>NW_006922039.1:1235098-1241085 GCF_000298275.1 Orycteropus afer afer
TTTTCTGTCTTGTTGAACTTTGCTACTAGTGCTGGAGCAAGATGGTATCTCATTGTTGTTTTGATTTGCATCTCTCTAATAGCTAATGATCGTACTTCACATATTCTTGTATGTTTCATTACCTTTCTTTTCCTTCTACTATCAATCCCTACTTCCTTTGAAATTTCACCACTCTTTCCTCATAAGATTAGTTATCAAATGATTAAATAATTTACAAGTCACTCTGTTTTCTACTCTGTTGTCTGTTGTTCTGGTGAGGTGCTATCAAGTTGGCTCTGACTCACAGTGACCCTATGTACAACAGAACAAAACACTGCCTGGCCCTGTGTCATCCTCACAATGCTTGCTGTGCTTGAACACATCATTGTGGCCAGTGTGTCACTTTCATTGAGGGTCTTCCCGTTTTGTGTTGACCTTGTACTTTATCAAGCATGATATCCTTCTCCAAGGACTGATCCCTTCTGACAACATGACCAAAGTACATGAGATGAAGTCTGCCTATTCTCAGCTCTAAGGAATACTGTGGCTATACTTCTTTCAAGACAGATTTATTTGTACTTCTGGCATTCCATGGTATTTTCAGTATTCTTTGTCAACACCACAATTCAAATTCATCAGTTCTTCTGCAGTCTTCCTTACACATTGTCCAGCTTTCCCATGCATATGAGGTGAATGAAAATACCATGGCTTGGGTCAGGTGCACTTTAGTCTTTAACATTTAAAAGAAGTCGTTTGCAGCAGATTTGGCCAGTGCAGTATGTCTTCTAATTTTTAACTGTTACTTCCATGGGCATTGATTGTGGACCCAAATAAAATGAAATCTCTGACAACTTTGATCTTTTCTCCATTTATCATGATGTTGCTTATTGGTCCAGTTGTGACTATTTTAATTTTCTTTATATCAAAGTATAATTGGTACTGAAGGCTGTAGTCTTTGATCTTCATCAGTAAATGCTTCCAGTCATCTTCATTTTTAGCAAGCAAGGTTGTATCAGCTGCATATCACAGGTTGTTAATGAGTCTTCCTCCAATCCTGGTGCCATGTTCTTCATAGATTTCAGCTTCTCGGATTATTTGCTCAGCATACAGGTTGAATAAGTTTGATGAAAGGATACAATGACAACACACACCTTTCCTGATTTTAAACCATTCAGTATCCCCCTTTTTCTTTTTTTCTGGTTGCACGACTACCTGTAGGTCTATGTACAGGTTCCTCATGGACACAATTGAGGGTTCTGGAATTCCAAGTCTTCACAATATTGTCCATAATGTGTTATGATCCGTACAGCTGCATGCCTTTGATTAGTCAATAAAATGGAGGTAAATGTCTTTCTGGTATTCTTTGCTTTCAGCCAAGATCCATCTGACATCAGCAATGATATTCCTTGTCACACACCCTCTTCTGAATCCAGCTTGAATTTCTGTTATTTTCATGTTGATATACTGCTGCACTAGTTTTTGAAATATCTTAAGCAAAATTTTACTTGCATGTGATATCAATAATATTGGTTGATAATTTTCACATTCTGTTGGATCACCTTTCTTAGGAATAGGCACAAATATGAATCTCTTCTAGTTGGTTGGCCAGGTAGTTGTCTTTCAGGTTTCTTGGCATAAATGAGCAGGTGCCTCCTATGCTGCATCTGTTTGTTGAATCATGTCAGTGGGTATTCTGTCAATTCCTGGAGCCCTGTTTTTCACCAATTCCTTCAGTACAGCTTGGACTTTTTCCTTGAATACCATTGGTTCTTGATGATATGCTACTTTTTGAAATGGTTGAATGTCGACCATTTCTTTTTGGTACAATGACTCATGTTCCTTCCTTCTTTTGATGCTTCCTGCATTGTTCAGTATTCTCTCATAGACTCCCTCAATATTGCAACTTGAGGCTTGACGTTTTCTTAAGTTCTTTCATTTAGAGAAATGCCAAGCATGTTCTTCCCTTTTGGTTTTCTAGCTCGAGGTCTTTGCACATTTCACAATAATACTTTACTTTGTCTTTTGGAACCACCCTTTTAAATCTGTTCAGCTCTTTCATTTCATCATTTCTTCCATTCACTTTAGCTACTCTCTGTTGAAGAACATTTCAGTCTCTCTGACATCCATTTTGGTCTTTTCTTCCTTTCCTGTCTTTTTAATGACCTTTTGCTTTCTTCATATATGATGTTCTTGATGTCATCCCATGCTCTGTTCTCCAGTCACGGGTGTTCAATACATCTAATCTGTTCTTCAGATGGTCTCTAATTTCAGGTGGGATATACTCAAGGTTGTATTTTGGCTTTCATGGACCTGTTTAATTTTCTTGATTTTCAGTTTGACCTTGTATGTGAGCAATTAATGGCTTGTTCCCCAGTCAGCTCCTGGTGTTGTTTTTACTAAAGATATTGAAATTCTCCATCTCTCCTTTCCACAGGTGTAGTCTATTTGATTCCTGTGTATTCCATCTGGTGAGGTTCACATGTATAGCTCCCATTTGTGTTGTTGAAAAAAAGTATTTTCAAGGAATAAGTCATTGGTCTTGTAAAATTCTATCACATGATCTCTGGCATCATTTCTATAACTAAGGCCATATTTTGTAGCTACTGATGCTGCTTCTTTGTTTCCAACTTTTGTAGTTCATTCACTAGTGATTTTCAATACATCCTGATTGCATGTTTGGTAAATTTTAGACTGCAGAAGTTGGTAAAAATCTTCAATTTCTTCATCTGTGGCTGTAGTGGTTGATGTGTGTGAATGACAGTAGTATTAACTGGTTTTCCTTATTGGTGCACTGAAAGTGTTCAACTTCAGGATAAAAAGAAAACCTAACTCATTGTCATTGAGTCGATTTGACTCATAGCGACCCCTCCCTGGGTTTCTGAGATGGTATCTCTATGGAAGTAGATTGCCCAATTTTCCTTCTGAGGAGTGTCTGGTGAGTTTGAACTGCCATCCTTCTGGTCAGCAGTCAAATGACTCAGGCACTATACCACCTCTTTTTGACAATGAATGCAATGCCATTCCTCTTCATCTTGTCATTCCCAGCATAGTAGACCATATGATTGTAAAATTAAAAATGGCCCATACCATTCTATTTCTGTTCACTAATGCCTACAATATCAATCTTTATGTGTTGGACTTCATTTTTGACAATTTCCAATTTTTGTAGATTCACACTTCCTACATTCCACATTCCCGTTATTAATGGATACTTCCAGCTGTTTCTTCTCATTTTGAGTCATGCCACATCAGCAAATGAAGGTCCTGGAAGCTCTGCAGTACATCCATGTCATTAAGGTCAACTCTACTTTGAGGAGGCAGCTGGTCCTCAGCCATGTTTTGAGTGCCTTCCAAACTTTGGGGCTCATCTTCCAGCATTATATCAGACAATGTTTCATTTCTATTCATAAAGTGTTTCAGTAATAGGCAGTACTTCACTGGTATTCAAAAAATTTTCAGTGGCCATTTTCTTCAAAAGTGGATGGCCCATCCTTCCCAGTCTGTCTTCGTCTGGAAGCTCCATTGACACCTGTCTGCTATGGGTAACACTGCTGTTATTTGACATACTGGTGGCATAACTTCCAGCCTTATAGTAACATGCAACCCTCCATAGTATGACAAAATGACAGAGGAATAGTGGTCTATTATCCTACATATGCACACATATGCTAAAAAATAATTTGAAAACCACCTTCATTATCCTGTTTTTAAATGTCTCTTTCTAGAAGTGAAAACAAAATTTATCAATCAGGTGTATGTGCTAATATTTATCCCACACTCTGAAATTGCCACCTTGATTGATCTTCGTTGACATGGAAATGCACAAGGAAAGAGTATATGCCTAGGAGAATAGCACCTTGATATATATTTAAACTTTTCTGATAAAGTAAGTACATAAACACAGAGATATTTTCATTCAAATTTTGAAAAAAGGTGACACTAGATTAATTTTTCTGTAATTAAAATGTTTCTATATATGTAACTTTATGTTTATGTACTCATTAATTTTTTATCTAGCATATGAGTTAGCAATTACTTACTTTTGAAAATTAAGACCCTTTTTGTTGCTGTCACTGATGGTTGAAAAAATAAAAAGAAACTAATTATATAGTAAATAAGATCTGTTAAACATTCTTTTTAAGGCCGATGGTGCTTTACATATTAATTAGGAATATTTGGTTTAAATTCAAATGTTATTCAGTGTGTTTTTGAAAGATAAATAATTTTTGAATGAAAAATTCATTCTCCCATCTGAGCTTCAAATAAAATGCTTTTAATAAATAGCGTTGTTACATACTTAGCAGAGTTTATAAGAAATAAAACTTAAAGGATTTTGAAAGAACTGTTTATTTTATACCTTTGTTAGTCAAATAAAAAAGAACGTATTCAATTAAGAGAATTTCTTCATCATTAATTTATTAGTAAAATAGGAGTTGAGCTTCATATTGTACATGAATAAAGAAATTTCTTAAACATTAACTGATTGAAAAACATTTGCATAGAAATTATAGATTTTCTCTTGATTATATTCAGGACAGCCAAGCATGATTTTGTAGAGTAAAGTAAGTAAACTTTCTTTTCATTAGCAAAAGAAACATTTTATTTCATTTGGAATTACATAAATATTTTACAACTTTACCTACATAAAAAAACTTGATGGCATTGAGTAGATTCTTATTCAAAGCGATCCTATAGGACAGAGTAAAACTGTTCTGTAAGGTTTTCAAGGCTGTAAATCTTTATGGAAGCAAACTGCCTCATCTTCCATGGACCATCTGCTGGGTTCAAACCACTGACCTTTATGTTAGCAGCCTAATGCTATATCCACTGCACCACTAGAACTGCTTTTAATCTATTTAGTAAAATTTAAAGAAAATTATATATTTTAAAAGTAGGAATATTTTGGTATTAAACATTTCCTCGTAAAGCTATAATAATAGATATCATCTCACCCCAGCAATAATAACAAAGTTTAACAAGACAGAAAATGATAGCAAGGATGTGGAGAGATTGGAAGACTTATACACTGCTGGTGGGACAGTAAAATGGTACAATGATTGTCAAAAATGGTATGGTGCTTACTTCAAAAATTGGAAATAGAAATACCATTTGCTCCAGCAAATACATATATATCTTAATGGTGTATGGGAGCTTTGGCATTTGACTGTTAACCAGAAGGCTGGTGGTTCAAACCCACCAGCGATTCCTTGGAAGGAAAGTTTGCGCAATCTACTTCCGTAGTGATACTGCCTCGGAAACCCAGGGAGGAGTTGCTATGAGTCAGTTCTGACTTGACGGCAGTGAGTAATGGTTTATATCCTAAAGAAGTGAGAGCCAGAATACAAATAGACATATGCACACCCATGTTCATTGCAGCACTATTCATAATAGCAAAGAGATGGAAACAACATAAATATCCATTAGTGGATGAATGGATAATCAAACTATGGTACATACACACAGTGGAATACTATGCAACATTAAAGAATAATGAAGAATCAGCGAATCACCTCATAATGTGGATGAACTTGGAGGACATTATACTGAGTGGTGTAAGTCAATCACAGAAGGACAAATACTGTATGAGTCCACTGTTATAAAAAGTCAAGGAAAGATTTATACACAGAAGGCAACATTCTTTGTTGGTTACCAGAGGTGGGAAGGAAGAAGAGGAAAAGTTGCTAGATGGTTAAGAGAGATGTATTGATTTGGGTGAAGGGAAAGGCAATATGCCAAAGTGGGTGACTGGCACAATATCGTTAAGGAAAAGGAAGACATGGAGAGGTGCACAAGAGGTACAGACAGCAAAGGTAAATACTATTACATGCACAATACTGCATTATCAGTAATAACAAATGTTAATTTATCGGCGGGTATGGGTAGGTGAATGGGAGGATACCTGATATTTTTACATACATATTTGTATGTGCAAACCCACCAGCCACTCCTCGGAAGGAAGATGGGGCAATCTACTTCCATAGTGATACTGCCTCGGAAACCCAAGGAGG
>NW_006922039.1:1241592-1242102 GCF_000298275.1 Orycteropus afer afer
CAGTATACAAAAACATTGGTCTACATTCTACTTTGGCAAGTAGTGACTGGTTTTAAAACCATGTTAGTGTCCATCTAGGATGCAACTATTGACCTCTTCTTGTTCAGAGCAAAGAAGTGTGAAGAAAAATCAAAGACGCATGGAAACAATTAGTTTAAGGAACTAGTGGACCATGAGAACTTCAGCATCCCTGATCCTGAGACTAGCAGAACTAAATGGTGCCCAGCTACCACTGCCAACCACTTGGAAAGGAATCAAAATTGGAGATCTTGGAAAGAGTGAGAAAAAAATGTGAAACAAAACTTAAAACCATAAAAAAGACCAGGATTACTGGTCTGATAGAGTAGTGAACTCCCAAACCCTTGGGTTTCTGAGGTGATATCACTACAGAAGTAGATTGCCCAACCTTCCTTCCAAGGAGTGACTGGTGGGATGATTGAACCGCCAGCCTTCTGGTTAGCAGTCTAATGTTTTAGGCACTAGGCCACCAGAGCTCCCTATGGCCTTTAG
>NW_006922039.1:1242242-1248070 GCF_000298275.1 Orycteropus afer afer
CAAAATAAGTTGCTTTATTTAAATGAGACAGTAAAATTCTAACTCATTTAAAACATACTAATATATTATCTTTGCTTGAGGAATTAGAGAAATACAACATTGAGAGAATTCAGAAAACTGGTTTTCCTTTAAGTGAAGAAGATATTTTTCCTGGCCTTCATAGCTTTGTATATGATTAAGGGGCAATATTGACAGTCGAACACATGCAAATGTCATCCTTGCTTAAGTATATTAGAAGACAGGAAGTAACATGGGTATCCAAGTTGTTATTGACAGTGTGTGTTCCACCTGGGTGGAAATCTACGAAATTAAACCTAGGCAATTTTCTTCTTGTAGATACCTGAGAAGTGTTCTTTTTCATGTTGTCTTTTTATTTGCTCTGTTATCTTTTCTTTGCAGTTCCTTATGCTAGCATAGTGTACTGCACATAGCTGAGATTAAATTAATTCCATTGACTAAAATACATCTATTTTGATCTTTTTATTTCCTGCTTCTCAAAACCACACTTTTAATCCTGCCTGCTGTGCCTTTCACAACTCTCAAATAAGTAATTTCCCTTTACTTATTTAACCACTCTACTGCTTATCTCACATTAATCTTATTAAGGAGGACTACATATTTTGATAATTTCCATATAGTTATTAATGTTCACCTGCAGGAAACAAGTTTTCCTGCAACATTATTTGTATATTCCCCACACTTTGGGGATTAGTCGTATCGATACAGTGATTTATATGAAGAATACAGTGATTTATATGAATTAATGAAAATCTGACTAAATACTTAGGCAGAAAATACTAGTTGAATCATATGAATTTGAATTTGCTGTTATTTTAGGACAAAATCAGCTGAATATTAGTAATTTCTTATAGTTTAACCTATATCTATAACCTAAGAGATTTGCTAAAAGGAAGAAACTTTCTTCATAATAACTCATTAATTATAGTAATTTATCAATAGAGATATTTTCCAAATAGCCTCCTCACTTATGTATGTTTATTAAGACCATTACATGAGGCTTAAGTAAAAATTAATTTTGGGAAAATCTTTATGAATAATGAATATTTCTGGAGAAGGTGAGATTTTTAATGTCAGGACTTCTGATCTAATATCCACACGAGTTCCTAAAAAATGAAACACAGTTCTATTAAATATTCTTAGTGAAAATTACCAAATTATGCAACATAAATTTCAATGAGATGTAGCATCAAATAAATTTATTTTCCAATTCAATTACTTATTGAATGAGTAGACTTTTTTTTTCTAGTAATAAGATAAGCATTTGGATTAAAAGATAGTGTTTAGTTCAGTCTGCAGAAGACTTACAGTGTTTGCAATTTAATTCAGATTATACAAAGATATGGAATGAGATCTTCATATAATTGTTTATCCCATTATCAGAAAATTTAGAAAATTTGATGCCTAAGAAAAAGTTAGGTTAACAAATCATTTGTTTTCAAGTATTTTTACCATTTTGCCCACAGTTACATTTTCATATAGATCAGCTCTTTACTGGATGATCCTCTTGATAATTTTGATCTAGATTCTAATCCCAAAACATTTTTTTAGTACAGTTGAACACATAAATATATTTTGTATGGTATGAAAACTGTGTAGTAGTTAAGAGCTTAAACTTTGAAATCCAGTAGCTCTGTTTTCAGATTCTAGCTGCATACCTTAATAGTCTGTGACTTTAGCCAAATTACTTAAACTCGCAGGTCCTCAATTTCCCTATACGTAAATAGAAGTGATATTATAGGATTGCTGTATTAAATGCACTTAGCACAGTGCTTGGCATATAATAAAAACTCAATAAATGATAGCTGCTATTTTAATAATTGATCAGATGCTTTAGAAATTGCATTAAGGTGAAACATAGATCTTTTATTTTCTTTTAGTAATATTATGATTTACAGGAAATCACCAGTGTTTAAATAATTCTGGCATCAGGAGTTCAAATAGCCTGAGTGGAAAACTATCCAAGTTCTTAGTTTTCTTTCAATCACTTACTGATAGTGTGATTACTGATAGTTTCGGTTTTCTATAGCTGCTATAAGGAGCTCTGGTGGTGTGGTGGTTAAGACATTTGGCTGCTAACCAGGAGGTTGGTGGTTTGCACCCACCAGCAGCTCTCTGGAAGAAAGATGAGTCAATCTGCTTCTGTGAAGATTTATAGCCTTGGACACCCAGTGGGTGTTGCTATGAATTGTAGTATACTCAATGGCAGTGAGTGTGGTGTTTTTTTTTTTTTTTTTTTTGAATGCTGCTATAACATAAATACCACAAATGGATGCCTTTAACAAACATGGATTCATTCGCCTACAGTTTAGGAGGTTAGAAGTCCGAGTTCAAAGTGCCAGCTCTAGGGTCTGGGTGAAGGGCCCTTGACTGTTGGCTTCAGTTCTGCCTCCTATTCCAGGCTAGAACTGGAGTCTTTTACTCTCTCATGCATCTGCTGAATGCTGAGGCTGATGAACCCACGATTGACAAGTAAAATAGCACAGTCCCAAGATTAGCAGACAAAATGGCAAGCCACTAGTTAAGTCCAGGAACAGTCTCAACATGTCAGGCCACTGAGATGATGACTCGGCCAGATGCAGGATCCAGATGTGCCAAAAGTTAGAGATGTTTCTCAAAGCTTCTTACATACTGGAAGCAGACCATACCCTGAAGGCAGCTATGCAACTACTCACAGCAGATTGCACCATAGAGATGATTACAGTTTCATCCTGGGGAATAACTACATCCAGCTGCCCAGCCACTCAAAACCACAGCCCAGCCAAGTTCACAAACAACTTTACCAGACTGATAAAGCCAATAGTTGCTAAATAGTGGAGATTTTACACATCTTGAATGGGCAGTATTGTTGGCAATAATAGTCAATACAAATAAAGCATATGCTTATCTTGACAGTTTAAGCAAGTGTTAAAGTTGTAAGTTCCCCCTTCTTACCAAATAAAAGTTTTTTCAAACTTAGCAAAATTAATCTAAATTCTTTCTTAAAAATCAAAATTATTTTAAAACACATAATTTAAAATATGCCATTTGTACTTAATACTTTTGTGGTGATGCAGAACAGTATTTTCTGGTAGTTTTTCATTAATCTGTGAGGAAGTAAGAAAAAAATTAAGACTTAAAAAATATCACTAGTTCACTAGATTGAGATTTTTAAAGTTTATTTTTTTACACAGTCTCTGTTGTTGTTGTTATGTGCCGTCGAGTCAGCCCCGACTCATAGCAACCCCTCCTTGGGTTACCTAGGCAGTATCATTACAGAAGTACATGAAGTAGATTGCTCCATCTTCCTTTCGAGGAGTGGCTGGTAGGTTTGAACCACCAGCCTGCTGGTTAGCAGTCAAGTGTTTTAGGCACTATGCTACCAGAGCTCCTATATATTTATTAGGCTATTCAAGGAAATTCTACTTCAAAATAGCTGTTATTTCATCGTTCTCAAACAGCTACTCAGCCAACATGCATATGGTGGTGAATTTTTTTATTATTTTTAACCAGCAGTGATGTTTTATTTCTAAATTGATTACTTTATCTGGACAAAGAGGACATAGTTTAAAGTGTAATTATTTATTGTGAAATTACATATTTAAAACATTTTAGGTTTTAACCATCAGATATTTAAGTAAAAGGCACTTGACTGCTAACCAGAAGGCTGGCGGTTCAAACCTACCAGCCACTCCTCGGAAGGAAAGTTGGGCAATCTACTTCTGTAGTGATACTGCCTCGGAAACCCAAGAAGGGGTTGCTATGAGTTGGTCTGACTCAACGGCACATAACAACAACAACAACAAGCTAACTGTGTATGTTTCTAAAAGATTCATATAGTAATAATAAACAACAACAAAAAAAATCACTGCCGTTGAGTCAGATCTGAAATTTATTTCCATTCATCAAAACAAAAAAGCCAAACAAAATAAGCCAAACCCACTGCTGTTGAGTCGATTCTGTGTCATAGGGACCTTATAGAAGAGAGTAGAACTGCCCTCAGAGAGTTTTAAAGACTGTATATCTTTTGTGGAAGCGGAGGTGGAGCGGCTGGTGGATTTGAATTGCCACGCTTTTAGTTAGCAGCTGAATGCTTTAACCACCACACCACCAGAGCTCCTTGAGATGATAAGAAGACTGATAAAGTCACTTTCTGCCATTATTTCTAGAAGTTGAAGTTAATCGTTATGATATATATTTTTAAAACGATGAATATACTGAACTTTATTCTAAGGTAGACTTTTTTTGTTAATATAAACGGTAATAATGAGACTTAAGTTTCTTTTGACCATTGATTCTGTTTCTACTCACTTGATATATGTAAAAAATCTTTAATGTAACATATTTAAATATAGTAGTTATTTTACAGAATTTTAGACCTCAGATTAATGAAATATTCACAGATGAATTTTTAAGACCCAGAATTCTGTTTATACCCCAAATGCCGTTTCTTTCTTTATTCTTCTTGCATCCATTAGACACTAGACGTTATTGATCTTGCTACTACATATATGTGTGGATGTGTATTATTTTAAAATCATTATTTCTAGTAACTTACCTCAAAAAAAAATTAACATATTCTAAGGCAGGTCGCCATAAGTCGGGTCCGACTCGACGGCACGTAACAACAACAACAACAAGACTCTAATATTAGGATGGGAACATTATAGTTACCACAATAATATTTATTGGTTATATGTATTATGCTTTTAAAGCAGTTTCACACTAAAATAAGTAACCAAAATAAATAAGATATAGAGCAAAATAAATAGAATGCTTACCCTCCGCCCCCCAAAAAAGGAAAACAACTTTTGGTAGTATGAAAGTGACATTGGATAAGTGCACTGCCTAGGACTTTTCTTAAATAATTTGGTATATTTTATATGAATAATTAGGAGCTCTGGTAGCATAGTGCCTAAGGCACTAGACTGCTAACCAGAAGGCTGGCTGTTCAAACCCACCAGCCACTCCTTGGAAGGAAGGTTGGGCAATCTACTTTTGTAGTGATACTACCTAGGAAACCCAAGGAAGGGTCGCTATGAGTCGGGGGCACTTGAAGGCACATAACAACAACATGTGAATAATTTAAAGGACTATAAAGTGGGGAGTTCAGCAGTACTGTAAGATGAAGGTGGAGAGGAAAGGTTGTTATTCAAACTTGATTTTAATTGATTGTCTTTGTAGTGGCATGAGGTTGAATTTTTGGATCTATTTCTAAAGAGTATTCTAAGGATTTACTAACTTTCAAAAACCAAGGGAAAATATTTATGCTTTTTTCACTCTGTTTTTGGGTATGCCAAAAATAAAATTTGCTTAAAGGATAAAAGGAATGAAAGTGAAGTACAGTCTTGTGTGTGGTAAAGCATAGTCACTTAAAGGGTTTGATTTCCACTAGAAAAAGTTGTTTTGTTTTAAAAGGAGAGAATGGGCATTTGATGTTTCTCACCTTTCATGGTTGTGACAATTCTCTTAGATATCTTAAATTCTCTAAGTGGAGATTTGTCATAATCTCCACAGTACACCTGTTTAAAAATTGTTGTCCACAGAAATCTGAAACTACAAAAAAACTTTTCTCAAGATGATAAGTCAAAAGAAGTGTAAATTTCAGTTACCTCACCTGTGGGAAATTCTTTTCCTATTACTTGTCAACTAATAAGGCACCCAGGTGATGGGAAGTTTAATCTCACTGAAGAACTAAATTTTCCTGTGGAAATATGCAAGCCAAAATTTGAATTTAGGCTTAGGCACCTTGGGTAGGAATAATAGTCAAAGTGGAATTTGTTACTTGACCATTGACCACACTTATTGAGTACTGG
This sequence comes from Orycteropus afer afer, assembly GCF_000298275.1. Lineage (NCBI taxonomy): Eukaryota > Metazoa > Chordata > Mammalia > Tubulidentata > Orycteropodidae > Orycteropus > Orycteropus afer. Next base: position 1,248,056 of record NW_006922039.1, read on the forward strand.
GGAAAAAAACCAAAA
>NW_006922039.1:1248170-1252035 GCF_000298275.1 Orycteropus afer afer
GCTGGTATCTATATTCCTTGGTATTCTTCCTTATTGGTTGTGTAATAATATACAATATGTGTATAATATCACATCTCAAAATGTACACAAGAGCAGAGAGTAGACAACATTTTACTCATAGCTTCTACCAAATCTGAATAAAGATAAAAGTTTTGTACTATCAGTTTAGTTTCCTCTCCCCAATGATTTTTCTCTGCTTTTCTTCTTTTCTCTAAATCTTAAGTAAGACCTTTCAAATTTTTCTAGCCATATATTTGTTTGATTGACTTTCTCTTAACCTTAAAACCCCTAAAATTACTTTTTGCTACACTGAGAAATCTTTATAAACTATTAGTTCTTTTAAAGATTTGTCTTTTCTTTTTTTCTTTTTTTTTAAATCCCAAGTACTCTTAAGTAAATTCTCATTGCTTCACAGACAGAAGTCAGGAAAGTTCATTATCTGCACTGGTGACGATATGCTGAGCAACCAGAAGAAAACAACTTAAAATTGTAGCATTCACTTTTATATTAAACTTTCAATCATCCTTTTATATTACTACAGTCTCTATTCTTTAATGCACCTGGCATTTTGCATCATCTCTTGCTATTCTATCCAATATACACTACAATCAATATTACTAGACTCAATACTTGGTAGGTAGTTCACTGTAGGAATGCTATACCTGAAATTTGATATATTGTCCAGTATCCAGTGTTCTTACAATGAACGTGCTTAGGCTTCAAAGTAATTTTTGTTTCACTTTGAACTTATAAAAAAGTCAGCCAGCTAGCAGGGTAAAGTGGAAGAACTCAGAGCATTAAATATAGGCCATCCTAGCTTTATTGTAGGTGCTCTGGTGGCATAGTGCCTAAGGCATTTGACTGCTAATCAGAAGGCTGGCAGTTCAAACCCACCAGCCACTCTTCGGAAGGCGGATTGGGCAATCTACTTCCGTATGATACTGCCTCGGAAACTCAAGGAGAGGTTGCTATGGGTCGGACCCAACTCAATGGCACTGTATGTGTAGCTTTATTGTAACAGAATTTATCAAGGAGGAAACTATTCTCTGAAAGGAGATCAACTGTAGTTAACTGTATTTTAGTTTCGATTTATGTCAAGTACTATACAACTTCATATTGAATTTTAGAGCATTTTTCTTTAAAAGACATATATCCTTAATGTGCCATTGAGTCAACTCTACTTAAAAATCATTTTTGTAGGCAATTATATGTTCAACATTTAGTTTTGTGTGAGTTATGTACATTGATGTGTTGTATTCACAACAATCAAAGCAAATTGAGGAGAGATAAAAATGATTAAGTCCTCAAACATTTGCCATTCATGTTTTTCACTAATAATAAAACGGTAATATGTGTGTGAGAGAGAAATAGAGAGACAGAGAGATCAGAAAAGTAGTATTTTCATTCACCCACTGACATACTACATTGGACACTCAAAGGATATTTTTAATTAAGGGGAAGAAATTCTATTTGAGAATCAATGTGCCAGCAAACTGTTTATCTACAATCTCTTGATTTTCATGTATCATTGTAGAAGGAAAAAAAAAAAAACTTAAGTCATAAAGTGCACCTGACTGATACATAAAATATTAAATGTAAAGAGCAGCAACTCTTTAATAATCATCTCTTGAAATATAAATTTCTTTTTATAAATATTAGTGGAAAAATAAGCACCTATGTTAATCATAATTTCAGTAAAAGAAATGATACCAATATCATTCATCCAGAGTTGTAAGGTCAGATAATAAAATAACTTTAACCTATTACAGGACTGTTCTTGATTAAAAGCAGAGCTATAACCCTGGTGATCTCCCACATTTCAACTTGCATTTTATCAATGATATTTATATTAAATACTTTATTATTTGAGATCACACTTACTCAAATTAAGGGAAAATTCTTCAATGCTCCCTTTGTTTTGCAAAGGAAGCAACATGATATTTTAGACAAAATAGAATTAATTTCCACAGGAAAAATGACAACAATGATCTCTGCAGATAAATATGAACTTTTATTCAATAAAGTTATATTTGAGATGGATCTGGGCATCAGTAAATGCTTAACTCATGTTATATATTTATGGCACCTGTTTAGCCAGCCACATCACATTATAGGGATGTCTAATTCTCCAGTAAGTGTTTTGATCTTCACTTATAGATTAATAGATAATGTAATACTTGCTGAGTTATTGAAGCATCCCTTAGAGCATCAAAAAAATAATAATAAATCTTAGGTGATCTGGCATTGCCCACTAAGAATTCTGTATAAGAAATGAAGTAAAATTCTAGTATGTTTGTGTTTAGTTATGTTGACTCTAGCTATCCTAGTCTTTGTCTTTAAATATAGGCCATCCTAGCTTTATTGTAGGAGCTCTGGTGGCATAGTGCCTAAGGCACTTGACTGCTAATCAGAAGGCTGGTGGTTCAAACCCACCAGCCACTCTTCAGAAGGTGGATTGGGCAATCTACTTCCGTAGTGATACTGCCTCGGAAACCCAAGGAGAGGTTGCTATGAGTTGGGTCCAACTCGATGGCAGTGTATGTGTAGCTTTATTGTGACAGAATTTATCAAGGAGGAAGCTATTCTCTGAAGAGATCAGTTTAAACATGGAAGTTTAAATAGATGATTAATGCTTACACATTACTAGAGGTCTCTTTTCAAGCCTGTCCTATTTACATATTGGTTATATTTATCTTTAGTAAAATGACAACAAATATATAGTTGATTTGTTCAGTAAAATATTAACTCATTTTCAATTAGCTTTTATAACTAAAGATCTCAAATTAAAATATGATCTTTTATTTAGTCTGAACATTTTCTTACAAAACCTGTTATTTCTCCTGACTTTACCTTATCTATTCCTGGCAGTAATTTCAGTTTTTAGAAAGTTTTGGGCTTTTCTATCTTCCAGTCTTTTTCCCTTCTAATATTTCTTTTTATAGCCTATAGTTAATTCTCAAAAACATTTAAAGAATTACTTCCTCCATAAACTTCTCCCTGATTCTCTTACCCAAAAGTTATCTCAAAAGTATTTTGTACTTCCTTTTGCTCTTTCTTTTGTCATTTAGCCTGTTCAACATATTATGTCTATTCTATATTCCCTTTTTTCCCTCATCATATAAACTCACTATAATGCTTTACACACATACTCACTGCCATGGAGTCATTTCCAACTCATAGTGACCTCTCTTTGGGTTTCTGAGGAGTTATCTCTATGGAAGTAGATTGCCCAATCATCCTTCTGAGGAGTGGCTGATGGGTTTGAACTGCCAGCCTTCTGGTTAGCAGTCAAATGCCTTAGACACTATGCCACCAGAGCATATAGGTTACTTAAAAATTACAGAGAAATTGGATGAATGGTTGGAAGATGATGGAGTATCCCAACAAAACAAATTTTCCTCAAGTGAACTCATGTGTACCTCCAAATTAAGTACATGTGAAGTATCTATGAAATGTGCTGTCCAACATCGTATTTATTAACTACATGTGTCTATTTGAATTTAAATTAATTAAAATGAAGTAAAATTAAGAATTTTTCCTCAGTTACAGTAGACATATTTCACGTAGTTAAAAGCTACACATGGACCAAATGGAACCATTCAGGAGGTTCTTTACAGAAGACCGCTCCATTTGATGCTGACAAAGTTGAGAGAGACACTCTAATCTGGAATGCTAGGAAAGTCATAATTATGAAGTAATAATGCATGTTGTTGTTGTTGTTAGGTGCCATCGAGTCGGACCCGACTCATAGCGACCCCTCCTTGGTTTTCCGAGGCAGTATCACTACAGAAGTAGATTGCCCCATCTTCCTTCCAAGGAGTGGCTGGTGGGTTTGAACCACCAGCCTTCTGGTTAGCAGTCAAGT
>NW_006922039.1:1252230-1257249 GCF_000298275.1 Orycteropus afer afer
GTGAGTTTTGGTTTTTGAGTGATGTGAAACACAAAATATAATTTGAATAGTTAGGAAGTTGCCATTATTTCTATATAAAAATGTATTAAATGCTTTTATAGATCTAGCTTAATTAGAATTAAGAATGCAACAGTTTAGGCTTGTTTTTCAAAATTTTAAGCGCTTCTTCATGCTAAAACCTGGAAGTATTATTTCAGAGGTACCTTTTATGGATTTTTTGTTTTTTTAATCCAAAAGAGATCTATAAGGTCATGTTGAAAAACGCATTCTTTATGTTCCTTGCTTTCCCTTTTCCAAAATCTAGAATTGTGCAAAAACCATTAACCTCTTCTTGATTTATAGCCATTACAGCAAATTGGAGGATCCTGCCATATAATGATGGACCTCTGTCATGTGTTGTCTACTTTTTAATTTAGATTTGTGGTTTCTTGAAATCCAACTCAAACTGTTTGACCTACCACAGGAAAATCCTTTTGTGAGTAAGAAGGATTCCACCCATCACATACCAGAGAGGTCTTGCCTCAGCTGCTCTCAACTTCATAGTCTTGGGAAGAAGCTGACAAGCTTGGGTGAGACAATGTTTTGCTATCCTCCTTACTGATTTAGAAATACCTCTCTAGGATATTATTTGTTGTTATCAAGGGGCATTATAGTTGAGATTAGTTTCATGACTGAAACTAATAGTATAATAAATTTTAAATTGGTATGTAGATAATTTCGAGTTCTTAGTCACATAATCCATAAATAATATTCAAGGCATGATCATTTTTCTCAGAGTCAGGAAATAAATACTACTATCCAATGGGAATAGGATAGTTTCTCTCTATATATATGTGTATATTTATAACCTTGAATCAGTGATTTCTAATATTTATTAAAACTATCGAAAATTGTCAGTTCTGTGTATTAGGTTTATAAAACTACTGTAATGATCCAGTGACAAAGACTAATTAATGGATATGGCATTTTTGTTAAAGCTTTTCATAGCAGACAGATAAGGATAGCAGAGACCTCCCATTATTTTGAATTCCTGGAATATTTTGTGCCTACTTTCACAGCCCTGGATGATTTGCTGCTAACAGCACTTTATCTACCAGGGAATATAGAATCATTTCATACTTGAAACTAAAGGAACTTTGCAGATATGCAGTAGAACCTTTCACCTAGGACAGCATTTTGGGTTATTAAATCTCTATCTTTTTAATGCATCTAATTTATTTAGGTTTGAAATAATTACATTGTGCTGGAGGCAAAGACATTTTTCTTCCCCTCCCTCTTTTCATCCTCCACCCCACAGCTGATTGCAGAGCACTATGAGGACTGTACGAAAGTGGGTTTTAATTCAGATATTTCAAGGTGAGTTTTATATACGTTGAATACCATATAAGTCACCATTAATCTAGACCTTTAAAGGGGTACTATCTTCTTTCTGAACTCCTATTTTTATATTTAAAATTATGTTTTTCTTAGAAGATTTGTTTCAAGCTTAAAATGTTAATGGTGAAGATGGCTGAGGAGAAGAGGAACATTATATCACAATATATTGATCAGTATTAATGTGGAGAGATGCAAAACAACAACAACAGAAATCCCACAGATTTCAGTTAATATCTCTTGGCCTGGATGATCCCATATGTCATCAATGAATTATCAATTTCTAAAGAATTAATTATGAGAAAAGATACCACACTAAATCCCTTCTGAAGGTAATCTATGACACTTAAAAGCCCTTTTGGATGATGCATAGATGCCATTAGGACTATCCATGTTCCCAGACATAAATTCCAGAAGTAACAGTATTCAGAAAAAATACCTCTTCTGTGAACTATGAGCATCCTGGATAGAGGAACTGTGTCTTCCTTGTTTTGCATTTCAAATGACTGGTACACAGAAGTACAGCAAATTGATGCCAAAGTAGAAAACCAAAACCTGAATCTGTTGCCACTGAGTTGATTCTGATTCATAGAGACCAAACTAGCAAATAAGTAATTATTCTAATGAATAAATATATGGGATTTCTTACACTGGTATGAAGATGATTTGATTAAATAAACCTATAGTCCATTCCTACAAATCTCTATTTAAGTGAATAAAAGTTGTTTAAAATTTTATACAATTAAATGAAACTTGGAAATAAGGTACAAATTGTCATGAGAAGTTTTCATTTTTTCAAAAGTTATTTGCGTTTGTGTACATAGGGAGAATGTGTCCTCCTATCATCCCTTCAACCTTGTCGCATTACTACTTATTTAATACAGTATATTTTAAAATAATGTATTTAAATTATTCATCACAAATTCTCATTGCTATTTTCTTTCTTCTATGTGGCAGAACAAGGTAGTGAAATATGTGCCCCCTACCATTGCTAAAAAAAGAAAATTCTTGGAAGTTCTAGTTAATGCTAAATTTTTCAAACACTTTACTCCTTATTTAGGGAAAAATATTTAAACAACCTCTTTTACTTTTTACATCATTATGATTATTTGCCTCTCTTCCTCCCAGGTACTGAAGTCCATGGAATCATTAAAATAGTAGATTCAAATTCAAGTAGTATTTTTTTTTTTTAATTCAGCATGACATTCAGTTCACTCAGTTCAAACCAATATTCTACAAATTTATTAGGAGCAAGTGAAAAAGAATAGATGAGCAAGGGAATGTGCTATTTGAATGTCTATGACCCATAGTTACTATATAATGAGATTCCCCCATCACCAAATTAAAGTCACATAAACAAAACTCATTGCTCCAAGAGTTTCTGAATTATCATTCCTGCAATTGTCATATTTTATCTACAAGTCCTTTAAGCACTTATATTTAATGTTATCCTTACTGTTAATGTTATTCAGAAATTCCCCATGTGGTATTAATCTGAAAATTTCTTGGAGAAATGAGGTTTGAAGTGCCCTGAAGCAGATGATGGCCTTAGATGACCAGAGAAGATGAGGAAAATACGGGTATAGAGTAGAAATTGACTTGGGTAAAGAGGTCATGGATTATAAATCAAGGAGAAAGACATATGTTGGAAGCAACTAATTAAGGTTCTTGAATACTAGGGATCAGAATTTAAGGTATGTATAATTCAGTAGGGGACAAATGTAGTTTTATGTTTTCAGTTTTTATTATTGTTGTTTTGTTTGGTTGTGTATAAAACTTTCCAGAATAATTTATATTTTCTAAAATGATAAAAAAGCAAAAGCAGGCTATAAGATAAATTACTGGTTGAATAGATACTGTATTTGCATTTTTTAAACAAATCTTTTTTTCTGAATTTTTTAAAAAAGAGGTGGAGAAGCTGTCCTTATGTCAAATCTGACTCATTTTAACAGTTCCTCTCAAAAATAAGCAGCTGTATTTAGTGGAAAAATTTGAAGGTGCAAAGTTGTAGTTGTCAGCTATAACAAGTTTTAATTATATGTTTTATATTTTACAGTGATGAACTTTACAGAAGTTGATTTTTTTGTCATTTTCAATACAAAATCATGATGACATAATTAACATATTTTAGTTGAAACTACTATTTGAAAAATCACTTGATTATGTCAGATATGTTTGCTTTAATATTTTGAACACAGTGCTAGATTACAGGGTTTAAAGTTGCATTATAAATATTGAATTAAATACAACCCTCCGTTTTTGACACAAAATTGACATAGTGGCTGCAACAACAGGAACAAACAGCAATAATTGTGAGGATCTCTCAAGAGGAGGCAATGTTTTATACTGTTGTAGATAGATAGGGTGCAAGTCAGAAGCAACTTGATGGCACCTAACAATATATACCATTAGAAAAATGGTTGTTCTTGAAAATTTTAAATAACAATTAAAATAATCCAATGAGTCAATATGTTTCCTATTTTGTCAAAGGAATAAATGGATCAATTTAAGCATTTGAAAACCAATTGTAATAGTATGCAAAGGTAGATGTCAATGAAATATGTACTTCTTGAAAATGTTACCAGTATTTATAAAATTTTGAGGCAAAATATCAACAGAAATATCCTGAAAATGAAAAATAATAAATGTAAACATTTTTTAAAATATTTTTTTACCAAAGGAACAACCATAATATTACTTCCTTTAGAGATAGCAAAGAACATAGTCTTTAAACCCTATATACATGATTTTAAAACAAATAAAAATTATATGAAATATACAGTTAGTGATAATAAAGATAATTTAGCTTTATATATGAGATTGCAATGTGCAATCCTTCAAAGCTGTGACATTTCTCATAATTGAGATTCATTATGCAAATAATTAAAGATTTATGATTAAAGCGTATTTCAATAATAGAATGTGAGACAAAGAAAAGATCTTATACAGGAACTACTACCCTACTCACCTTACAGGAGAAAATGAGGTCCAGAGTGATTAAATTACTTTCACAGTCACTTTCACTTACTTTCACAAAGCTACTTATGTGGAGAGTTAAATTAGAACTCAAATCCATTTTTTCCACAGGATTGGACATGTCTTTGTAAGTATAGGATATAAAAACACTTGTTTTATTTCTTTAGTTTAGCATAACACTATCAAACATTGCATACACATACGATACTTACTATGTTCCAGAAACTCTTCTAAGTACTTGACATTCATTAATTCATTTAGACTTCATGATAATACTATGAGTCAGGTACTATTATTATCCTCATTTTACACTTGGGCACAGAGAGTTTAAATAACTTGCATAAAATCACGCAGCTAGTAAGTAGTAGATCCCAGATTCAAACCCAGGCAGTGTGGCTCCAGAGAGAAAATCTTAGTGTTTTTTTTTTTTCTTAAATCTGGTCAGAGAAATTTACATTTGGGTATATTAACATTTTATGATTTTGATTTTTAAGCACTGGAAATTAATGATTGTCTCAATTTCTCTATTAAATATATTTAGCAATACTTTATAAGGAACGGTCTTGCCACAATGTATGTGACTCCTTGAATGAATGATTTGTCTAAAGTTAATATTGATCATTAAGATAGTTAAAAGAATGGAATTCTTCATTTAATTGTTCATATGGA
>NW_006922039.1:1257349-1270308 GCF_000298275.1 Orycteropus afer afer
TTTTTGTTGTGATCTGAGTGACAATTAACAAAACAAATTTGATTTCCATATAGCATTTCTTACTCATTTTGTCTCATGACATTGACTGTAATTACTCACAATGTAACAGCTCTTTTCCCACTTCCTCCTTGTATTTGCCTCTTTCCTGTATCCTTCCCTCCCATGTGCTCCTGCCCCCCAGCAGTCTTCCTTTGCATACACTACCCTTCTGTTCTCCCATGATTGATCACTCTAAGGAGTGTATCTTCTTGATGTAAATGTTCAACCCATATGCCTGTCTGTTATTTGTCTGGAAGCCATAGGAAGGAATTCAATTCCAGCCCTGAAGGGTAGCTAGGGGCTATAATCTCAGGGCTCTCACCAGGCTCTATCAGACCAGCAAACCTGGTTTTATTATTTATTTATTTATAATGATTTTTAGTTTTGTTTCACATTGTTCTCCTACTCTATCCAGGATCTCCTGCACTGATCCCCTTCCAGTTGGTTGACAGTGGTAGCTGGTCACCATCTAATTCTTCTGGTCTCCTAGTCATATAAGCTGAGGATGACATGGTCTACCAGTCCCTTGGACTAATTGTTTCCACGTGTCTTTGGTTTTCTTCATTCTTCTTTGCTCTGGATGAGGAGAGACTCATCATTGTATCTAGATGGCTGCTTGCAAGTTTTTAAGATTGAGTCACTACTCACCAAAGTAGGATGTGGAACAATGTTTTTGTGTTATATGTTATGCCAGTTGAACTTGATGTCCCCTGCAACCATGGCCCTGAGTCCACAGGTCCAACTACTCGCTCCCTCTGGGTAGCTGGCTGTGGCCAAGAGGTCACCACAACCTTGCCCCTTGTCAGCTCTACTATACACCTGGAAATTCTTACAGCACATAAAAATACGCTTGTAGAAACATCGTCTACCAACCCTATATGTGATCATGGGCACACTACCCCTTGCCTAGACATACCTGATCGTTCAGGTTGTCCACCCATCTATCCACCTGTAGATCAATGCTTGCCATCACTGACAAAGCAGTATTGTACATGCAAAAGGGTTCATCTTTGTTCTGTCCCTCCCATGTACCTCTCTATGTCTTCTTCTTCCTCAGTGCCACTATGTTGATCACTCATACTCGGTACATTGTCCTTCCCTTCACCCAAATCAATAAAAAAATATGGAATGCTTTATGAATTTGCATGTCATCCTTTGTGCAGGGGCCGTGCTAATCTTCTCTGTACTGTTCCAATTTTAATTTATTTTTAAAACTAGAAAATCAAACCAAAATCATATTTAAACAATTCCTCTAGGAAATGGCTTTTTTTAATGAGCATTGTAGAATTAACTGTAGATCATTTTTATACACTAAATAATGCCTATAAATATAAAACAGATTTTACATTTTTTTCATGAATATAGAACACAACACAGAAATAAAAGCTCTATTTTTTTCTAGTTTACTTTACAATGTGGACATAGTTGTTAGTTTGAAAAAATGACTAGGTAAAATGATGCCCTGTAAAAGACAATATTTTGACATATTGAAAATATTAGCATACTGAACATGAGAAAGTTATAAGTGGATTGCCAAAGGGGTAGGGACACCTCATCTTCTGACCTCCTCTAACCCCACAAGAGGAAGACAGAATCACCATCAGTAGACCAAGGCCTATTCCTGTGAGGCCAGACATGCTGCCTCTCTCCAGCCCTTTCACCAACCCTCCTGCAGCACCCACCACCTCTATGGTGGGTTCGATAATTTGCTGCAGTGGCTACACAGACCTCACAGATTATGGGATTTATTAGGGAAGCACCAGGCTACTATTCATGTTCAGGAACATGCTCAGTCTCTAAGCCCACCATCTCTCAGCTGACAGTCTTTCTCAGTCTCTCTCAGCAGTGCTTGTCTCTCAAGGTCCCTCCTAGCAGTCCGTGTCTCTCGCATCTCTCTCTCAGAAATGTGTGTGTCTGTCATGTCTCTCAGGAACACATTTCTCTCAGCAGCATGTCTTTCTCAGCCAGCAGTCAGAGAGACTCCTTCTGCCTCTTGGAGGACTCCTTTTTGAGCCTGGCAGAGTGGCCAAACTAACCAATCCCAACATCAGAATTCTATATACCTGAGAGAGAGCAAACTTCCCAGAAAATTACTTTGTGTTGCTCCCAACAGAAATACCCCAGGTGGATAACTTTAACAATCAGGAACTACTCAGTTGCTCATGGCAAATTCCACCATAGGGTTTACAAAGACCTATGGCTAGAAAAGCCACACTATGTAATTTACTACACCACATAGATGTAAAATGAGAAACACATATAGAAACACTGCACAATGAATATGGAAAAGGTAAAAATATCCAATGTACAAGATGTCCATGTAAATTTAATATTTCGTGTATTACAATATTACAGTAAATTCTGAAAATTTCCTTTATGAGAACATTAAAATGAAATTAGATTTCTAGATCTTCTACAAGCTGCCTTTCTTTATTCATTTTTTATTCAAAAAGAATTGAGAGAGAATAATATTAAAATGGAGAAGATTTGACTAATAAGCCCTAGAGGATGGCTCCAGGCCTAAGGCAGTGACCCGGGAAGCACAAGCCTGGCAGTTCAAACCCACCAGCCGATCCGTGTAGAGCTGGCATCTCTTTCTCCACTCGGCCCTCCTTGGGAACTCAAGGAGGGCTCAGTAGGATGCAGTCAGTGGGGAGGTGTGGTGTTTTTAAGGAGCTCTGGTAGCTTGCCTAAGGCACTTGACTGCTAACCAAAAGGCTGGTGGTTCGAACCCACCAGCCACTCCTCGGAAGGAAGATGGGGCAATCTGCTTCCGTAGTGATACTACCTCGGAAACCCAAGGAGGGGTCACTATGAGTCGGGTCTGATGCTACAGCACATAACAACAACAACAACAACAATAAGAAGAAGAAGGAAATTTTGGGGAGAAATGGGATTAGGAGCAAGGCTGGACATTGTGTAGGGAAAACTACTGTAACTTTGTCTAAATTCTTTAAATTCTCAGAGTAATTTTCTTTGTTGACTATAATTCGCTTATTAAAATTTGTAAGTATATGATAATAAATAAAATCAATAAATTGTCAGCATCATTAAGACTGTATCCAGCTCTGTAGAGAACTTAGAGGTCAGGAATTAAATCTGGGCAATAGTAGAAATGAGAGGAAATTTATAAACTTCAGCAATCAATGCTGATCAATTTTCTAACTTCAGAGAAATAAGACAGCAATGCAGGCAGGGGTACAATAAAGAAGAATTAAGTGTGAAATGATTATTAGAAATCAGTGGCTTTCATTGCATGGTTCTACATTACAGGAACTTATTTATAGTATACATATACTTTTTATATTAATAAGCAAGATAGTGACAAACTTACTTAGTTGTCTATTAGGATATTTGCACTATACCTTTCAGTTTTCTGTATGAAGCTCTTGAAGAATTGCTATTTCTATCATGCCTCATATTCTTCATACTATCCATGTAAGGATTGTGATAGTGGTAAATCAGGAGAATATGGTGAGTACTCCACATTTCCCTTGAGCCCACCGAATATACTAAAATCTATTAAGTGGGTAGTTGTGTTGTTATATTACTACTTCATAATTTTAGTGTCTCAGATATAGTGCTTTTATTTAACATTTCTCATAGACTTTTTCTGGACATACAATATTTATCAAAGTAAGTATGTTAAGATGCTATTTATATATGTAAAACTTTATTTTCTATCTCTCTAAGAGGATTTCAATGAATGTGATTTCTAATTTAAAATAAGTGGGAGTTTGACTGTTTCCGTTTGAATTAACAAATTACCAATCATCTCTTAAGAATATTCATTATCTAATAGTTTTAAGATTTAGTACCATAAAATGGTATTAATTCCTAAATGGCTCAGTGATACATTTTACTGAGCTGTTTCATGTCATCTTTTCCCTACCTCCGCCTACGAATTGAATATCTCAAACATCATTTCTTTCCTGGGGGCACGCAGCTCAGGGAGCTCTGGTGGCATAGTACCTAAGGCATTTTGACTGCTAACCAGAAAGCTGGTGATTCAAACCCACCAACCACTCCTCGGAAGGAAGACTGGGCAATCTGTTTCCATAGAGAGTCTTCCCACCTTGGAAGCCCAAGGAGGGGTCCCTATGAGTCAAGACTCATAGTTCAAGATTATTGACCTGTTGATCTAAATCAGCTCTGTCAAATAGAATTTTCTGTGGTGATGGAAATGATCTATAATCTATGCTGTGCAGTATTGCAGCAACTAGCCACATTTGCCTATTGAGCACTTCATATTTGCTATTGTAACTAAAGAATTGAATTTTAAGTTAAATTGTAATCTTAATGGCTGTGTATAGTGAGGGCTACTATATTGGGTTGCTCAGCTCAAGATGCTTATAGTATAAGAGTGACTAAAGTGTGCGAAAGAGACTTTTTTCCAGGGCATAATCACATTTGCTTCTAAAATATGTTTTTGTGCCATTTATAATACCCAGTCATGATACAAAGTATTTTTGTTTTCTAATGTGAGTAGCAGTAGCCTTTGTTTTCCAGGGTTGCAAGTTTGTAGCATGTGATCACAATTTCCTATAGCGCTGAGAGTTACAGAAATAATGAAATAGTCTGGTTGTGATAACTCACCATTCTGATCTCCAAAAATGAGTTGATTATCTCTGAAAAGAAAAAAAAATTTCATTATTTACCTTTCTTTTGTAATAAGAAAATTTGAAGATAGTATAAGTTTATCAATTGTATAGAAATTGTAATTTGACTGAAATGAGAAAATTGGATTTTTTAAATCTATTTAGTACTCTACTTCAACTTGAAATTATCACAGTGTAAGGTATAATTGAAAAAAAAAATTTTTTTGAGTAAAAGTTTCACAAATTGTTAGAGCCTGTAATACCTAATAGAAAGAATAGTATTTTTATTTTTTCTTTTCAAATAATTTTTCAAAACAAAAGTGGAGTCAGATTTTGAGAAGGTAAAAATTGTTCATGTACCTTAATAAGTGAACAAAGTTCAAATTATGTTTTTCTTAGGCAGCACAAAGCTATGTAAATAAAATTAGCAATGGCTGAAAATGCCCAAATTCAATTTTTGATCTCTGTATATTCATCACTTGAATGCATTGGTGTGGAAAGTGAAAATACTCTATTTTGAGATTATCTTGGTATAAGAGTAACTGTGACCACATGACTAGCATTTCAACTATTGTGTAAAATGATGGCATTTCAATGATGGTAATTTTCATTGAAACTATCTCTCTTTGTGTACACACACATACACACAAGCATATACACTCACAGTGACATGAAGATTTTTATAATTAACTTAAAATAAAATATGAATATTCCACAACTAGGATTTGGCTAATGTTTGATAGGAGATGGAACTTGTATATTTTTGACTTTCTGTTTGACAGTTACTTAAAGTCATTGTGAGGTTAATAATACTGCATGGCTTATAGAAAAATGTTGCACATAATGCTTCTTCCAGTATGCTAGATCTACTACCTCATAGATGGAAGACTCTTTACCAGAATTGAGAAAGCATGGAGTATGCTGCATGAAGGCTAATAGTGAAAGGCATCATTTAAATTCCTTTATGAACCTGAATGGGTATTCCAAAAAGAAAATATATATATATGTAAGGAGAATCTATAAATATTTGGAAAAGCTGTAGGATTAGTTATATAATTTAAATATTTGTTCCTGGAAATCTGTTTTCTTCAGAACAATGTACTGAAATGTGTAATGCAAATAGCTACAGATAAAGGTTGTGCTTGAAATATACTCTTATTAGAAAAAAATTAGACCTTTCAAAACAACAGAATATATGAAATAATGAACACAACAAATTTTAAATCATTCCTAATGTTTCTTGGAGTCATTTCCAGCCCTTGTGTGATTGATAATATGTCTTAGGGGAAAAAGAAATGAGAGGGAGAGGGAGAGAGAGTTCCACACAGAAGAAAAGCTTCAAAAAACATTTCTTAAGCACCTACTATTATGTCTTTGGCAAAATGTCCATTATTGCTAAATTAAATATAAAGGTTTACTAACTTTTGGTATATAGTCTAAATTATTAATTTACTTTCAGAGAGAAGAAATACAATATAAAATAATATGAATCTATCCAATTATTTTGATTTAAAACATTTTTTTGGAGGAGGAATTATACCTAAATCACTATTTTGAAGCGATAAATCTTTAAGTATTATGTAGGCATTTACATGTATTAGAGCTATTTCTCTTAAAAATAAGGAGTATTTACTGGCTATCATTGTACTCTTTAAAATATAGTGATACTATTGATACAGGACCAAACAGGCTTTCTCTAAAATTATGATTTCTCAAATTTACCAAGTTATCTCTGAATAAAATGTATATGAAATAATAACCCAGTACCAGTTTGAGGGACATTGTTAAATAAAGAAAACACTTTCCTATGTGTTAATTAAGAAGAATGAGAAAGGAAAAATAGTAGAAATATCAGCATTTATAGTTTATCTTTGTATGAGCAGCTTATAAATACATTTGAGTTGTATTCATTATAGGTACTGTTCTTTAATGAGAACCATTCTAAACCCAAGGCACTAAGGGGCACATTTGACAAATGTCACCTTCATTGTTATGTCTTAAGTATCAGCATGAATTCAGTCCCCATAATTGCCAGCCACTCACTGGGCACATTATCCCTCTGTTCTTATCTGTCTGGAGCTGGGTCAGAGCTCACGAGGTAGATGGACATCTTCTTTCAGATTAACTGCCCATGTAGCCTTTCTTTGATCCTAGCCTAGCCACTCAGAGCCAAATAGGCAGACACCAGCTTCTGCTGGCTCTCCCTGCTTCGGTGGATTTTTAAATTTGCTGGAATGACTCACAGAATAACTGGAGAGTATAATACTTAAGGCTACACATTTATTACAACAGAAAAGGATGCAGATGAAGAGATACATAAGGTGAGTTCTGGGAGGGGTCATATGGAGGAGCTTCCATACCCCAAAGAGAGAAATGTTACCCTCTTCTATTCATGTTAACCAACCAGGAAGCCCCTCTGAGCCTCAAGGCTAAGGGTCCTTATTGGCCTCTCATGTAGCCTCTTGAGGCTTAAGCAGCATCAGGCCCCAGGTGGTCCCTCTTGGTCTGGTTAGCCACCATTCATTAACCTGCGGTGTCAGTGTGACTCCAAAGAACTGAAAGCAAAAGCCAAATTGATTTCTACATGGTTATTCCATCCTTACAGAAAGTACATATATTTATTGTTCAAATCAAGAACAGAGAAGTAGAATTCATAAATGCCAATTCAGTTTTTAAAGACAGAAGTCTGCCTCATTGTTTCTCTGACCAAAATTAATGTGTTATTACTGAAGATTCAAGATGTGGCCTGTGTATGTTCCATTCAGAGTTTAAGTGTTAAAATAATTTATTCATTAATGTTGTCATTTGAAATTTGTTACATAGTTGTTTTTTTTTTTTTTAGTTTTGAGGTAACATAAAACAGAAGCCACATAAAATAATATTAGAATTTACACAAAACAATAAGAGAAGGAATATTACTCAATCTTTAGGCTGAGGCACCTGCCATGAGATAGTTGATAAACTAAGCAACTGGAATTGATGGTGAAAAGAATTGCTATCTCGTTTTTAACTTAATGATCTATTACTGGTAGATGGTACATGGTGGATTTATTTATGTCACTCCAAAGTCAAATTACCAGGAAGGCTTTCTTAGTTTCCTTGGGTGAATGCATGCAGCTACTAAAGATGAAAATCGTATTTCTTCGAACAAAAGGTTGATAGATACAATTCACTTTCTGATAAATAATTCCTTGATTCATTTTTCACACTATAAGCTGGGATCTTATTTTCAACCACCATTTCCAAGACACTGATGACATATATCATTTAATTATTGATTTTATTGCATCATTGTTTTCATCAATTAGTAGCTGACACAAAAAATATACTATCATTTTGATGTATGCAAGTGGATAGTGGTGTAATCTGATCAGAAGCTTTGAGCAGATAATGCAATTAGAACTTAAATTTAGGGGCCTGATTATGAGTAGGTTGTATCATTAGATGACAATGGTAAAATATTAATTGTTCTTTCTACATAGATAATCTAGACATTAATATAATACCATCTAATTTTTCTTCTGGTGAAATGTGTATTATTTTATTTTCTTATGGTACCAGCAATTAATAAAAGCTATTGCTTCTCCTTAATATCTAAAGATTAAAAGAGTCTAGTCAAAAAATAACCAGTAAAGTCACCAATTTATTCCAAAAATATATGTTAAGAAACCACATATTATTAACAAATTACTAAAATTTTCATTCCTGAACTTTCTGTTATTAAATGGCACCTCTCCTTATTTCTCAATTTCTTTGGTTTTATGATGTGATAGCACCTATATTATTTCAAATGTAAGCAGCAGATGGTAAGTCCATCACTTAATCTCTCTAACTCCCCCCTTTTTTTGTAAGCACTTCCACTTTATACATGGGGATCTCTGTTTATGTTACTCGTGCCTTGTTAAAACCTGATCACCCAGAGGATTTTTAGACTGTAAAATTAATGCCTAATTGAAATATTGAATATATAAATTATTCCCTACAGATATTGGTACATAAAGCATAGCTCTTATAAAGGGTAGACGAAATAACTTCTTTAAAAGCGCTTAGAGCAATTAAAATGTTACACCCAATACAAATTGTTCTTTTTGCTCCACTGACTCTAGAACATATTTGTTATAATAATATGGTACCTATTGACCAAATAAGAGCTCTGGTAGCATAGTGCCTAAGGCACTTGACTGCTCATCAGAAGGCTGGAGGTTCAAACCCACCAGCCACTCCTCGGAAGGAAGGTTGGGCAATCCTACTTCCCTCGTGATACTGCCTCGGAAACCCAAGGAGGGGTCGCTGTGAGTCGGGGCCGACTGGACGGCACATAACAAAAACAACAACGTTGACCAGATACATTAAAATAATTATTATATACTAAAATAATCATGACTATCGCTGGATATGGAGGCTTAAGACCATAGTCTTGGGAGACATTAAGGCCAATTGAGATAACACAAAAGACAGTGTTCTAAATCCTACTTTGGTGAGTAGCAACTGGGGTCTTAAAAGCTTGCTAGTGGCCATCCAAGGTGCAACTATTGGTCTCGCCCCATCTGAAGCAGTTAGTCCAAAGGACTAATGGAGCACATGAACCCCAGCCTCTACGACCCTAAGAGCAGGAGAACTAAATGGTGCCTGGCTACCACTGCTGACCGCTCAGAAAGAAATCACAGTAAGTCCTGGATAGCGTAGGGGGAAATGTGGAACAAAACTCAAAATCATAAAAAAGACCAGGTTTACTAGTCTGATGAAGACTATAGCCCTTAGACACCCTTCAAACTAGTAACTGAACTTAACACCTATGACTCAACTGGCAGCCAAACAGTAGACAGAGCTATAAATTGAATAGTAATATCATTATAACAATCAAATATATGAAATTAAGAAGGCAACAATTGCCCAGGGATAGAACTAGCAAGGTGGGAGGGGATGAAAAGGAAGAACGAAAGGTAGGAGTGGGTGTAAGGAGGAAGTGGTAAAAATGCTGTTACAATGTGGAGTTTGCAATAAATGTCAAAGAACAGAATGTGTATAGATTGTTGAATGGAAAACCAGTTTGCTCTGTAAACTTTCACCTGTATCACAATTTAAAATATTTTAAATTGATATAATAAAAAATTTGAGATAAAATTAAGAAATACATATAGCTTAAATAATCATGACTAAATTCGTCACAAGTTGGTGAAAGGATTTTTGATGATGAAAGAGCATTACATTTTTCCCATATAGAACGTTTCTTCTATGATTGATCTGTAAAGCTAGATTTCAAATACTCCCTTAATCATATATTAAAAAAAATCCAGGAAAATTGATAAAATGCCTTATAAGTGCTATATGATCATTGATTATTAACAAATTTTGAAATGCTATTAAACATTGCACTTTTATGAAGTGTTAGAATTAATCAACAAACCATAAAGAAGAAAGCAGCACTAATTGAAGGCATTTTTCAGAGAAGGTTCGATCCAACTGAGAAAAATTGAGGTATACACAAAAAGAAATAGAATAAATGAACCATTTTATGGGATAAAATTTAATGCAAATATCAGTTTTACAGAGTTTTAGAATGCACAGAATTAAATCCTGTCAAAGTGGGCAGCCAATGCAACTTGTCCCACTTTATTGTTATGGTCACTCCATTTGAAAGTAGTTGGTTCATTAGTTGCTCCATATTATCTTTATTCCAGTGATGGTTACTTTTCTTGAAATGTCTTAGATTCTTTCATGTCAAACTCTAAAGCCATCTTATTTAACATATCTGTGAAAGAAGTTTTGACTATCCATCAGAGCAAGGACATATAAGTGACTACACCTACTCACTTATCAACTATCTCATTATCTGACATTTCACATTTATGATAACAATACAAAATATATCCAGCTAGTTGAGCATTGATAACATACATCTGTCAGTAATGAATGCCAAGGTGTGAGGTGAAAGGAACACTGGCTATGATGGTTAAGGTCATGTGTCAACTTGTCTGGACCATGATTCTTAGTGGTTTGGCAGTTACGGAATTTTGTAATTTGGCAGTTAGGTAATGATGTAGTCATCTTCCATTTTGTGAAAAGATATGGTCATCCTCCATTTTTTAATGCCAGTTTTCACATAATAACCTTGTCTTTGGAGCATAACAATGCCTGTAAGTGAAGAGTGAAGGTATATAATACATCATAGCTGTTTAATGGTACTTTTGTTTTTGTTTTTTACTTCAAGAAATATTAAAGTAATCAAATGGTGGGAGCCAAGTGGAATTAGGATAATGAGGGCAACAACATATAGGTAATAGCCAAATTTGTACTATTTTAGCTGTTTGTTATTGTAGCATATAAGTCAGTCTTTCACCACACAGAATTATTTCAAGTACACCACAAATGAACCATAGCAGCAATGGAAGAAAATTTAATAGGAATATCAAGGAAATTATACCTCGGAATTCTTCTGACAAATCATTTGAACTTTGCTTTTGTAGTTTCATATCACTAGAATAGCATTTAAGAGAGACTCAGCTTTTCTACATACTTTTATTTTAGGATTAAATTGCTTTGAAACTATAAAATGAACTTGGCATTTTAAAAAATTTTTCATATCTTTAGATTTTTGAAATTTTTGTTTTTGCTTTTACTTTCTCTGATTGTCATGATTCTGTCCTTCTAACTGTCCAACAACTATGTTTTGCAGATAAAAGGCATCACTTAATAACACAGGCACTAGTGAAAGTTGTAGGGAATTTTAATTATTTGTATCTGCTTCTGTTGTGCTATCCCTATTGATTTCCAAACTAACCATACATTAAACTTAGTCCCCAGATATTGGGGAAGGGTAAAAGAAAATAAAACGATCATTTGTTCTTTTCTATTTTTTTTTTAAACTGTGATTTGGGTGCAAATTTACAAAGCAGATTTTTTTTACACTCAATAGTTCATACACATTTTATTTCATGGCACTGATATCATTTGTTCTTGATGAGAACAAGTAAAAGTACTTGTTGAGAAAAGTAAAGCCACATAAATATGTGTTTGTAAGGCATATTTTTCTCTGAATTACTGCGTTAAATTCATCACACTGCAAAAAACTGAGCAGTAGCTACTAATATGCATATTTAGTAGCTAAATTTTTGTACAAAGTTCATTTAAGGAATTATATTCAACATTTCCAAAAAAAACCCTTTTAATTTCAAAGAGAAAAATAAATTCTCAAGTGTTAAATATAAGAGTTGTGATAAAAATCCAGAAATTGAGGTTATTTAAACAAACATGCACTCTTGATACAGACAGAGTTGAATTTGTTATACACTGGTTGAGAAATTAATTACATACATTCTGACATATTTATATTATCAAGTGTAAACTCTTTTAGGACACAAAGTTTTGCTTTCCTGGAATATAAAAAGTAATAAATATTTGTTGAATAAATTACTAAACCTTCAGGAATAAATATTCCTTCCAGATTTTTAATATTTATATTTGTTTAAGCTTTGAAATGGTATTGTTTTTTTTCTTCAATTTTTCCCTTTTTTTAAAAAATTTAAGCCTCCAAATAAATTTTAAGTGATGAAACAGATTTGAAAATGTTTTATTTGATTACATTATTAAAGATAGAGCAGATTTAGAATGGAATTGGAAGAAGGGGACTCTTTGGAATGAGGTCACTTTCTTAATTCTTCCTGTTGTGTAGAGATATTGCAACATGTGTGCAACATTTTTTTAAATGGTCTGTAGTATTCTTCTGCCAGTTGTAATAATATGTAATACCTAAGGGTAAGATAAGAATACAGGGGTATAGTTTTAATTCCAATTGCCATTGCTCCATTTTTTTTGTTTGCTTATGTTTGCATGGTATTTATAATTTTTTTTCTACATGTCCTAATTCACAGTGCATAAGATACACATATATATGTATGCATAGTCAGTATCAATGGAGTGTTTTTATTCTCACATTCATTAAGGAATATAAGGCCAGTAATTCACAAGAGACTGAATCTTGAGAAGGTTTCTTTATTACCTAATCCCAATGCTCATCAATGAGCAAATGATGCTAAAAATACAATACCACAGACAATAGCTTTTTGTGTTGTTTACTAGAATAATGCTTTCAGCATTGGTATTGCTCACTATTACACATAATGTTTTAGAAATGGCACCACCTACTCAATGCAACAAGGTATTTGGATCTGTAATATATCCTTTTAAAATTTTGATTAAAAATTTATAAAATTGAGATTTTGATGTTTACCTAGCTCATACTTACTTCTATTCATGACCTAAACAATCTCAATTTTTACAAGTGCATTTATTGTATTGCTGATTGAAAATAGGAAGGTTTCT
>NW_006922039.1:1270446-1280980 GCF_000298275.1 Orycteropus afer afer
TCAGAAACCCAAGGAGGGGTCGCTATAACTTTGGTTCAACTTGAAGGCACTTAACAACAACAATATGTGCATGTGGATGACACTAACATTTAAGTGCTCTACTACTAGCTAAAAGGGTGGCAGTTCCAACTTACCCAGAGGGATCTCAGAAGACAGGCCTGTTGAACTGCTTCTGAAAGCTTACAGCCTTGAGAACTCTATGGAGTAGTTTTATTGGCATACATGGGGTCATCATGAGTCAGAGCTGACTCAACATCAACTAACAACAGCAACACAATGTGTGTGTATTTATGTAAAAAAATAAAGCAAATGTGCAGTTATGCAGTGGGACAATTCTTTGATATATTAGTATCATTACAGCATAATATACACACCAAATTACTTTCATCATGTCCTAAGTCCTCCTGTATTTGGAATCATCACTAAAACATTGTTAATGTTACAGATTACCAATAAATACTGAGCATTTCCTTAGTTAGATACATGCATTAATATTTTTTCGTAATGTCCTTTTAAATGACCATCTGTTAACTGATCTTTTAAAACTGCTGAAAGCCTTGATAGCTACATTAACCACTACTTAATTACAAAAATACAACATCTGGTAGGATTTAGTGCAGCATGATACAAGTTTCATTTTGTGTTTGTACAGTGTATTGCCTGCAAGTAAAATCCAGAAGTACACTAAAGTGTTTCATGATACTAGAATTTAAAAATATTTAATACATCAACTTGAGAACAGGAATTGAGAGTTAAGAAAGGAAATGAAAGATTTTACAAGTTCTAAGGAACTCAGAATTATTCTTTTTTATCCGAATTAGAGAACCAAAAAACTTTGGGAGATTTTCAGTGAGTGAAAAATAATCAGTGAGGGAAAAAAAACAAATTCCAAAAAGATTGCTTGCTTGTTTTTGACTCACTGTTTTAACTCGAGTGTTGTTAAATGTGTTTCTTATTTTAAAACCCTAGTCAAGCTGTTCTTTGTAGTCGTGTGTCAGTTCATGGATGTGAAACTCATTTTTATATGTGCTTCATTCTGCAATTTATAAGCATAGATTTTCAGATTTAGGATGTCTTCTAGGCCATCTCTTCCATTGAATGTTTGAATGTCTTTTATCAAATCCTGTATCCAAACTGGTGGTCCAACTTACATAACAATCACCCCAAAGATTTGGCCTTTGCAATTCCTTAATTCTTTTTTTCCAGAATGCTTTAATAGATAGTTCTTGTTGATCTGAAAGTTATTTCCCAGAAATTTATATCTATTCTTGCTTCACTTATCCAAAAAAAAAAAAAAGGAGAAAAATCTTTAATGCCTTTTCCACATGGTAGTCTTTTTCATGTTTTGGCATTTTCACATCACCCCTTTTGCTCTCCAACCCAAATGTTTGAAGTCCCTCATATGTCATAGCTTTGAGTCTCCTTTATCTAGATTGTATTTACATTTTGATGCCCAGAACTGAACATATGAATATTGAACAAGACATTCATTACCAATAGAAGAATTGAATCAAGATCCATTTTATAGCAAAGAATAATGATTGTATTTTGAGATTATTAACAAATACCTCTTTATTTTTCCTTAGCTATTGAATTTTAAATATCTTGAACTACTTTTATAACCTTTAACTATCTTGGTATTTTAAGATATATATTTCATTAATGGTGGACACTTTTGAAATTCTGTCTTAAATTACATTTAATCTGAATATAAAAGTGTATAATATTAGATTCAACACAAAGGCACAAAGGTGTCATGAGTTTATTTAACATTGGTGGTTATAATGATATTGCGTTTAATGATTTTAATTTAAAACTGAGCATTTTGTTAACTAATTCTTTTTCTTTCCGTTCTTTTTTCCCTCCCCCTTCCCCTGTCCCTTCCTCTTCTCATCCTTTATGTCCTCCTCCTTCTCTCTCTCTCTTTTTTTTTTTATCTCTTCCTTTTCTCTTTGTCAGTTTTCTGTGGGTTGATACAGAGAACCGTCACAATTGTGCCTGGTATGGACTTGTTGTCCGGGACGTATATATTTGCGGTCCTGTTAGCATGCGTCGTGTTCCAGTCTGGCGCCCAGGAGAAGAACTACACCGTTCGAGAAGAAATGCCAGAAAACGTCCTGATAGGCGACTTGTTGAAAGACCTCAACTTGTCGCTGATTCCAGACAAGTCCTTGACTTCTCCCATGCAGTTTAAGCTAGTGTACAAGACTGGGGATGTGCCACTGATTCGGATCGAAGAGGGTACTGGTGAGATCTACACTACCGGCGCTCGCATTGATCGTGAGAAGTTATGTGCTGGTATCTTGGTAGAATCCCGTTGCTTTTATGAAGTGGAGGTTGCCGTTTTGCCAGATGAAATATTTAGACTGGTTAAGATACGTTTTCTGATAGAAGACATAAATGACAATGCACCATTATTCCCAGCAACGGTTATCAACATATCAATTCCAGAGAACTCAGCTATAAACTCAAGATACGCTCTTCCAGCTGCCATTGATCCTGACATAGGAATAAATGGAGTTCAAAACTACCAACTAATTAAGGTGAGTATTTAAAACTCTTTATTGAAGACATCTCATTTTCTAAGGACAAAGTAAAATTGAGTGTAAGTGTACTTCAAACACTGAGTAAACCATTCCAATTTTTCTAAGTTCAACCAAAGTTTTTGAAAAATATTGATTAACAAAATGTTTGCAATAGCATAGGGTTTATAAATATTTATTTTATACAGTTGTCTGTGTTTCCCTTAACAATCTATTATAGGGGTAAGACAAATTGCTCAGCACTACAACTTACAAATCAATAGCTTGCTCAATATCTTAGTCTTAACTTGCCTAGTCATGATTCTTCAACAAACTTGACCTAAACATGCAAATCTGAATGTTAAGAATGAATACACAAACCTTTGAATCAATTTTTCTAAGTGGTTATTTTAGATTAAAAAAAAATGCTAAACAAAAAACTTTTGTCTTCCATTTGAAAAGATGCCAGATTTTTTTTTTATGGGGGTGATTCAAACACTTATTACTAGCATTCTTGCACATTTATATAATAATGACATTTATCATGACAGTTTCAAGCCAAGGTAAGATCTTTAAGTGCCTTCTTAATCATCAAAGTGAAATTAAATTTTGGCCAATGTGCTGATAGTGCTAAATATGTTCATTTTGATACATTCTTTGAAAAAATTGTAACTATTTATAGTAAATGGTAAGTGATCCTTTTAGCTAAAAATATAGAATTTCAAGAGTGTATTCTGACTTGATTTGGGTCTTGAGGTGGGAATGGCAGAGGGAAGAATAGATAGAATATTTGGTATTCTTCTTAATTACCTACTTGGCATGTAGAGTAGTAGGAAACTCAGATTTGGGCACACAAACTAACGCAACACACTTGAGTAATCTTGGAAAATACTTAAGAAAACAAATATGTAGATTTAATATAGATATACCCAGGTGGATTTTCACACACGTACAAATATTTTCTGATTGACTACCATGGTATGACTGACATAATGACCAATGTTAAAAAATATTTAAACATATCAATACATTAGTCTGAAATATGTCATCTGAAAGTTTTGACAAGGAGGATCTGTAATATTGGAAAACTGCTCAACTGATGTGTGTTTGTTGTGAAGATATATTTGTTTATAAATACATCCAGGAATTGAAGGCATTGTATCTCTTACACTAATTTAAGTGAAATGCACACCTGTTTGTGAGTATAAATGGAAACAGAAAGAGAAGGAATAGTTTGTTTATAAATGAGCAAATTCACTTATAGTCCATGGATTGATACCACCTTGTTTGATGAAATGGAAAAAAAGAAAATATGCAAGGGTCAGATGATATTGATCTCAGTTTTGTGACCACTAAGGACCTGATATTTTTATTTTATAATTTTGATCACCACATGTGGTTGTTGTGTGCTGTCAGGTCGATTCCTACTTATAGCAACTCAAATGACAGTAGAACTTCACCACAGGGTTTCCTAGGCTGTGATCTTTACAGGAGCAGATTGCCAGATTTTTTTTCCCATGAAGCCGCTGGGTGGGCTTGAACCTCTAAACTTTCAGTTAGCAGCTGAGAACTTAGCTATTGCACCACAAGGGCTCCTTCACATGTTACTAGTGGCTGTTATATTAGACAGCACAACCTAAAGAAAGCAAAACATTTTTTTTTTTTGGAAAATAAAAATTAACAGGTAAAATAAAAATGAGACCTTACCAAGTTTAAATTGTTCTTGTTAGGTGCCATTGAGTTGGTTCCAACTCATAGTTACCCCATATACAACAGAATGAAACGTTGTCTGGCCCTGTGCAATCCTCACAATTGTTGCTCTGCTTGAGCCCATCGTTGCAGCCACTGTGTCGATCCATCTTGTTGAGCGTCTTCCCCTTTTTCGCTGACCCTCCACTTTACCAAGTGTGATATCCTTCTTCAGGGATTGGTTCCATCTGAACAATTAGTAATTTAAATTAGGTAATACCTTTACCTAATAGTAATATCTCTAATTTAAGTATTAGTAATAGGTCCTCTCCTCCCAACCATCTTGACATACGTGCTTTTGAAAGGGCATCACTGAAGGAGTAAATTTGTCGGGTTTCCCTTAGATAAGCTTAATGAATTTCCAGGAAATTTCTGACTTGTCTTGAAAGCTTAACAAAATCAAATAAACATACTGGCATACTTTTAGCTTTGTTAAAACATATTTTCATTTGACTTTTAGCAAATGACAAAAAGATAGGCTCACTATCTCCTTGCATGAGGCTTAGAAACAGAAATGCTCTAAAATACCTTTCTGCTTTACAATGTGTAATAAACCTTAAGTGAACAGTGTAATGTACCTAAAATAAAGGGGCATATGTATGGCCCCATGGACAAATACTGTCCCGACTTCTTGTTAAAAATAACGAGAATGGAACAGAAAGCATAGCTCTGGGCCTACAGAGGCCAATGGTACAGATCATGCTAACTGAGTGCACTTCTGACTTATAAAAAGGCCCTGCCATGAGAGTGGTGTATATTCTGGAGGAGTGCTGGTTAGAAAATAAGGAAAGAAATGAAATATGCAATGATTTACCCATAATCTTTATAACTCTTATAACTTGAAAGTAAGTAGGCCATCCACAGTAATTTCTTTTAAAAGACCCTTCATCCTGCACAATAGACACACTTTTGTTGAATAGACAAGGATAAAAAAGTTGCACAGTTTATCCTAACTGAGGTAATATAAAATTTATATGAAAAGTTCAGATAGTCAATGGAGAAAAGGGAGTTATATAGAGAAAATTTCTAGGGAAAATAGGTCATTTTGTAGATAAATGTAAGTAGTCCTGCTATTGAAAATTCTCTATTAATTAATTGAAAATAAAGGGAGTGTTAGAAAATATTTACTAAATTTATCCAAAATGTATATAACATAAAATAACATGAGATTTATAATTTAACTATTTACTTCTGAAACATTGACTTGTGTATTACTATTTCAATTTTTTTGTGTGTATGTGTGTGATTTTTAGGTATACTTTGGCATAAACAGGGAAAATAGTATCACCCCACATTTCAGATATTTGGGAAATAAATTTCAGAGTGATACTAAATTTTTTTCTTATGCTTTTTTGCCTAATAAATGAGTTGGAATCCAGAATAGGTCTGACTATTACGTTTGATAGACCCAGAGACAGATAAATAACCTTGAGGGCAGAGATTATGGAAGTTCATGTTACAAGAGGAAAGGAGTGAAAGAAGAAAAAAAAAAAAAGAAAATGAAGGATGAAAGAATGAAGTGATTATCAAGTGATTCTACTCTTTAAACAGAAAAAACCACTGCTATTGAGTCGATTCTGACTCATAGTGACTCCCCATTGAGTTTCCAAGACTGTAAATCTTTAGAGAAGTAGATTGGCTCATCTTCCTCCTGCAGAGCAGCTGTCAGGTTTGAACCTATAACCTTCTCGTTCGCAGCCAATGCCGAACCAAAAGTGCCACCAAACCTCCTAAGTGACCTTAGTAAGGTTATTTTTTTTCAACTTTTTATAAGATCAAGTTACTCTCTGATTTCTTGATGTTGGTTGACACTTAAAAAAAAAAAAAAATCCAGAAGTGAAATCTCTTTTCCCTGTGTTTCAAGTAAAGTTGAAAGAATTCCTGCAGATATTTTTGTATGATTTTTTTCTTAATGTTGGTTCTAAATCCTGGAGATTTGTTAAAACTCAAGGGCTATTGAATCCTTGTAATATTGGACTGAGTTGTTGGCCAGGAGTAGTAGGAAATGACATTATCTCTTTAACTTTCACTTTATTATTCAAATGGCCTGTTATTTATAAAGCTCTTTCTCATGTTCCAAGTCTCTCTGGCAGGGAAGCTAACATTTTCACAGATAGAAATGTCCCTCAGGCACCCAGTGTGACTCAGGGTATATATGTATATAGACCACAGGGACTTACTTCTCCCCATGGTTGGAACTCAGGGGAAATTAGTGTGTGTGATGATGTTACATATGTCTTCATTTTTCTAATTCATCTTTATATCTTTCCTCACATATACCAGCAATTAAATTCCTATACTAGCCCAGTGACAGTTCACTGATTGGTTCCCTTGAGGCAGCCATGACAGTATTTCAAAGTCTGATGGTTTGTAATTATCAAGCTCAAAGAACAATTTTTTTTTTTTCAGATTGGTAATCCCACTCAATGCCATCACTTGTTTCTGTCAGTTCTGTATGGCATCTTCATATTTTCCATCAAACTGAAAAAAATTTAATCTGAGGAAGATTTCTTTCACATAGTCAAGGCTTTTAGGCCCTTGTTTCTATTTTAATTAAACCAAGATGTGTTTGGTCTTTTCTTTAAGAATTAAAATAAGAACTAAGCTTTTCCCCCATTGATCAAGAGCTGGACTTGTACTTTTGAAATCTAGGGTTAGAAAATCCAAATTATGAAAATATCACTGTGGTAGTTGAGTTTGTGTGTCAACTTGGCGAGGCCTGGTTGAATGGCTAGGCAGCTGGATGTAGTATTCCCCATGATGAGACTGCAACTCCATGGTGGAACCTACTGTGAGCAGCTGAGTAGCTGCCCTAGGGATGTGGTCTGCTTCCCATATATAAGGAACAGCTTTGGAACTGGTCTCTAGCTTATGGCACCTTGGACCCTGCATGTAGCCGTGTCATTGTTTAGCAGCCATGCTAAACTGCCATGCTCTGCTGACCTTGGGACTTACAATGGACTTGAATTAATGGCCTGCCATGTGATTTGGTAATATCGGGACTGTGTCTTGTTACTTGTCAACCTTGGGCTTGGCAGCCTCAGCAGCCAGCAGCTGTCTGAGTGACGAAAAGCCTTTAGCTTCAGTGGGCTGGGAGCTGGAAGCAGAGCTGAAGCCCAAGGCTGAGGGGCTTTCACCCAGCCCCTAGAGCCTGGCACTTTGAACTTGGACTTAAAGCCAATTTAATTGTAAGAATAAACTCCTGTTTGTTAAGGCCATCCCATTTGTGGTATATTTTTGTCACAGCAGCACTAGATAACCAGAACAATCATCTACAGTTAAATTGAGTAATCTTGATTAAAATTGTTAAAATTAAATGAATTTATTGTGAAGAAAGTAAGATTTATTTATCTCTTGTGACCATAGCTAAAAGTGATGTGTAATACCAAGGGGAATGAGTAAAGGTTCATTAATGTAATTTCAGGAAGAATATGCTATAACAACAGAAAAATTGTGTGTAACTTTTAGAAAGCTTTTTTTGCCTCCAAGAGGCTCAAAAGAGTTTGGATATAGTGATTTCCTCATTTTTCATCTATAAAATGAAGGATTTGGATTCTATTACTTCTCACCCTTTCACCCCTAAGATTACATGATTTTATGATCTATGAAGTTTGTGATGTGCATATTAATATATTTTGAGCTGTGATAAAAAGCAAAAGAGAAGACAATCAAATGCTAATAACTATTAGGTCCCTGAAAGCTGGGGGTTATTATCAAAGTGCACCTCCTGTGAGGATAAATGACAACATAAAACTCATGCTCTTCATAAATGGGCCTTTATTAATGCTGTTAGATCATATTAAAATTAGAGTGTGACACTAATAGGATTAAGTAACTTTTGACTTCATTACTATTATGAGAGTCCTGGTTAATATTCATAGCTCACTAATGCCTTTAGTTAAATGCATTTGTTATTAATAGCCTCATGGAACACATATATGTTGGAAAATTTAGATAGCTCAATTCTAAAAGTTATAAATTCAGATTCTGAAGAACTAATATGTTTCCATTGTTGTTGTTGTTGTTGTTATGTGCCGTCGAGTCGGCCCCGACTCATAGCATATCATGTTTCTTAGCCTGATAATATAACTATAAGAAATACTGCTAAATTTTATGTTAATTTTTATTAAATGAAGATTTATTGATCTGTTGTCCCATTGTTCACTATCTAAATAAAAATCATTTTGATGCTTTTATTTGGCTGTCAAAGTGAATAACTTACAACCTAAGATAAAAGATATACAAAACTTAAAATTATTTGGTATAGAACTCTTTAATGGATTTAGTTACACAGATTGAGTTCACTCCCATAATTCTGATCAGTGTTAACAGTTAAGATAATAAATGCCCTAATGTGGGTAGTTTGCAATACATTGTCCTTTTTGTCCATATTGCTTTAACTTAACTATATAACAACACTGTATGCTGTGATGGCACACTCTTAGTGACCTGAAGCATGATCTTTCATTCAATTTAGATTAAAAATTTAAAGGATTGATAAAGCTTTTTATATCCATGCATCAAAGTGATAATAAAAGCAATTAGGTAATTTGGGGGAGAATGTTCTTATCTTATTTAAATTTGATCTATAAAATAATTTATATAGCTTTGTGCTTTTACCAAGATATGTGAATTTAGACCAGTTTTTCAATATTTTTTTCTTTAGCAAAAAATATGAAATGGACATGAGAAAGAGTTTATGCTTCAAAATCAAATACTAAACAAATTACACTCTTTCACACTTACTGGGTTATACCAATGTTCATAATAGGAATCTAACTCACTGCCGTTGAGTCAGATCCGAATCATAGCGACCCCTCCTTGGGTTTCTGAGACAGTATCACTACTGAAGTAGATTGCCCAACCTTCCTTCTGAGGAGTGGATGGTGGGTTTGAACCACTTGTCTTCTGGTTAGCAGTCAAATGCCTTAGGCACTGTGCTACCAGAGCTCCTTAATATCAATCTAGGAACTGAATAATTAAATAATACAATACCATAATTTATCAAATTAATTGTTTTGGCTCAAATTAAATTTTATTAGATCTTTGTTGAAGTAGCTGTTAGTAATGCTGGTAGAATTACTGGAGGAGGGGATATATTGGATTCAGTTTATTTAAAAATGTAGAGCTTAAATTGCTTACAATTTTTGAAGTGTCTTTTATTCATTGGTCTTTTGCTTACAGCTCTCCTAATAATGGCAATGCCTTATTATACTTGACTCCATCTCTAGGCTGACTCTGTGGACAGCCTTGATAAGTGCAATAATGCCACACACACACACACACACACACATGCATATATGTGTCTTATAGCAGCTAAGACAATTTAAAAAATAGCTGTTTATATGTTTTCCTTTTGCTATGGAAGGTAGAAGTTAATTCTAGATGACCGTTCATAAGAAAATTACTACTCATTTTTTTAAAAAAATAGAAGATAAAATAATGACATTATATTTTAATTTCTATATAAACACATCTCTGTAATTTTAGAAGAGGAGCTCTGGTTGTGCAATGGTTAAAAGAATTTGGCTGCTAACCAGAAGGTTGGTCATTCAAACCCACTAGACATTTAGTGGGAGAAAGATGAGTCACTCTGCTTCCATAAAGATTTACAGCCTTGGAAATTATATAGGACAGTACTGCTTTGTCCTATGGGTCGCTATGAGTCAGAAAAAAACTCGATGGTAGTGGGTTTGGTTTTTTGGGTTTGTACTTGCTGGTAAGTTAAGTTAAAAAAAAAGTATAAAAATACAGGGAAAAGATTTATTTAAATGGTAATTGTAAATTTTGTTTCATTAAAGATTAAAACAAGGAATTTAAAAGGTAAATATTATAAAATGACATTTTATAACCTAATTTAACTTTGTTCTTGAGATCTCAATCAGAAGTTTTCTTTTATATAAGGCATTGTCATCAACATTTCTTAGCTCCCAGCTTATTTTGTATATTGAAATCCTTTACTCTAAACTTCTCCAGTAGAATGAAGTAAAATTCTAATGGATTAAATTGAAAGCTGTTCTACTAAATGTTGTCTTGGTTGTAACAGCAATGAATTACCAACTAGTATCTTAGTCTGATTCCAGTAATCAAAATTTAATGTAGACCTAATGAGTATCCAATGTAGAAAGTCTTTTTTTTTTTTTTCAATTTTATTTTGATTTGGATGAAGATTTACAGAGTAAATTCACTTTTCATACAGCAGTTCACATATACTTTGTCTCATGTCATTGACCAAAATTTACAATGCAACAGCTCCCCTCCCA
>NW_006922039.1:1284074-1285258 GCF_000298275.1 Orycteropus afer afer
ATTTTTAGGTTAATTCTTAGGTCCTACCACCAGTCGGGGATCTCCAAGCCGCCTGTACTGTCAGGGTCACTCCGTTCGCTGTCAGACCGCAGCTCTGTATATCTCCTTTTTTTGTTATTTTCACGCAAATTCTTCTGCTAATTGGGGTTTAGTCCATTTCTGTATCTTTACCTTCAAGGCTCAGGCGTCCACGATTATCTTCTGTGTCTGTGTTAATTGGTTTCCCTTTTCTTTGTCGAAGAGGGTCTGTGCAATCCTTCTGCCTAATCTGCCATCTTGCCAGAACCCAATGTAGAAAGTCTTGAGGGATAAAAAGTATCTTTGAAAAATATTTACTGTCCCAAGAATGCTAATAGCAGGCATCATAGGGAGCATAGTTTTATACTAATGATACTAAAGAAGAAAAAACATTTATTATATAAAAAGAAAATTTAAATTTTAATTGTGCTGCCATTAAGAATACAAAAACAAACAAAAAAGAAACAAAATACAGAATTATTTTGTCTTTGTAGTCTCAGAAAAAGTTAACATTTCTAAATCTACTTTTAATAGATTTTCACATAATACTTTTTTATTAATTATATAAAATTACTAGGTCTGCAATAATGGCAGTGATACTTTTTAACTACACTTACTGAAAAATCATTTGAAATGGGAAATAAAACTTTTTGATGTCAATGATAATTCCCATGCTAGAAATGGTAATTACATGATATTTACTATTTTAAATCTAAAACTCCTCATATATGCCTCCAATTTTTCTCCTATATAATGGAGGATATTAAAATTATCTAACAGGCAAGAATATTAAAAGAATTAATGAAATAAGAAAAAGCTATATATTTTTTGCCAAGTTCTTTGAAGAAAAGTGTTCTAATCTATAAGCCAAGTATTGGTTTTTCTGTATAGTTTAATTATAGTCTTACTCAGTTTTTCAAAATCTGATGTTTTATATGACTTAAAAAAGTTCTTTTGTAATCTAAACTTTTTCATACATATTTTATGTATGTATAAGGAGCTCTGGTAGTGTTTCAAACCCACCAGCCACTCCTTGGAAGGAAGATGGGGCAATCTACTTCCGTAGTGATACTGCCTCAGAAACTCAAGGAGGGGGTTGCTATGAGTCGGGTCCAACTCGACAGCACATAGCAACAACAACAATATATATATATGTATGTATGCAT
>NW_006922039.1:1286103-1301857 GCF_000298275.1 Orycteropus afer afer
ATGTTTTCTTGGTTTATAATAGGATCAAGATCTTCTCTGAGGACAATAGTTAGCTTAGAAGTATCCATTTAAAATAGTTTGGTTCAGGGAAACAACAGAATAAATAAACTGAATCCTATAGACAGTTAAATATGGGGTTTTACTATCAATAATTGAAATAATGAAATAAATGGTTACCAGAAGAACAAAGTGATGCAAAATTTTAGAAAAACAATATATTGGATTATAAATTAAGTGTAGAACTTTATAGATTGCTTTTAGTTAAGCATAGTACTTTATTTCAGTCACTGAATAATTACATGGATGAATATGAAAGTGTATATAGCTTGCTATCAAAAAGCTGGAAAATATAATTGTGTAGTTACTAACATATTCAATTAACTCCAAGGACTTCAACTACCTTCAGTACAAATTAATATGAAATGAAGGCTATTTATCATGGTTGAGTCAACAATGAAAGTTTAAGATTCTAAAGTTTATTACTTCATTCTCTCCTTCATTGAGTGATTTCACACTGCTTTTTCTCTGAGAATTTAAGTACTGGTATTCCCCAGGTTACAAACCAGATCAGTTCCTAAGTGTGTCTTTAAGCTGAATTCTTGGGTAAGTCAGAGAGGTACATACAATTCTTATTTGGTCTTACTTTAGTGCAAGAAAAGGCTGGAAGCCTTTTCAATTATTTAAAAGCTGCATGTGCACCAAGTGAAGGTGATTGTGATGAAGAATTTATGAGTAGGATTTGTGAGGACAAATATATATAACATTATGGGATAAGTAGGAGTTGTCTGTAAGTAACCTGGGGTTTGCCATATTTAACAAATTTTGCATGTTTCAGGAGGCATTTAAATCTTGCAGGTTTAATGTGGGGAAAATCATTCCTAAAGGACCAGCCACAGATAGCCATACTATTTTGTTCAACACTGTCTCACCCAATCAAATGCACCATTACCTTGCATTCTAAACCTTATCTAGAACATTTGAATTTGAAAAGGTAGCACTAACTATTCTATCAATTTTTTTTTATTATGATGAAAATATACAGGGTAATACATACATTAATTCAATAATTTTTACATGTATAATTCAGTGACATTGGTTATATTCTTCAAGTTGTACAATCAGTCTCACTATACTTTTCTAAATTATTTTACCACCATTAACATACACTCAGGGAGCTCTGGTAGTGTAGTGCCTAAGGCACTTGACTGCTAACCAGAAGGCTGGCTGTTCAAACCCATCAGCCACTCCCCAGAAGGAAGGTTGGGCAATCTACCTCCGTAGTGATACTGCCTCGGAAACCCAAGGAGGGGTTGCTATGAGTTGGGTCTGACTCAACGGCACATAATAACAACAACAACAACAACATACACTCACTGCTTCCTAAGTAAAAACTCCCTCCATCTCCTTCATCTCACCCCCGGTGGTGGTTGTTTGGTGCCCTGGAGTTGGTCAGTTTCAAATCATAGCATCCCTGTATACAACAGAACAAAACATTGCCTATTCTTGTTCCATTCTCAGAACCTTTGCTATGTTTGAGCACAGTGCTACAGCTGCTGTGTCAGTCCATCTTGTTGAAGGTCCTCCTGTTTTTGGCTGACTCTCCATTTTACCAAGCATGAGTCCTTCTCCAGGGTTTGGTCCCTCCTGATGCCATGTCCAAAGTAAATGAAATGAAGTATCACCATCCTCCCTTCTAAGGAGTGTTCTGGCGGTACTTCCTCCAAGACAGATTTGTTTGTTCTTCTGGCGGTCCACAGTATATTCAATGTTCTTTGCCAGCACCATAACCTAAATGCATCAATTCTTCTATGGTCTTTCTTTGACATTGTCCAGCTTTCACAAGCATATGAAGGGATTGAAAGTACCGTGGCTTGGGTCAGAGGTACCTTAGTCCTCAAAATGACATCTTTGCTTTTTAACAATTTTAAGAGGTCTTTTGAAGATTTGCCCAATGTAATATGTTGTTTGATTTCTTGACTGCTGGTTCCATGGGCATTGATTGTGGATCCAAGTGAAATGAAATCCCTGACAACTTCAATCCTTCAATCTTTCCTTAATTTATTGCAATGTTACTTATTGGTCCACTTGTGAGGATTTTTGTTTTCTTTATGTCCATGCTGAAGACTGTGGTCTTTGATCTTCATCAGTAAGTGTTTCAAGTCATCTTCACTTTCAGCAAGCAAGGTTGTATCATCTGCATATGGCAGGTTGTTAATGAGTCTTCCCCAATCCTGATGCTGTGTCCTTCTTTACATAGTCCAGCTTCTCAGTTTATCTGTTCAGCATACCAATTGAATAAGTAAGGTGAAGGAATATAATCCTGATGCACACCTTTCCTGATTTCAAAACTTTCTGTATCCCCTTGTTCTGTTTGAAAGACTGTCTCTTGATCTATGTACAGTTTCCACATGAACACAATTAAATGTTCTAGAATTCCCATTCTTCGCAATGTTATCCATAATTCCTACCCCTAGTAACCACTAATAATTTTTGGCATTTATATATTTGCTTATTGTGTGTAAGTGAGATCATACAGTGTTTGTCCTTTTGTGACTGACTTATTCTACTCAGCATGTTTTCTTGGTTCATCCATGTTGTGAGATGCATCGGGACTTTATTCTTTATGCTTGAGTAAAATCCCATTGTGTGGATACACATTTTTTTAAATAGATCCATCGGTTGTTGGGCATTTCCATTATTTCTAACTTTTGGCTATTGTGAATAGTACTGCAGTGAACGTTGCTGTTCATGTGTCTGTTCATGTTGCTGCTTTTAGGTCTTTTGTATATATACCTAAGAGTGGAATTTCTGGGTCATATGGTAGTTAAATTTTGAACTTTTTGAGGAACTGCTAATATGTTTTACACAGTACCTGTACTATTTTTATATCACCACCTTCAATGAACCTTACATTTTATCCTTTTATTTTATACACCACCTCACCAAAACCTTATGTTTTCCTTTTTTCCCATGTCATTCTAATGGAGGTGAGATGGTATCTCACTGTGGTTTTGATTTGCATCTCCCTAATGCATCCTATCATATTTAATCTTTGGAACCATAGTAATGACAAGAAATGTACCTTTAATAACAGGTGCTCATGCACTTGAAAGTCCTGAGCTCTGGTAGCTTAGTGCCTAAGGCACTTGACTGCTAACCAGAAGGCTGGCGATTCAAACCCATCAACTCCTTGGAAGGAAGGTTGGGCAATCTACTTCCATAGTGATACCGCCTCGGAAACCCAAGGAAGGGTCACTATGAGTCGGCTCCGACTTGATGGCACATAATAACAACATAACAACATGCACTTGAAAAACCAAAAATTTCCTCATTGGTGATGGAATATATGGCACTTAGTGGTGCAGCACAAATGATTAAATGTTCTACTATCCAAAAGGTTGGTGGTTCAAACCAGCCCAGAGGCACCTCAGGTGACAGGCATGGCAATCTGCTTTTGAAAGATCAAAGCTGTGAAAACCCTATGGAACATTTCTAACCTATACGCAAAGGTTGCTTTGCATATAAATTTGGGGTTGGTTTCCCAGTACCCTTTCAGGATGTCATCTACAAACTCAGGGGTCTACGTGACACTCTTAAATTCTGAGCTTCTGGCTCCCACTGTCTCTTTGGGTTCTATAATTTTCTGGACAACAACCAACAACAACAGTTGGACCATTGTTGGTTGACTTCTTTATAGGGTGAACAAGTTTATCCCTCTGTACCATTTACGTTAACATTTCTTAGAGATCTGTTTTCTCCAGAAATCCTGCCATGAGTTTTCAGCACACTTAGATAGCGGAAATTTTGTCTTAGTCCTTCAACTGATGTTTAGGTCACACTGGTACAATGACAGGGTTTTTATATAACTAGAACTCTTATATAGGATACTAGATTACATGTGAGATAATCAGGTTAATAGAACTAAGGTCTTAATCCCTCTAATTCTTAGAATTCTGATTTTTATTATTTATCTATTAGTCAAGCCTTCTTGAGCTATACTTGTCAACATAGATATAATTATCCTGTGAGGAATTTAAGTACTTTAAAGTTATTTATAAATTTTCTCCAGTAGTTTTGTGACTATTATGCAGATAGTAATCTCACAGGTAGACTATAAGGGTTTTCAGCAAAATTTGACTTCTCTCTGAGATAATGTTCTACTAATCCCACAGAATAGTGACTGGCCTTATGTGAATGAGTATAAAAATGGCACTTTTACCAAATAATCTCTTTATTTTACCAGGCAACTCTAGAATTCAGTGAAGCAATTATTTTTGTATTCTTTTTCTTTCACCTTAAGGAATAATGTCTTAATTAGATATCTGTGTAGATATACCTGTAATTAAACATAAACTAAGGATCCCTGGTTGCACAGTGGTTAAGTGCTTGGCTGCTAACCTCAAAGTTGGCAGTTCAAAGCCATCAGCAACAATGCAGGAGAATGATGTGATAGTCTGCTTCCATGAAGCTTACAGCTTAGAAAGGCTATGAGGCAGTTCTGCTCTATCACGTAGGGCCTCTGTGAGTTGGAATTGACTTGTTATCCTCTTATATAACTTCACCATTTCTGCAATCCATTTCTGCTTTGCTTTAAATAGTTCACTGACAGTTGTTTCATCTCTGCGCCTCTTAAACATTTCATTGTTTCAATGAGTTAATGATAGTTGATTCACCCATATTTGCAGTGCTTTGCCACAGTGAGTGTGTGGTAAGGATCAGCATGAATCCAGTCCCAAAACGTGGAAATTGATATAGCCTTCACATTTGCACTTCTCCTTCCATCACCATCTGCCTTGGTAGCAATCTTTCACTCTCTTTCTCTCTCTCTGTGGCCCAAGCACCTCACAAGTTAAAAAGGACGCTATCCTTCAGGTTATCAAATAGGTCAGCCACAATTATGGGGATTCCACACAAGACTACCAACTGTCTGAATTACTGGCTGGTTTCCTACTACCCCTTCAGGATGCCAGCCACAAACTCAGAAGTCCAAACAATACCCTTACTTTCTGATCTGCTGGCTCTCACTGCCCCCTTGGGTCTGATAGTTTGCTGAAATGACTCAATATTCACAGATAGGATACCATACGTATGACTAGAGAATGAAGACCTTACATAGATCTTGGAGGGTTCCCAGTGCAAAGCTCTCATATCCCGATGAATACAACACCCTCCTACGAGCAGATACTCTCATCAAAAAGGAAGCTCTGTGAGCCTCCATATTCAGGGCTTTTATGGGCCAGTCCTGTTTGATAGGCTAAATCACGCCTCCTGAGGCTCGTTGACTCCTGAGTGAGTCTTTTCTGGTCTGGCCAACTCCCACGTGCCAGCACAATTTCTCAGGTGTGGCCTGAAAAATCCCTTGCTAAG
Organism: Orycteropus afer afer; assembly: GCF_000298275.1. Lineage (NCBI taxonomy): Eukaryota > Metazoa > Chordata > Mammalia > Tubulidentata > Orycteropodidae > Orycteropus > Orycteropus afer. The sequence goes on from NW_006922039.1 coordinate 1,291,471, forward strand.
GCATTCCCATACTTAGATTTAAACTAGGTCCTTTACCCTACGAAGAGTTACGAACACTTCTTTTCACTGAAAACAGCTTTTGTGTTTTGCGTGTTATAAAGAGGATTTCTGTTGGTTTGTTGGTTTGTGTATTTTCTCACATGTAACTAACTGTATAACTCTGCAATTTCACATGGTTAGCAATTTCTGTTTCACAGATAACTAGATTTGCTCTTCTAGATACAGTTATTTGTTGTTGTTTTAAAAGATAATTGCTTACTTTGCTATTTGTTTAGGCAATATTTATAGCTATTTTAAGTGTTGCTTTTCTCAACTGGTTTGCCACAGGGATAATGGACCAATGATATTTGACTTGTAGAATTCAGATTCAATTTGTAGCTTAAAGAAAGAATTATTGTATACTTTGTATATATCTTTATGCTTAATTTTTATCTGTTTTATCCTCATCTGAGCTTCTATTATCTATTTGCACTGTGTAAAATGAAGGTGAACTTATCATTTGTCCTCCAAATCAGAACAGTTTTAAAAATGAATAATTAAATAGGGACAATCAGAATATACACTCGCAATATATAAAACCCAAGATAGACCAGTTCACATTCTTTGGCATTTTACATTTTTTCTCATTCCTTAATGTCTAGTCTACCTTGTGTGTGAGAGCTACCGTGTCCTAACATCAGTGACTCCAGCTATTTCTTGCACAACCTCAAAGTGCATTCTCCCTTTATTTAGTCTGAGCAACCTTCAAGCTGAGTAAGCTCAGTTGGCAAAAGATTAGCTTGTGAAGAATTTTTTGGCAGCAGACATGCTGTCATCAAATCTGTATAGAGTGAATCCTTTTCTGAGCTGGCATTGTTCATCTTACACAGGGTTTGCTAGAGCTGAAAACACAAGAACATGGCATAAAAAGCAAATGTAATATAATTGCATTAAGAATTATTTTTCTTTTGGACATAAGATTTCTATTTCCTTCATTGTTATCGAAATATAGTAAAACCTGTGAAAGCTAGAACCTGTGTAAGATGGAAGCCTGTCAGAGAAGGAAAATTCAAATATTTTCCACTGTATTTGAGGCTATCTGCCCTTTGCTTCCATGCACTGACACACAAAAAGTAGAAGGAATTACATTCTGGCCAAGATTCTAAACAATTAAGGTTTTAAGAAGCTAAATCAATTTCTCTTTCTTTGTACATTTCCCCCATAATAGCTATTTATGAAGAGGCATTTGCATATGGCCAGAGAGGGGATGAGGTACAGAACCTCTTGAGCATCTTTCTGAAATAAAAATTAGGTTGTAGATACAAGAGTTTTAATTACTTTCTTCAGGAGAATAGTTATTTTATCTCTGTGAAAATATTGTTAAAAAATACTTCCAACCGAACAGTTTATGTTGTACTTCATTTTACAGGTTTAAGGATAATAGATACTGGTTTGAGGATAATAGATACTTTCAATGTATAATCAAATTTGTACTCTGTTGATTTTCTTTCCATTCATCAGTATTAGATATTCTGGAGCCATGGGGTCTGGAAGAAGCCTTGAAACTATTGCCCTGAGATTATCTTGAAAATTTAAATAAAAAATATTCCCTGAAGTCTTCTTAAAACCAAACAATAGTTTAGTTTAACCTGTAAAAAATGTGTGTCTCACATTATGCTCTTTTAAGAGCTACCTACAGTTTCTGGAATCAAAGTGACATCGGCAACTTGAAAGATTAGCTAGAACCTTAGATGGTAGTGAGTTTATGCTAATGAGGAACAACTCAGAAAACGAGGGTGAGAATGGTTGCACAACTCGCAGAATGTAATCAATGTTATTAAACTGTACATGTAGAAATGGTTAAATTGGTTGGTGTATGCTTTGGTGTATACAACAACAAGAACAAGCTAACATTTTTAAAATATGATACTGAAATATCAGAATATATAGATGGGGCATTGACTCAGAAGCCAGGGTAGATTACTGTTGTTATTGTTACTCTGCTTTTGTAAAAACAACCAAATAAATTCTATGCAATAATAGGAAAAAAAAAAGAATATAACCAATGTCATTGAGCAATATATGTAGAAAATGTTGAATGGGAACCTGTTTTGCTGTGTACACTTTCACCAAAAACATATTAAAACATTATTTAAAAGAAGATTACAAAGTATGCAGAACATGATGTTACCAATGAACATTTAATTACCCCTTTTTTTTAGAAAAATATTATGCTAAATGTATTTAACATAGTTTTTTTGTTATTTTTTATTATTTATTACTTTTTATTGTAGTTTTGGTGAAAGTTAACAGAGAAAATTAGTTTTCCATTCAATTTATACACTTTTTTCCCTTTACATTGGTTGTAATCCACTCAGTGTAACAGCACCCTTTCCACTTCTTTCCTGTGTTCTCCTTTCCATTCCTCCCGCCTTCCCGCCCTTTCCTGCCTTTGGAGATTTGTTTTTGGGCAAATGATTCCCTTTTGATTTCATATGGTTGATTTATTGAGAAGTACATTGTTATTATGCAATTTATAGGCCTATCTATTGTTTGGATGAAAGTTGATCTGTGGGAGTGGGTCTAGTACCAGGCTTGAGGAGTGACTAAGGGCCACGGTCTAGAGAGTTCTACTGTTCTCTATCAGACTAGGAAGTCTGGCGTTCTTTATGATTTTCAGTTTTGTTCCACATTTTTTTTTTCTGTGTCATTCTGTCCAGGACCTTCTGTTGTGATCCTGACCAGAGAAGTCAGTAGTAGTAACAGGGGATCATCTAGTTCTTCTGGTCTCAGGGCAGTGGAGGCTGTGATTTGCATTGTCCATTAGTCCTCTGGATTAATTGTTTCCTTGAATCTTTGATTTTCTTCATGCTTCTTTGCTCTGGATGAAGAGAGACCTATGGTTGCTTCTTAGATGAACACTCCCAAGCTTTGAAGACCCCAGTTGCTACTCACCAAAGCAAGATGTAAAATATTGTCTTTGTGGGCTGTGTTATGCCAATTTAACAAGATGTCCCCTGAGACTGTGGTCCTAAGTCCCCAAGCTTAGTGACTCATTCCCTCAAGGTGTGTTATTATAACTAAGAAGTTTTCAGAACTTTGTCTACTGTATGCTCTACAATATCCTTGGATATGTTTGCAGCACATACAAATACACATGTAGAAATATCCTCTGCCAAATCTATGTATACTCATGGGTGTACTCATCTTCATCTTCTCACTTCTGTTCAACTTGCATGTTTACCTATATATCTATTCATAGATACTGTTTGTTAGTATTCTTATTGCAGGATTGTGTATGTCATGGTATTTACCTTCACTATTGTTGACTCATGTGAACTTCCCAGTGTATTCCTTTGCCATTGGTCATGTAATTTTGCCTTCCTCCTTAATGTATATTGTATTTCTGTTCACCCAAGTGAATGCCTGTCTACTCTCTAGTTAGTGATTTACCCTCCCTTCCTCTCCCATTCCTGGTAACCATCAAAGAATGTTTCTTTCTTTGCATAAACCTTCTCTTGACTTTTTATAATAGTGGTCTCATACAATACTTGTCCTTTTGTGATTGACTTATTTCACTCAGCATAATATCCTCCAGGATCATTCATGATATGAGGGTTTCACCATATTATGAAGATTCTATATTATTCTTTAATGTTACATTGTATTCCATCATGTGTAGGTACTATAGTTTGTTTTTCCATTCACCTGATGATGGGCACTTAGGTTGTTTCCATTTTTTTTTTTTTTTGCTATTGTGAATAATGCTGCGATGAACATGAGTGTGCATATATCCATTTGTGACATGGCTCTTATTTCTCTAGGATGTATGTCTAGTAGTCATATTGTATTTCTGTTCCCAACTTTTTAAGGAAGCATTATGCCATTTTCCACAGTGATTGTACCATTTTACAGTCCCATCAGCAGTGTGAGACAGTTCCAATCTCTCTACCCCCTCACAAATATTTATTGTTTTCTTTTTTTTTTTGAAATTTGCTGTTACTGCTGAGATGAGATATCATCTCATTGTTGTTTTGATTTGCATCTCTCTAATAGCTAATGATCACAAGCATTTCTTCATGTGTTTGTTGGCTGAAGTGTCTGTTCGTGTCTTTTGCCCATTTATTAATTGGATTTTTTGTGTTTTTGGTGTGGTGATGTTGTACTTTTCTATAAACTATGGAGCTTAGTCCCTTGTCATATATATCCTTGCAATTTTTTCCCCCTAGTCTATGGGTTCCCTTTTAACTTGTTTGGAGAAGTCTTTTGATGTGCATACGTGTTTAATATTTAGGAGGTCCCAGTCATTTAATTTATCTTATGCTATTTGCATATGGTATTAGCTATGTTTCATTTTTCTGCAAATGGATATCTAGTTTGCCAGCACCATTTGTTGAAGAAAGTATCTCTTCCACATTTAATGGATTTCAGCCCTTTGTTGAAGAGCAGCTGTTCATAGCTTGATGGATTTACTTCTGGCTTCTCAATTCTGTTCCATTGGGCTGTATGTCTGTCACTGTACCAATACCAGGCCATTTTGACTACTGTGGCTGTAAGCAGGATTTAAGATCATGAAGTGTGAGGTCTCCTATTTTGTTCTTTGTCAGTAGTGCTTTGCTTATCTGAGGTCTCTTTCCTTTCTGTATAAAGTTGATGATTAGTTTTTCCTTCTGTTTTAAGAATGATGATTGAATCTGGATCAAGATTGCATTGTATCTGTAAAATGCTTTGGGTAGTATTGGCATTTTCACAATATTAAGTATTCCTATCCATGAACATGATGTGTTCTTTTCTTCCATTTATGTCATTCCCTTTTGGTTTCTTGTAATAGTGTTTTGTAGTTTTCTCTTTATAAGTCTTGTGTGTCTCTGGTTAGGTTTATTCCTAAGTATTTAATCTTTTGGGTGGCTATTGTAAATGGTATTTTTTTCCTGATTTACGTTTCAGAATTTTCTTTGTTAGTGTAGAGGAATCCGACTGATTTTTGTATGTTGATATTGTACCCTGCCACTTTGCTGAACCCTTCTTTTATTAGATTCAGTAGCTTTATTGTTGAGTCTCTTGGATTGTCTATGTATAGGATCATATCATGTACAAATAGGGATAATTTTATTTCTTTCTTACCAATTTTGATGCCTATCATTCCCCTTTCTTGCCTTATTGCTTTGGCTAGGACTTTTAATACAACATTGAATAGGAGTGGGGACAAAGGACATCCTTGTCTGATTCCCATTCACAAGAAGAATGCTTTCAACCTCTCTTCATAATGTTGATCATTGGTTTTGTGTATATGGCCTTAATTATGTAACGGAAATTTTCTTCTATTCCTATTTTGCTAAGAGGTTGTAGTGATACCGCCTCGGAAATCCAAGCAGGGGTTGCTATGAGTCGAATCCGACTCTATGGCAGTGAGGTTTTTTTTTTTTTTTTTTTGGCGCTTCTGCATTGACTGAGATGATCATGTGGTTCTTTTCCTTTATTTATGTGGTGGATTATATTGATTGTTTTGCTAATGTTGAACCTGTATGAATCTCACTTGGTCATGATGTATTATTTTTTTTTGACATGTTGTTGGAATCTATCGCCTAGGATTTAGTTGAAGATTTTTCCATCTATATTCACGAGGGATATTGGTTTGTAGTTTTCCTTTCTAGTGGTGTCTTTGCCTGGTTTTGGTATTAGGGTTATGCTTGCTTCATAAAATGAATTTGGGAGGATTCCATACTTTGTTTGTTCTGGAATATTTTGAGTAGAATTGATGTCAGCTCTTCTCTAGGTGTTTGGTAGAATTTCCCACTGAAGCTGTCTGGGCCAGGACTTTTTTATGGCCTGTTTAATTTCTTCTTGTGTTATGGATCAGTTCAAATTCTCTACCTCAGTCTGTACTACTTTAGATAGGTTGGGTGTTTCTACATTGTACAATGTTTGTACATTCCCTCTAGGTTTTCATATTTATTGAAGTACAGTTCTTCATAGTATTTTGTCATTATCCTTTTTATTTCAGTTGGTTCTGTTCTGACTTTGCCCATTCATTTCTTATTTGTGTTATTTGCATCTTCTCCTTCTTTTCTTTTGTTAGATTTGTGAGTATTTTGTCAATTTTATTAATCCTGACAAAGAACCAATTTAAAGTCTTGTCAATACTTTCTGTTGTTTTTCTATTTTCTGTTCATTTATTTCTGCTCTAATTTTTATTATTTCCTTTCTTTTGATGACTATGGCTTTTTTTTTTTTTTTTTTTTTGGCTATTCCTTCTTTTCCCAGGAGCTCTGATGGAGTAGTGCCTGAGCCAATTGGCTGCTAACCAGAATTGTTTGATTTAGGGTGGATTTTGGTTAATCATGAGTTAATAATCAAATTTGAGTGAGTCATATCCCTCCCCATTACATTGTTTTCTTTCAAAATACATTTACAATACTTCCTAGAAATTTTCTATTTCATCAATAGAAATAGATTCCTAGAAAGCACTTTTTTTAAATTCAGAATTATTCTTAAAATTGAGTAAGCTCATATCTCCATTAAATGTATTTTCATTTATTAATAAATTCCCCTTTTTAGTTCAAATCAGTATTGTAGCAACCTTATTCTTGGTTTTCATTTATTACAGAGTAAAAAGATCTTCTAAAATGAAAAGTTAAAATCAAATACTTGTGTTATTTAGAACAGTAGAGATATTTTTTTGGAAATTTCAAATTGTATGTATAGGTATCATAAACCTCAATGAGATAGGTGTCACTGACAAAGAAATTCCTTTTAAAAACTTTATTTTGATTCATCTGCATTTCTTTGCAAAATGTTTTGGCAGTCTTGTATATGTTTTTTTAAACCATTTTTCATATAATTATTGACTTCTTCCCGAGGCTATGATAACATACAGAGGTTGTGAATACCTGCATTTTAACTCTTACTTTGGTTCTCAGAGGGAGATAAAAATACTGACTTTGACATACGACTTTTAGAATAGTGTTTAGGCAAGATAAAAAATAAATTTCTTATATTTTTGCCACCTTGCCTAAGTATCATCCTTTAGTCATTGTTAGTTGCCTTTGAGTCAGTTCTGACTCATGGGGACCTCATGTACTTCAGAAAGAAAGGTTGCTCAGTCATGCACCATCTTCATGCATGATTCTTGGTAAACTCGAGGACGTTGTTGCAGCCACTGTGTATTTAGCGTGCCTTCCAATCTGGATAGCTCATCGTCAGGCACTAAATGGGACAGAATTTTATTGTGTGATCCATATGGTTTTCATTGATTGATTTTCAGAAGTAGATTGTCAGGCTTCTAGTCTGTATTAGTCTGGTAGCTCCATTGAAACCTGTCTACCAGAAGTGAAGCTCGTAGCATTTGAAGCACTCATGTCATAGGTTCCAGCATCACAGCAACACACAATCCACAACACAATGACAAACTGGTAGATGGGTAGTAGCTTTTAATTGTAAACTTATTAATTCTACAAAACAGTTTTCTTTCATTGTTCTTCTTGCTGTATGCCCTTGAGGTGGTTCCAATTTATAGCAACAGTACAGGACACAATAGAACTAACCCCATAAGGATTCTTATGCTGTAATCTTTATGGAAGCAGCTAGCCAGGTCTTTTCTCCCACAAAGTGGCTAGTGGGTTTGAACTTCCAACCTTTGTGGCCAGTACTTAGCTATTGTGCCACTAGGGCTCCTTCCTTTAATCATAGTAACTTATTAAGGTTATAAAACTCTGCATTTTGAGAACATTTCATTTTAAAAAGCTTGTCATCGTTTATGATTTTCCATATATAACATACATTTTCCTATTGAAGTTAAACATACCTGCTTTTATTTTTCCTTTTAAAGCAAGGCTTATAACTGGACACAGCTTGAAAATAGTTTAGCTTATATATGAGCTTAAATTGGTAAACTTTATTTAATTTAGGTCATAAAAAAGGAGACTTCCTTTTTTGTTAGATCCCGTCAAATTGCTTCTAACTCGGTGACCTCATGTATTGCAGATCAAAATGTCATCTGGTCTTGCGCTATACTCATGATATTTGTAGTGTTTGAACCAAAAGAGGAGACTAAATCACCAAAAATTTCCCAATTAAAAAGAGAACTAAACTAAAAATTCTCTTCTGTTTACTCTGTATGGTTGAAGCATTTATTTTATAACCCTTAACTGTCATATTGTCACATCTTTTGACATTTATAACAGCTCTTTTAGTAGAATAAGGGAGAGGTATTGTTATAATAGGTAAGGGATGAATTAGACCAGCTTCCTAGTGGATTATAAAATAATGATAATTCCATTGTCATGCTGTTGTTTTTTCCTACATTATCCATTGGATTGATTATTCATTATTATTTGATATAATTCAAATTAATTAAGATATTGAGTAAGCCATGGAAAAATTTCAATATTTTATCATTTACCTATGTATAAATCACTAAACAATGCATGAAAGTCTAACAATTACATTAAAATATAATGAAAATTTCCTGGAAAACCACTGCTATTTCTATGATATTGCCACAGACCACATACATTAACCTTTTTATGTTAGCAATAATCAACAATATTGATTTAAACTTATGTAAATATAAAATATAAAGAGTTGGACATTTATTCGTATCAAATAAGTAGCGTAATGTTTTACAATGTATTTATGCATATTCTTACCGTATTTTTACTTTATCTTCTGTGGATTTAGCTCTGATTGAATTAAAACCTGTCTTGGAACTGTCTCAGAATTTAATTTTTAAATTCTAGTTGAAATCCAAAAATCATTTGAAATCAAGTTTTCTCTAGTTCTACAGAAAGATGGTCTGATTCTTAGATTAGTTGGATTCATTTACATCTAGATTCATGTTTTAAATATACATTGATTTTACCACCTCTAATTTCAGTCTAGGAGCTCTGGTAGCATAGCGCCTAAGACACTTGATTGCTAAACAAAAGGCTGATGGTGCATACCCACCAGCCACTCCTCAGAAGGAAAATGGCACAATCTACTTCTGTAGTGATAGGCCTCGCAAACCTAAGGAGGGATCGCTATGAGTCGGGTCCAACTTGATGGCACATAACAACAATACAATTTCAATCTATTATATAAATCTATGAATGATTTAAATAGTAACTCATTGCTGCTATTTTGGCCTAACATACAAATAAACTAAATAAAAACTTCTCCTCTTAGAAGTGTTTTATCATTTACATTTTACAAAACTAGGTGCTATTTATTACTTATTTCAGTGTTTAAAATTATATTTAACCACAGGATAAGAAGGCCTGTATAAAAATATGTTCATTTATAGTCAGCTTATTGCCCTAAAAAATGATGTTTGCTTAAGTATTTCAAAGCACAAATGTTATTACTGTAGTTTCTTTCCTTTTATATTTCTCAGTGTATTTTCTGATTTTTTTTGCTGGATCCTACAACAGTAATTTTCGTTATAATGATTTCAGAGTAAAACTTTTTGTTTGATTACCATTTACGTAGTCTTTTTTCTTCCAGTGTTTGTAATTCTCATTGTGTTGGGCTAGAGTTTCTCAGCCTGAGCACTACTGATATTTGGGGGCCAGATAACACTTTTGGGGGGTGATTTTTAGCAGCATCCTTGGCTTCTATTCACTAGATTCCATTAACACCCTCCTGCCTAATCGTGATAAGCATAAATGTCTCCAGACTGTGCCAAATGTCTCTGGGGAGACATTTGATAGTTCTGGTAGAAACCATTTTTTTTAGCCTATCCTAACACATCGTGGTTTGTTAAGAGAAGATTTTGCCCTTTAGAAGGAGGTTTTAGTAACCGTTAGGACAAGTGACATTGTTTTTGAAATCTCCCCAAACCTGTAAATGATAAACATTTCTAGATAAGGAAATATTTCACAAATCTTTAAATAATTAATGCAGTTTGAACATTTCTTAACCTTAAGGGTCATAGGTAGATTAACATTTATTAGCACATCTAGCAATCCCATTAATAGGAAATGATTCTATAAATTGTGTTGTTTTATATTTGCAAAAGCTTTTGATATTTAATTATTAATGTAGAGGTTATTTATCTATGTAACTGCAGAGGAACACCATGCCAGATAGGGCAGAGTAGCTTGAGAAATGGTTTACTTTCACGTGGAAATAAAGATTTCAATAATTACAAAGATGTTGCGATGTTCATTCTCTTTAATATATCTCAAAAACACATGCTTATTATTAATACTAGCAAAATTTTTGTAGTTAATCCACTTTGCAAATCAAATATTTTCATAAGCTGAATATATGTGATCTTTGCTAAAAATTTCTACTCTTACAATTAAACATTGGAAGGAAAAAATTGATATTTATGAGTATATTTGTTTGCAAGTGTGTAGTAAATGATTGAAGCCTACCTAGTAAAGAAAGTTTAATTTCTTACATTAGTAAAATTATTTTTCTAATT
>NW_006922039.1:1302137-1304179 GCF_000298275.1 Orycteropus afer afer
GAAGTAGGAATGCCCAACCTTCCTTCCGAGGAGTGGCTGGTGGGTTTGAACCGCCAGCCTTCTGGTTAGCAGTCAAGTGCCTTAGGCATTACGCTACCAGAGCTCCTAAAATGTTCTTAGCTCTTGAATTTCATAGTTTATATTTTAATTTTATTACTGTTAGTCATTAAATATATTAATGACCATAGGAGATCTGGTGGTGTAATGCCTAAGGCATTTGACTGCTAACAGAAGGCTGGCGGTTCAAACCCACCAGCCACTCCTCAGAAGGCAGGTTGGGCAATCTACTCCTGTAGTGATACCACCTCGGAAACTGAGGAGGCGTTGCTATGAGTCGAAGTCGACTCAATGGCAGTGAGGTTACAGCCATAATCATTAATATCAAAAACGGTTTTAGTTACTGAAAATTTCTTTGCTTTAATAAGCGAAGCCAGCACCAGTTTGGTTAATTCAGTAACCACTGGCTGGATCTGTTAAAAACTGATTCATTGGATGTGATGCAAAATGTTAGATGTTTGATTTACATAATTGCTATCATATTGCTGTATAAAAATACTGATTTTTCCTTTTGAGACATCATTTTAATTAATATTGGAGAAATTTCATGGGTGTAACTGTTTTCTGGGTGGAGGTTAAATAATTTTGTGGATTGATACCCTGAGTAAAGAGTGTTGTTCAATTTATCTGAAGGGAAAAAACTTACTGGTCTGAAATATCATTACCTCTCCTAATTCAGACTATATCCAAATGTAATTTAAATCATGCCTAGAATCAATATTTACTCCTTTTAAATACTTATGGTAAATTTGAGATAAGTAGTTTCATTAGACACATAAACAATAATCATGATTATAGAACATTGATGATTTTTCTTCCTATCAAGGAGTTGCATTAGAAGTTATGATTTTTTTAAGATTTTTAGTGGAGAGTGGTAGTAAAAATATTAAGTCATCTACTATGCTAGAATAAATTTGGATAACAGTGACTTATGTTGTTTAGCTTTTCAAAAGGGAATATATATTAAAATTTCATTTTGATTTTTTGGTCCTATATGTTTATGAAAAGATAACTATTTTGGTCAAGACTCTGACATTTGTCGAGAAAATGTAGTGCTTTCAGAGGATGAATATGACTACAAAGATCAGGATAATTATGATGATGAGGAGAAAGAGGATAACAGTAATGGTGATGATACTACTGATGGTGATGATCATTGACTTTCAGATGATGATCAGTTTTTTGATGAGGCATACCTTGGAGATATTGCTCCTTTGGTTCCAGACCATCCCAATTAAGTGAATATCACAGTAAAGCAAATCACACAATTTTTGTGGTTTCCTAGTGCATATAAAAGTTATGTTTACACTATACTGTAGTCTACTAAGTATACAAAAACATTATAAAAAAGTTTGAAATATTGTGGGGATTACCAAAATGTGACATAGAGGTATGAAGTAAGCACATGATGTTGGAAAAATGGTGCCGACAGATTTGTTCCATGCAGGGTTCCCACAAACATTCAATTTGTAAAAAAAAATAAAAATAAAATAAAAATAAATGCAGTATCCCAAGTGCCATAAAGTGAAGCACAATAAAATGAGGTATGCTTGTATATTTTTTAGTGATACCCATGAATAGCTTAACGTAAGAGCGATTTGGGATTCACCTCTCCATCTTTTGGGAAATATAAAGAATGATGAGAAATAATCTCAAAGGACATGGTACTTCCTTCTGAAACAAAAACAGAAAATATTTGGGCAGATGAGCATGAGTTCCACTTCCTCCTAAATTAAAGCAGGAAAGCATAGGTCAGAGGTTAGGCACTTTTAACATCTTGAGATTTATCCCGTAAAATCAGGGCCAATAGGATAGGCCATGGATTATGACAATACCTAAAGCTTTCTCTGATTGAGTAACCAAGACACTCCTTCTCTCTCTGTTTGACCTACTATTACCTGCCTTGAACTTGTTTCTGTTTATTTCAATTATCCCTGGGCCTAGATCCATTTCTAAGCTGTCATTCCAAGAGAACAAGGTACTGA
>NW_006922039.1:1304673-1306786 GCF_000298275.1 Orycteropus afer afer
ATGATGAGACTGGCAATCAACTCTATGGTGGGATCTACCACAAGGCAGCTGAAGAGCTGCTTTAGGGATGTGGTCTGTTTTCCGTATATAAGAAGCAGCTTTGGGAATGGTCTCCAGCTTATGGCATGCTTGAACCCTGAGCTGAGTCATTGTTCAACAGCCTGCCCTTTTCTGCCACTCTTGGGACTTTCAGTGGTCCTGCCATGTTGTTAGCAGCAGGACTGTGCCATTTTGTTTGTTGACCTTGGGCTTGTCAGTCAGCAGCCAGCAGCTGTCTGAGTGAAGAGATGCCTCTAGCTTCAGTGGGCTGGGGGCAAGAGGCAGAGCTGAAGCCCAAGGTCAAAGGGCTTCCACCCAACCCCTAGAGCCTGACACTTTGACCTTGGATTTAAAGCGTCCAAATTGTAAAAATAAACTCCTATTTGTTCAAGTCCTCCCATTTGTGGTATATTCCTGTCAGAGTGGCACTAGGTAACCAGAACAATATGCATGTAAAAGCTGAACAATGAATAAGGAAGACTGAAAAAGTATTGATGCATTTTAATTGTGGTGTTGGAGAAGAATAATGAATATTCCATTGACTGCCAGAAGAATGAACAAATCTATCTTGGAAGAAGTACAGCTGAAATGTTCCTTAAAAGGGAGAATGGCCAGACTTCATCTCTTGTACTTTAATCATGTTATCAGAAGGGACTGGTCCCTGGAGAAGGAAATCCTGCTTGATGTAGTAGAGGATCAGCAAAAAAGAGGAAATCCTCAATGAGATGGATTGACACAGTGGCTGCAATGATGGACTCAAGCAAAGTAAGAATTGTGAGGATAGTGCTGGACTGGCATTGTTTTGTTCTGTTGTACATAGGGTTGTTATGAGTCGGAGCTGACTTGGTGGCAGCTGGCAACAACAGTTGCATTTCACAACTTTTCTACCCATGCCATATCCTTCATTCTTTTCCTAGTCTTAATGCCCCAAAAGAAGAAATGTGTAGTTGAATTAAAATGCAGATTGCAAAAATTTGCCTTCAGTATTCACAATCCTACTGTGAAAAAGTACTCTTGGTCTGTTTGAAAATGCAAGGGGAAAAAAGGCCCAAGTTTTTTTTTTTTTTTTTTTTTTTTTTTTGTCACTTCTCCCTCCCTTCCCTTCCCACTGGAGCGATTGGACTACTTCCCAATGGAATATGTTTTGGATTGCTTTTATTCAGCCTACTAAATGATTGAGTATCACCAACAATACAAAAAAATAATAATAATCTATCAAACGCAAGATGCATCTGTTCACCTATGAAACCTTTCATGACTTCCAATTATTCATCAAGGCCTTCATTAAAATGGCTATCCTTGATTAGTTTCTGGTAGTTTGAAACTCCATTTGCCCCAAAGATCAAAGAATTTGAACTGTTCTTGCAATGATTATCATTTCCAAGAGGATGTGATCCATGGACAGATTTGTCATGAACTTCTCTCAAGAAAATTTACCATGTTTATCCACCTTTATCATGATATCCACTTCATCAATATTCAGAAGCTCTTACACAGAGAACAAATGACCTTCCCATGTGATACAGAAGCAAATGCTTTTTATGAATAAAAGAGATTTCTAGTCTCTGTGAATTATGTGTAACAGAAATTGGTTGAGACCTTTTAATAAGTAGCAGGTGGAAACAATCAGAGGTAGACTGACTCAAGAAGCCTTGAGACTTAAAAGGTAAATTGCCTTCATTAAGACTTTAGATTTTGTAATAGTCCTCCCTTCACCCCCAGGTGGGGAGTCATCCTAGGTATATATTGTCTCTACTTGAAGTTCTCTCTGATACACTGGACCAAAGCCTCTTGAACTTTATCTTCCTGATATTAATAAGCTTTAGTCACTGGGGCCACCCCAATCATTACCCAACACCAGCATCCCAGTTACCCGGTTAAGTTTGTAGCATGCAGCATATTTATTAGTAAAATGTCATATTTTCCATTTTTCGAAGACCAATCTTTTGATACAGTTTGACCTAGGCATGACATTTAATTAAAGTTAATAATTAAATTACCTTACCTTTTAATAATAATTCAGATAAGATATACAGCAATATAAAATGCTTCTGCCTAAGGTTGGGCTTTTAAG
>NW_006922039.1:1307361-1307887 GCF_000298275.1 Orycteropus afer afer
AAACCTATGAGAGGTCACTATGAATCAGAATTGACTTGATGGCAGTGAGTTTGGTTTGGTTTTTGGAAGGGTTCTCCACAGGAGCTCCGGTGGTGCAGTGGTTAAGACATTCAGTTGCTTAAACAAAAACAACTGAACCTACCAGGCACTCTGGGAGAAAGATGAGGCAATCTGCTTTTATAAAGGTTTACATAGGAAACCCTTTCGAATAGTTCTACTCTGTCCCATAGGGTCACTATGATTTGGAATTGATTCAATTGCAGTGGGTTTAAGGGTTCTCCACAGGATCTCTGGTGGCACAGTGGTTAGGTGTCATGCTGCTAACTCAAAGATTGTTTGAACCCACTCAGAGGCTACACAGGAGAAAGACCTGGCAATTGGCTTCTATAAAGTTTACAACCAAGAAAACCCTATAGGGCAGTTCTACTCTGTCACATGGGGTCGCTATGAATTGGAACTGACTTGATAACACCCAACTGCAAGGATTCTCAACAGTATAGTAATTCTTGTCGTAATCAGTATTGTT
>NW_006922039.1:1309467-1313397 GCF_000298275.1 Orycteropus afer afer
ACAATTAAAAAAAAAAAAAGTTTCATGGAACAACCATTGAATTCAAAGTCAGGCAGCTTGGCTTTTAAACCTAGACTAGCCGTGTGGTCATGAACAAGTCATTTAACCATGTCATTTCTGTAAAAAGGAGAAAGAAGGCTAGATTGCATCTGCAGTCCCTTCCAGTGCCAGTCTTCAAGTAATTCAATATGCTGTATTGTGCTTTCTTTGAATATGTCTCATATAACTTAAGTACAAGGGAGCAGCTGCTAAAAAGAGCTGATTAACAACAATTAAGAGAGGCATTTCATTTGTTTTTTGTGTTTTCTCAATTAAAAGCAACTAGTCATTAAAATAATATTTGAATATATATTCCCTTAAAGAAAATATTATCAAATAAAATGTAAAATGCTAAAATCTATGGGATCAAGTCTAATTTTGTAAGTCATGCTTACCCTTTGTAAATTTTAAATGCTGGAGAGAGAGACAGAGGTGAGCTTAAGTGAAGCAAATAAAGAGAACGCTGAATTACTATATATACTAGTACAAAAAAATGAATTTTCTCCTATGGGAAGCTAATAGTATATATAAGATTATCTTTCCTTTCATTTACCCTTCTCATATCTATTTAGTTTTTTTTTTCTTTTTTCTGAAATTCTAAATCTAGCTTTTCAAATATAACTGAGTAATACAAACTTGTAAATCTAATTTGTTTTGGTATCAATCTTGTTCTCATGGACATGATCTCTGAACCTCTTTAATTACATCTTATGAGTTAAGACATTTCAATGAGTGTTTATGCCAGATGAAATATCCAAGGTGTTTGATTATTCACCCAGATTGAGGACACAGCATAGTTACAGGAAGATATGGCCCACTCCCCATAAAAAATAGATAGTATTTATCATATATCATCAGAAAAATTCCAAAGTAAGGGAGGAGTAACACTTTAGGACAGAATTTGGTACAGATACTATATTATAATTAAAAATAATTCTGATTCTACTCTTTCTTCAGAAGAGAGAAACAAACTATTCCTAGTGTTGAAATCTGATAAGATAGAAAAAAAAGGGGGGGGATGAGTAGAATTTTCTTTTGGAGGCAAAATTGAAATGAAATACAAAACAAAGAAAAACCCACATAACATTGTTCTAATAAAGAATGTTGAGAAATCCCAATAGATAACAGGAACAGAATGCATAATATCTTAAGCCATGTGCTTGGCTTTGCCAAAATTAACACTACTGCTATTAGTATTTTAATATAAATTCATTCCTTCCAATGGGAGTTGGTATTTTCTTACGCTTTTCCCTCCTGTATCTAATATCCCTTTAATGTAGGGAAGAACAAGAATTGGTGACTTCAGGGTTAGTGGCAAATATATGACTATCAGCTTAGGTCATATTTCTTGTAAATCATTTTTTATTGCACTTCCCTTTATAATGCTACAAATGAATGTTGAAAGAAATATTCTAGAAATAGTGCACAGAATTTAAATAGTACCACAATATTAAATATGTAAGAAACAGTTGTTACCCTCTCTATTAGTTTTAGGCATCCTATAGGAATCCAAGATATTTTTAGTGGAATAAAGGTAAAGTTATCATAGTGCCCATTATTTTTGTGTTCAGAGTGTTGAGTTTATCTCCTTACTACTTTCTAAAATAAAGTTATGACTTTATCCATTTGAAGCAGTGTTCTTATATTTCCTGGCTAAAAGTTATTATCAATCAGGAGCAGTAGAAGAAAAAAAGGAAACTTACAAAAAAAATCAGGTTGATTCTTGGTAAATCAAACAGTGGTAGAGCTCAGATATAAATTTTTAGTCTCCCCCAGCATTCCTCGATGAACAGAATAAACATCTTTACTTAATCAGTTTTAGAATCCACTCTTTTTGGAACTATTTTTAGTATTTACTGGCACTCTATACATTTTCTGGGCAACTGTACCAGATTTATAGCTCTGGCAGTGCTGTGTTATTTATTACCTTCCGAAAGGCAGTAGAGTGGTGTCTTGCAAATGCATATGTCAGAAATGTTAAAGTTTAGTACAGTGGCTCAGTTAATTCTTTCCCAGAACATTTGGGAAAAAAAAAATACAGCTTTTTGTTCATCAAAGAATATCCTCTATTCATTTTTTTTCAAAAGCAAAAATAATTTTCTTGGCAGTTTCATATCCAACACAACTTTCTTTTCTTTGATTCTATAAATTCCTACAAAGAAAGTCTCAGATGGGCTTAACATCTTGCTTATTTCAGCTGGTTTTGTCCTAGGCTTACAACCCCAAAGATTGTTTTTTACTTTAGGATGAAATATCATTCACAAATGAAATAAAAGTCTTTTTCATTACATGATGTTAATACCAAGTCTATAAATTTTTCTTGACCCTGAATTGGCTGTTTCATATACTTGAAATCAATGCAGTTTAAGGTATCATAATCCAAAATCAACATATGATGTATATGTGATTTTTGCCCTAGTTTATATGTTTTTTTTCTCTGAGGCTTTTAAAAAAATTATTATTGTTTATACATACGTAGTATGTTTGACATGGGCAGAGTATTTGTTTTATAACCATACCACAGTTAGTATTTGTATCATTTCTTCTGAAAATAAAGGTTTACAACCAGGTTGTAAAATTTTCTAGGGATTCACACTTTAGCTTAACTGGAAAATGTGGTTATTTCATAAAATAATTCTGAAATGGTTTTTGGACATTTTTATTAAAGTAAAAAGGAAAAAAAAAAAAAACTTTAGATTGACCAAACTCTGCTCTTTGTCTCATTATCTTTTAAAATAGGAACTATCCCTTGAATTGATAGACTTACTCCCTTAACAACTGCTTATTGGACATGTTCATACATGCCAGGTGCTGTCTCTCTAGAGACTGTAATAAACAAAGACATATAATAAACAAAGCTGCTTGCCATCTTATACTACACCTAAATCCATTAGTGCATTGTTTTTTCAGTTGATGCTGGTTTCCATCTATAGTGCTAGTCACTACCTTTAATTGAGGGGAATTTTGGAATGTGTGCATTGGAGTTTTAGGCCAGCAGCAGCATGGTTCTGACTAAACAGTGTGGAAGACGTACATTTGAGTGAAGAGCTGGTGCTGTCCTGGGCGAGGATTCCAGAAGTCTGTGGGCTTGGCATGGATCATCTAAGCCTGACCAATTGGTTGTATGACCTGGACCTTCACAATGCTCTGAGGATCCTACACATGTTCCAAGGATGCATTAGCATCCAGGGCCACCACCAACCCAGATGTAAATTGCAAAGGGTTGTTTGATTTACCCATTGGCTCAGTGATGGTGCCTGAGACTTTGTGGACCTGCTCTGGAAGGGTGAGGCGTGGGGAAGTACTCTGCTGCACCATGATCTATAGAATGTGACCCTTTCTCCAGGTTTAGATGTCAAATTAATTTTTTTAAAAAGTGATCCAATGTGTTGTATTGAAGCAATTTCATTTTCCTCAATTAACAGAATTTGGGACATATGGTCTCTGACTTGGTCAGTGTCTCCACAGGATCTGTTCTCCAGCTTTCTAGACATCCTCTTTGTGGACATCTCACTTTCCCAGACAGGTTTTTCTGGAGAAAGACTTGATAAAAGGATGTTAAACAAATGTCTATGACTCTGGACCATGTAGTGTCCCCTTGTTCTGTTTGAACAACAGCCTCCTTGTCAAGGTACAGATTCCTCATGAGTACAATCAAGTGCTCGGAAATTGTTATCCGTAATTTGTCATGATCCACACAGTCAAATGCCTTTGCATAGGCACTACATAGTTTAAAATCAAGAAGGGAATGCATCAGAGTTGTATCCTTTCTCCACACTTATTCAATCTATATGCTGGGCAAATAATCCGAGAAGCTGGACTATATGAAGAAAAACGTGGTATCAGGATTGGAGGAAGAATCATTAACAACCTGAGATATGCAGATGATAC
>NW_006922039.1:1314127-1325865 GCF_000298275.1 Orycteropus afer afer
TGGAGAAGGATGTCATGCTTGGTAGGGTGGAGGGTCGACGAAAGAGGGGGAGGCCTTCAACGAGATGAATTGACACAGTGGCTGCGATGATGGTCTCAAGTATAGCAGGGATTGTGGGGCTGGCGCGGGATCGGGCAGTGTTTCGTTCTGCTGTGCATGGGGTCACTGTGAGTCGGAAACGACTCGATGGCACTTAACAACAAATGACCCTGGAAGATCCGTGGGATTGGAGAAGAGTTGGTTTCTTTGGTAAAAATGGATTCCATCTCTCCACTATAATAACTATTTTCATTATCAAAGCTGGTGTAACTAGGAGCCAAAAGATGACTACCCCAGCAGGGTAGAGGAGCAGCTGTCCTTTGTTACTCAGGACTGCTGACTGGTCGGTCTGGAGAGAGATGGCCTGAATAAGAACAGCCTAGAAGTCCTTCAGACATTCCCGGCTTGGCCGGCAGGCCAGAGATGAGGCTGAATACAGATTTTTTTCCTTCCTCTTCTTTTTTAAGCAAAAATATTATTACATCTTAAAACAGTGCACTTCCTGCAATAATGGAAATGTTCTGTATTTATGCTATTCATTGCAGTAGCCACTAGTTACATGTAGCTTGAAACATGGCAAATGCAACTGAGGAACTAAATTTTTAGTTTTGTCTAATTTAATTGAAATTTAAATATCCTTTTATGAGTAATGCCCATCATATAAGACAGTGCAGTTGCAGAATATAGTCGAGCAATAGAGACATTATCCATTAGTAGCTATGTGTTCTTGTTGTTGTTATGTGCTGTCGAGTCGGCCCTGACTCATAACGACCCCTCCTTGGGTTTCCTAGGCAGTATCACTACGGAAGTAGATTGCCCCATCTTCCTTCCGAGGAGTGGCTGGTGTGTTTGAACTGCTAGCCTTCTGGTTAGCAGTCAAGTGCCTTAGGCACTATGCTACCAGAGCTCCTAAAACAGTAATAGTAAATATGGTTTGCTTATATTTAATATAATGACCATAACATTCTTTTTTTCTCTAAAAATACACAGTTTAAGGAATTGTTGTTGTTGTTATTATTTGCCATCTAGTAAGGAATTAGTAGATTTAAATTTGGTAATTTTCACATTTATCAATAGCTATGAAAAGAAAAATATTTCCCTTGCAATACAAAGAAAAGCCATATTTTTAATTGGTTTATATGAATTAAAATGTGAATAGAATGCTTGCTTGAATTACATGAATTAAAAATGAGATAACCAATACATATTGAAATTTAAATTAAAAAATAATATGGGGGAAAACTGATTATTTTCATTTATATTTCTGTAATGCCACCTTAAATTTCATAAAAAGCATCTGTGTTTTCTATGAAGATATATTTATATTATGCTTCTGCATCTGGATAAACGTATAAGTAAATCTCATTGCAAAAAGAAAAAAAACAGTTTGTAGAAATATCTCTAAGCAATTCATAAGAAAAAATAAATGATGTACTTAGGTATTAAGAAAGATTTACTATAATACTTTGGTAAGTAAAATGAAAATATGATATAGTATGTACTTATAAACTACCATATATTCTAGCAGTCTCAGAAAACTGGGTATCAATTATTAGTGTGTAAATTTTAGAATCTTGTTTTGTTGTTGTTGTTATGTGCTGTCAAGTTGGACTCGACTCATAGTGAACCCTCCTTGGGTTTCTGAGGCAGTATCACTACGGAAGTAGATTGCCCAACCTTCTTTCCGAGAATCTTGTTTTAGACACCGCTATGTCAAAAGTATAAACAAAATACTCAAATGTTATCTTGTTCTTGTGTGACAGAACACATGAAAGCAGTATCGGTAACTGATCCTTGCCACATCAGCAACTTTTCTGTCAAGAAATATATTGAATAAACACACACAAATATTAATAAATCACTTATGTAATAGTCATAAAAATCCTAAGGTCTTCTTGTGATCTTTTCTTCATGCCCACCAGTGACTTTATGCATCTCACAACACTGTACAGGACTCCTCCTGAGAGCCAGTCGACAGTATTCCTCAGTCAGCTTGCAGGATCATTGTTTATCTGTGTAGAGATCATCTAACTGGAGTTCAGAGGACTGGATTTTTTTTTTCTTCAAAATTCCCATATCATGACCTAATGGGATGAGAGGAAATACATGCTTAAGCTATATTTTCCTACTTGACATTTTGGCACATCAGTTTCAAAAGTTAATTAACTTTTTGATATTACTTCAAGATAATTTCATTTTCAATGTCTGTTCTTTTAGGAAAAAAAATGAATTATTTGTATTTTATGCAAGTTTGTAATTTTATTAGAATATCCTTTTTTTTTTCTTCTGGCAAAAGTTTCATTTGTATTAAATTTTATACACATGTTAATACATTGGGAGTATATTTTGCAGTTGATTGTTATTTTGGGTGGTGAAAAGCATCCTAGCCAACTGAAATCTACAGTAACAATTTAGTTCATTTGGAGTAACCATGGATTACTTCACTTTTTATAATTTACTTATTATAGCTTCATTTATCACATGAAATTTACTGACAGGTATGTTTTTTTGAATTCTATATACTCCTTTCTTTGGAAAAGTTTAATAGTTTAAATAAATGAGTTACATTTATTACTACAACATTCTACTACCTGAAATGTTACAGACCATTTTCTAGCACAACCTTCTAGTTTTACAAATGCCTAGAGAAATTATGCAACTTGCTGTGGTTACAATATGCGTCATAGGCAGAGCTGAGACTTGGAACTCAGGTCTTCTGGCACCTATTTCTGAGCTGATCCTACTATATCATAGAGCTTAAAGACATTGAAAACTGGTCTCATTACATCATTACATAAGTTAAAATATGTTTTCATTCCCTTTTTTTTTCAGGGTCAAAGTATATTTGGGCTTGATGTCATTGAAACACCAGAAGGAGACAAGATGCCACAACTGATTGTTCAAAAGGAGTTAGATAGGGAAGAGAAAGATACATATGTGATGAAAGTAAAGGTTGAAGATGGTGGCTTTCCTCAAAGATCCAGTACTGCTATTTTGCAAATAAGTGTGGCTGATACAAATGACAACCACCCAGTCTTCAAAGAGAAGGAAATTGAAGTCAGTATACCAGAAAATGCTCCTGTAGGTACATCAGTGACACAACTCCATGCCACAGATGCGGACATAGGTGAAAATGCCAAGATTCACTTCTATTTCAGCAATCTAGTCTCTAACATCGCCAAGAAACTATTTCACCTCAACAGCACTACTGGACTTATCACAATCAAAGAACCACTGGATAGGGAGGAATCACCAAACCACAAGTTACTTGTTTTAGCAAGTGATGGTGGATCAATGCCAGCAAGAGCAATGGTGCTGGTAAATGTTACAGATGTCAACGACAATATACCATCAATTGATATAAGATACATCATCAATCCAATCAATGGCACTGTGGTTCTTTCAGAAAATGCTCCCCTCAACACCAAGATTGCTCTTATAACTGTGACGGATAAGGATGCTGACCACAATGGAAGGGTGACATGCTTCACAGATCATGAAGTCCCTTTCAGATTAAGGCCAGTATTCAGTAATCAGTTCCTCCTGGAGACTGCTGCATATCTTGACTATGAGTCCACAAGAGAGTATGCCATTAAACTACTGGCCGCAGACGCTGGCAAACCTCCTTTAAATCAATCATCTATGCTCCTTGTCAAAGTGAAAGATGAAAATGACAATGCTCCAGTTTTCACCCAGCCTTTCATAAGTCTTTCTCTCCCTGAGAATAACTCTCCAGGCATCCAACTGACAAAAATCAGTGCAACAGATGCAGACAGTGGGCGTAATGCTGAGATCAATTACCTGCTAGGTGCTGATGCGCCATCTGAATTCAACCTGGATCATCGTACAGGCGTTCTGACTGCAGTGAAGAAACTAGATAGAGAAAAACAGGAAAAATATTCTTTCACAGTTTTTGCAAAAGATAATGGGATGCCACCCTTGGTGACCAATGCCACCGTCTTAGTGACTGTTCTTGATCAGAATGACAACAGCCCAGTTTTCACTCACAATGAATATAATTTCTATGTCCCTGAAAACCTTCCAAGACATGGCACAGTAGGACTAATCACTGTAACTGATCCTGATTATGGAGAAAATTCTGCAGTTACTCTCTCCATTTTAGATATGAATGATGATTTCACCATTGATCCACAGACTGGTGTCATCCGACCAAATATTTCATTTGATAGAGAAAAACAAGAATCTTACACTTTCTATGTAAAGGCTGAGGATGGCGGTAAGACATCACGTTCTTCAACTGCTAAAGTGACCATAAATGTGGTCGATGTTAATGATAACAAACCAGTTTTTGTTGTCCCTTCTACCAACTACTCCTTTGAATTGGTTCTACCATCCACTATTCCAGGAACAGTGGTCTTCAAGGTAGTTGCCATCGACAGTGACGCGGGCATGAATGCAGAACTTCGTTACAGCATTGTAGGAGGAAATGCAAAAGGTCTGTTTATAATTGACCAAATAACAGGCAACATTACACTAAAGGAAAAATTTGTAGTTGCAGATCTTGGTTTACACAGACTAATAGTCAAAGCTAAGGACTTAGGACAACCTGATTCTCTCTTCAGTATTATAATTGTTAATCTATTTGTAAATGAGTCAGTGACCAATGCTTCACTGATTGATGAACTGGTGCGCAAGAGCATTGAAAAACCTGTGACCCAGAATATTGAGACAACTGATGCGTCATCACCAACCAGTGACTATGTCAAGATCATGGTTGCTATCGTTGCTGGCACCATAACTGTCATCTTAGTAATTTTCATCACTGCTGTAGTAAGATGCCGACAGTCCCCACAACTTAAGGCTGCCCAGAAAAACAAGCAGAATTCAGAGTGGGTTACTCCAAACCCAGAAAATAGGCAGATGATGATGATGAAGAAAAAGAAGAAGAAGAAAAAGAAGCATGCCCCTAAGAACTTGCTGCTTAACTTTGTCACTATTGAAGAAACTAAAACAGATGATGCTGACACTGATGGAAATAGTGTCACACTAGATCTTCCCATTGAGCTGGAAGAGCAAGCCATGGGCACCTACAACTGGGGCACTACCCCTACTACTTTTAAGCCTGATAGCCCTGATTTGGCCCGTCATTACAAATCTGCCTCTCCACAGCCTGCCTTCCAGATCCAGCCTGAAACTCCACTGAACTCAAAGCACCACATCATCCAGGAACTGCCTCTTGATAACACCTTTGTGGCCTGCGATTCCATCTCCAAGTGTTCCTCCAGCAGTTCTGATCCCTACAGCGTTTCTGAGTGCAGCTATCCAGTGACAACTTTTAAGGCCCCTGTGTCTATTCACTCCAGGCCGGTAGGTAATCCAAGTTTCTAACTTCATTTTATATTATTTTCATATGAAATAGAGCTTTACAGAACTATTGAGTTCAATGAGAGGAAAAATACTTATTTTGCAGAATTCTCCAAATTGCTCTGTGGGTTAAGTTTGGTAGAAAATCAGAATAAAATGTCTGGTGATTTAGGCAAATTACGTGTAGAATGATGATGATAATAGGGGCAATTTTGTCTGTAGATGGCAGTATGACACTTCCTAGAGGATATACCAGAAAAACTCTAAATCAAGGAAGAGTTATAGCACTGTCCTTAGTCAATACCATTGTGTGCATAAGTTTCTGAACAGCCTGGGCTGCATATATCTCAGTAAATCTTTTCAGAATCCTATGAGTACCTCTTAATACTAATGATGTTGAGAATGTCAGATTCACATGGGAAAATCTGTCTACTCAAGGTGTCTAAATAGCACCAAGTGATCTTCTTCCACCTCATCCTCGCCATGGCCACACAAAGAAAAATAGCATCATTGTCAGGTTAGGAATTCACCCTTATTCTTGTTCATAAAATCTATCATAGATCACACAATATGACAAGAATGGAATTAGAAAAATGAGGATACATGTTTCTCAATCTCATCTTCAAGCCAGAAATTGAAATATATACAAGACCCCTATTTTAAATATTTAAATATTGGGAGCTCTGGTGGCATAGTGCCTAAGGCATTGGATTGCTAACCAGAAGGCTTGTGGTTCAAATCCACCAGCCACTCCTCGGAAGGAAGATTGGACAATCTACTTCTGTAGTGATACCGCCTTGGAAACCCAAGGAGGGGTCACTATGAGTCGGAGCCATCTCGACAGCAGCGAGTGATTTAAATATTTGAATATCTATGCAAGTTACTTAGAGCCTTTCCATGGACATTCTTCAGAAACGATAACTTGAAAAATGAAATACGTTTCCTTTCTATAATGGGCATAAACAAAAATATGGCAAATTAAGATAGAAAAGTCCATGCAGCATAATTTAAAACCCAATAAAATTTATGAAAGCAAGAACTTGCATTGTGCTTTTTTTATCTGTATTTCATGAGGAAAATGAAAAAAAAAAAAAAAAAAACAAGATCTATAAATTAAAAATACATTATTTTAGTTGGATTGTTTCCTTAATAAAGTCAAATGATGGAATCTTTCCACATTTTTCTTGAAATCATGCCACATATTGACTTCATTGTTTTTTTGTATTTGTCTTAATCTCACTTTCAGTGAATAAAGGCTTTTGAGAACTTATTCAGGTTTAACACAATGGCAACAATGAAAATCAGAATAGGTTTTCTCTCACCACATGTTATAGTATTGAAGTCTATCAGAGTTCAAGACAATGATGAAAATAATTTATGTTAGGTTGGGAAATGGCTTTAAGAGCTAAGGTCATTCAAAGATATGAATAGTTAAATTATACAATGATATTTAACTTTTTGTTGTTGTTGTTAAGCATGTAATACAGGCAAGGTCCTAATTCAGTTGTGAGTGAATTTTTATTATAGTTCCACCGTTATGCTGTTGAAAATGACAAAATAGAACTCTTGTGTTTGTGTGGAGCATTTCTGTTATGCTTTGAGTGAGTTTACAGGGCATTAGTTATCTCTAAAATTTGTATGAACCCTATGCTTCCCAGCCTAGCTGGAGCGTAGATAAGTGACAAAAATAATAGATGCCTAACATCTCCTCAGGGTGTATGTTTGTTTTTATTTAACCATTCAAAACAGCACTCTAATAATATAATTCTTATCCTTATTATTCTACATATCTGACAGCTTTCTCAACAGAAGAGTATCCATTAAGATGAACACTTTATGTGTGTCGTGTATTTAATACCACTTTTTCCTGGAATAAATTTGTGATTAGTTTAAAAAATAGTATACAAAGTATGGGGCTTGTGAATTACATTTTCAGATCATAATTTTTCATAGATTGGTTCATGAATCTAGTTAAAAGAGCAAATTCTGGTTTCAATTGTTTTTGAAAGCGTGGAGAAGTTTTATGAGCTAGACATGTTTTTAGTGCAGTATGAATAAGCAAAGCATGGGTGATGAAAAATTGAAGTATTTGATAATTATTTCCCTCTTTCAGTTTTTTTCATATTCTATAATTTCTTTAAAATTCTATAAAATTGATAACTTTTCAAGATAACATTTCATATTATTCAGCTAAGAGATTTTGTCCTAAATGCAAGATGAAAAGTCTCATGAATCAGGCAAAATACAAAAACTAAATGGTAATAATTGTTTTTATTAGTTTTTATTAGCTAAAACTATTATCTTAAATTCTATGAGTTCTGAGATGACTTACTCAAATTATTCATTTCTTAAAAAACAGCTAAATAGTAGATTTATGTCATTGGTTCACAGTTGTTTCATATTCACTACTAAGTATCTTCCGAAAATGAATTGGTGAACTTAAGCAGACTAATATGATACTAAAAATAATTTGAATCATTATATTTTGTGCTACATTTGCAATGTTCTTCACCTTTTCTATATACTTTTCCACTTGTGATTAATTCCAGAAGAAGCATCTTATATTCACTGACTTTGCAGAATGCTAAAAAGATAAGTGAGCACTAAAAAAGAAACTATGTATTTAAAAATTCAAATACAGTAGGTGTCTTCTTTTTAAAGAAACATCACACAAAATGGGAGAAAACATCAGCCAATACAATATAAATTCATTGTTCCTTAAGGGAATTCTGACCGTGTGAGAAATATTACTATTACCAGAGGCAGAAATATTCCAATCAATTTTATACAAAGTGAGGAATGTGGTTTTAAAAAGATGGTTTAGAGAGATATTTACAGTTAGTTCATTACCCATCTGAATAGAAATATAAAAGTAGAGCTATAAATTGATTTTAAGTGGCTGCAAAATATAAGGACATTTATCAGAAATTTCATGGTTAGAAAGGGAGAATGTTTTGTGTAGATTTTATTTTCCTGACTAGAGTTTTGGGGAAAAAAAAGAGGAGGGTACATTTATGGGATACTTTCATGTTAGCAATGCATCTACTGCATAAAACCATCTATACTTGGAGAATATGATGCTCTTTTTAGGTATGCGTTTCTATGCTTATTCTGGAAGGCATTTTTGTACATACTGTAGAAATGAAAAATATAAGATTTAAGAGGATGAATCTATAAATTACCTTCTATGAATACCTTCAGTGTTTCAGAGCAAGTAGATAGCATTTTGTTGGTATGACCCTAGAAATACTGTAAATATAAATAACTATTTTAGAATAAATTTTGATAATCATAAAAGATATATACTGCCCAAACCAAGTCTTGTTTATGATAGCAGTCCTATTAAAATATTGTGAATATTATACACTTGAATAATGGAGACAAGAATAAAATTGAAAGTACCATTTGTTTAAAATACCAGTTTTGGAGAGCCTTTTATGTACTACTCATTGTGTTAGACATATATTTGAGGTACTTCATTAAAAACAAAATCATAATAAATTTCTATCAATGGAGTTGGAATAGTTTTGTAATTGCAGAAATATAAAAAATAGTAGAAGGTTGAGATATTTATAAGGTAACTCATGGATGTAACCATGCTATACGTGTTATATCTGGAACCAAAATAGTAACAGCAGGCTGACTTAGCTTGGAATAGGATTGGCATTCACCATAGTTAAATTTAGTAACATTAATTCTATGCATCTATTTTTTTTGTAATGTGAATTTTAGCCATATAACATGCTTGGCAACTGAGACTCCTAGAACACAATCATTGATTTTGATAACATGTTATTTTTCTTGTCCTAGACTGATTCCAGGACATCAACTA
Source organism: Orycteropus afer afer (assembly GCF_000298275.1). Classification (NCBI taxonomy): domain Eukaryota; kingdom Metazoa; phylum Chordata; class Mammalia; order Tubulidentata; family Orycteropodidae; genus Orycteropus; species Orycteropus afer. The sequence continues at coordinate 1,323,324 of NW_006922039.1, forward strand.
TTGAAATCTGCAGTGAGATATAACTTTCTAGGAACAACATAATTTCATTTCCCTCCCCCCAAAATTCCAATGATTTGTGATTATAAAATTTGGCTAAGATTTTGTGATCTGAATTTCCCATTATAAAAGCAAGCAAAACAAGACCACTTTAAAATGGATTTCCCATTGAATCTTATGCTTATGTTAGCTGATATCTGGCAATCACAATTTAAAATCTGTGGAAGAAACAGTACAGTGAAATAACAATTTTATCATGCTGTTTCTCTGTGTGCTTGCTCTGAATGGCAACAACTGTAATGTAGTATAATACTGTCCTGGTGTACACAATGATAGTTAATACATCAAACATGAAACATGGAGTTACATGCCCTGTCTGATTGCTGAAGAGTTAAACATCATCTCCGGGGGTTTGGAAGTGAAGCTGAACTATCCAAGCTACCCTTCTGAAAGGTATCCAGGGCAAGATATTATTTAAGTCCAAAAAAATAAGATGAATGCAAGCCAAAAAACTTAAATTTAATTTTTATGAAAATGTTAACTATTATAGTGTTGCTGAGAAATCACTGTAATTAGTTATCACACTGTTTAAAAGTTGGATGATATAAAATAAACTTATTGGGTGTTTATGGTGACTGTAATCATCTTGTTCCACTACTTTCATCATTAAAAATTATTTTTGTTGTAATCATATTTCTCTTTTTAAAATAAATACTGAAAGAGAAAACATTTTTTTCTATTTATATCTATCAAAAGGAGAATGTAAAGTTCTTTATACTCCCTGATATTTTGAAAAAAATATTGATATTTCTTGTATTATGAAATAGAACTTCAGTCATATTAGGGTAGAAACAAGGATTTAGGTAAGATATTTTTTAAAAGATTATATTTTAATTTTGAAACTGCCTAAAGTACTAGAGCCTCATCTAAATAGATCTATTTTATTTCTCTGGCATTAAATTACTGAGTATATTTAATTCTTTTGAGTAATTTGCCACTTAAAATTAATTCATTTTCACAGTATTTCCTATACAAATGAGTAAATCTCTCGAATTGAGGGTACTTTATATTTTATTTAGAAAAGAATGACACATTAAAATTTTGCACTATAACCCTTAAGCTGTTTATGCCTTACTAACATTACTAACAGAGTTTTTAAAAATAATTATTTCTTGGGATGAAAAGGGAGTATAAACGACCCTCATAATTATGACATAAAGGCTATGTTCCCTGGCTTTTGATTCAAATACAATTGTGTGTCATCTTACCTTGAAAATGTGAATAGGATTTACTCTATTATGTATGTGCATTAAAATTAGTGTATTAGTTGAAGTGTTCATGATGTAAAAGTATTTAGAAGAGGTTTATGTTCTATTTAACATTTCACATTAGTAAAATTCTTGTAATTTGATGTATAGGTAATATATTTGATAGGTTGATGTTAAAATTTAGTGTTTCTGTTGCCTCGATACAGAATCCCTTGTACCTCCAATGATGTAGAGTTCCTTGAACATACTTGCTATCTTGCTTTTTAGTTAGTTAACTATAACGATTGTGAATGTACCAACTTTTAATGGTAATGAAAAATGTCATGTCAGTTAGAGTATTGTATTATATACTTATAAATTACTGTTGTAGAAAAATGGTTAAAATTAAAATTTACCTTTGTACAAGTTGATGATATGGAGCCACTTAACAATTCCTCTCAATTTCTCCTTGATAAATATTTGACTCAAATCATTCTAAAGTATGTAAAAATCTAGCCAAATCTCTATGCCCCTGGAGTTCATACCTTTGCAAGTACCAAGATGTACTGATAATGGGGGTTCTATAATCCATAGTCTTAATTTAATTGTGAATAAAATGATGATGCCCAAGAAAAAGAATCACCAATTCAAATATTCCATAAAACACTACAATGGCTTCATGACCATTTGAGTATAGAATTGTTCATATAAATTATAAATTTTTAATATGATCGTGTCATGAAGCCTTTTTTTCTCCTTTTCTGAATGTTCTGTGAGATAAAGGAGAATACGTGATTTTCTTATTGTACCTCAGTGACCCTTGTCACTGTCATAAGAAAAACTCCTAATTACTCCTTTGTATATGTGAACATGAGAATATCTTGAAATAGTTATTCAGAATATCTCAATGCATTCCTCAATAGTTTTATGAGGTTACCTTTGCAAAGGATGAAAATAGAAACTTGTTTTCAAAGCTGCAAGTAATTCCATCTGTCAGAATGCAACTTCTGTAAGAAAAGAATTAACTTGCTTTCTATCCTGCTCTCTGGGCTAATGCTTAAACTAAACAAGATATGCTGATGATGTCAACACCAAAGTGGTTCTGCTTACTATGGTGAGCTACAGTATTTATCAGCATAAACAATGATGATTTATATTTAACCATATTTAAAATTGGAGTACTGAATACCATTGATCTATGCCTCACCTATGCTTGAGGGAATAAAACTACCGTTTGAGAAAAATATGAGCAAACATTGAAAACTAGTTTCCCACAAAAGCTGAAGAGGAGAACAATA
>NW_006922039.1:1326695-1328446 GCF_000298275.1 Orycteropus afer afer
CCTTCCTGTGTCCCTCATTTCCATTCTTCCTTCTTGTCCCTTCCTATCTTCTGAGTTTTGTTTTTGAGCAAATGCTACCCTTTTAGTCTACTGTGGTAGACTGTTCTGAAGAACAGTTTCCTCCCTGCTGTTAGTGTTCACTTTAGAGGCGGCAAGGTGATCCCCTGGGGTGTGTTCAGTTCCAGGCTTAAAGGGTTTCTGAAGGCTATAGTCTCTTGGTTCTATCAGACTCTATTAGACCAGTAAGTCTGGTGGGGTTTTTTTTATGATTTTTCTTTTCTCCCACTCTGTCCAGGATCCTACTGTGATCCTGATCAGAGAAATCTTTTATGAACTTAAGCCACAGTCTGTAAATGCTTCCTGTAGGTGCTGTTACGTAATAGATATGTTTTGTTAAATTTTGTGAAACTTAATTTTTGTTTTTCTATTTAAAATGTTAGTTATAGGTAGATTTCTAACATGTTTAATCGTGCTGTGATAATATAAAGTTGTATGTGTTGTATGTATTATTGTTTTTTAAAAGAACAGTGCAAGTTTTTTTTTTCATGCATCATAGGTATCCATACATGACACCTGTGGCTGAATGTAGTATTTATAATGGGGATTAGACTTTTTAATTTTTGTGTAATCATAGGTTTTTATTTCCATTATAGATACAATACACATCCGTTGCAGAAAACTGTAGGTAGATTTTAGATGAAAAAAATTAAAGTATTTGGTTTTATTTTGAGTGATACCAATAAATCCATGCTTTCAACTTGCCTAGTAATTCTGTTTGAAGGCTCTATAATCTTTGGAAGTGGTGCATTTAAAAATTACAAAATTATCATGTTCTTTTTATATTATAAACTGTACACACACATTTTTACATGTACTGGTAACTGACTTATTTATTATGTATATTGCTTAGGTTTATAGATGTATGATTGGAGAGATTCATAGAACAGTGTAGCTTTGATTAGGTGATAGTGTAATACAGAGCCATATTATATAGTTCCACCATGAGGCCAACCTTCCCTCTGTGAAAACATCTAGACTTGAAAAAGTTTTCTCATTTAGAAAGAAAAGTACCATCTAAATTTCTGTCAAAATTTCCTTGAAACAAACTTCTTGTTGTTGTTCTGTGCCCTCGAGTCGGACCTGACTCAGAGCGCCCCCTCCTTGGGGTCTCCGAGGCAGTATCACTTTGGAAGTAGATTGCCCAACCTTCCTTCCAAGGAGTGGCTGGTGGATTTGAACCGCCAGCCTTCTGGTTAGCAGTCAAGTGCCTTAGGCACTATGCTACCAGAGCTCCTTAAAACAAACTACCAAGCTATTTAATTATTACCAAGAATTCTCATAACCAATTCTTTTATCTGTTTTGTATTCTAGATATTCTCAATTGAAATTGCTTGAGATTTACCTTTTTTTAACTAATTAATTATATTTAATTTTCCACACATATACAAGTACTATTCAAGGAAAACGACAACTTTTTTTGTCAGGTGAAAAATCACATTTCATTAGGTTTCAGGTAGATAGTTAAATTGACAGGATAATGAAAATGAAGTATTCAGTGGTTTTTCTAGAGATATTTACATTTTTCTCATATGAATTATTCATTTAATTTACTTCATAAAATGTTACTCTGTTTGAAATGTAGTTAGCTTTTAAAAACATGTTCATTCTTTTTGTCCAATACTTAGCAGAAACATTAGATAACAGAAGAATGCTTTTATTAAATAGTTGGAAAAAAGTTTAAATAATACTAT
>NW_006922039.1:1328702-1332537 GCF_000298275.1 Orycteropus afer afer
CTATATATATATTTTTTGCTATGTAAATACACACATAGTCTCATATATGAGGTTGGAACAAACACAAAAATAAAATTGCATGGACTCTGGAAAACTAGTTTGTGAGCTCCTATTTAATTTTATTACTTTTTTATTAGACGTAATTTTACTACTATTTTTGTTCATTTGAGACTTAATTTTATTACAATTTTCATTCATTTGATCACTTGTAATTCAAAGCTACGTATCAGGCACTTTTTTTTTTTTTTCAGAACATTGTATGCATTATTTCTGATGTTCAGATTGAATAATTAGCTTTTTTTTTTTCACATAACCAGGTATTTAAGAGAAGGTGCTGAGTTCACTTCCAGATAGGTATCGTGTGTGTATCTACATGATATCAAAACAGCTGGAGGCAAAATACATTTTCCCTAAACACGGAGATATTTTGTCTGTGTGACAAAATTGTTTAACCTTATAAATGCTCTGATATTATCTAATACCATGGAATAATATTGTAATAGCTTAATTTAAATAGATAAAAGTTTGACATGCTATACAAAATTACCATTATCTGAATCTAGAGATAAAAATGCACATGGTGCTACAAATATGTATATGGCTATACACGCATCTATTTCCAAATGCATACAAATCATAGAAACAATGAGGAACATACAAGTAAGTCTTTTTAAGTGTAAGAATTGAAGGATAAATATACCAAATTCATGCCTAGAAGTTAATAAACTTAATTTTGTTAAGAGAAAAAGTCATTTTAAAACAATGCACAAGAAAGTCAAATATAGTGGAATAAAAAAGTTGGGTTTAGTGTATACGTGGATATGTCTGTTTGCATGTGTGTCTGCATATTTATGTTTGTCAAATTTCTAGCAGATAAAAGAGGATGTATAATTTAAACTTCAACTCAAAAACAGCTTGTTCAAAGAGATTATGCTTGTACATTTGTAATGTTATTGTCTCTCTTTATACTTTTTTCCCCTCAACTCAAAACTATAATTATCCTGTATCCTTTAAATTATCCTATATATCTTATTTTATTTATCAAAACTCTGTCATATTCTGTGCATTCTGAATATGTGCTTATGTTTTTCCTTTTAATCAAAGTATTTTGACTCTAACTGCAGCATTTTTCTTCATAAACTTTCCTTGTAATCTGAATGATCAGAAATCTAGTAACATCAAAACACATGAAAAAAATTAAACTGCTTTTTCCTATCTAAGCACTAGTGTAGATTCTACTTCTCTTGTACATACAGTTGGTATAAGTAAAATGTATCTTAAAAAGTCCACTAAAATAATCTCTTCTGTTTTGCATTAGTCCCTTACTTCATTTTGATGCATATGAAAACAAAAAAGGGATAAGCCTTTAGTTCTTGGTTAGTGCTCTGTACAATGTCAGATTTGCAATTTATGAAACAGAGCTGTCAGAATCATAGAATACAAACATATATATGTATGTAGATACATACATGCATACATTTTAGTAGACAGCTTAATGTAGACATTGAATTACCATAAATCATGGGAATATTTATGAGGATAGGTCCAGTTTTTAGATTGGGCAGTGTGTACAATATATTATCATTTATAATTTTCAGTGGAGTTAGCACTAAGAACAGCAATGGAAGGAAGACTGTAACATTAATATGGTGAAGATTAAAAATACAAGGATATTCACAACAGTCAGTTTTAAAATCTTGTTTTTGATGTGTAAGATGTAGCTGCAATTTTGAAAATAAGTAGCTTTTGTGTGAATATATTAGAATAAATATTATAGAAAATTTTTCAACTGGAATATGTATAGATATTAACAATTGGTTGTATTTGATGTAATTTCAGTGAATAAAGTGTGTGTAATCTGTGTAAAGTGAAATACCTATAAATAAAGTTGTTTCTGCATTGCAAGAATACATCTTCTGATATTTTTTGCAGCGCTTGTTTTAGCAGAGGTTGCTAATTTATTTAATGCCATCAATGATACAAAAGTAAGTTTAGCACCTTAACATCCTAAGTTCTGCATAGTATAACTCATTAGCTGCCACTGCATTAACCAGAACTTTATAGATTAATATTTCTGTCCACCAACATCATGAAATAACTGATGACTTTTTCAATTATCCCAAAGCAATCAAGTAGATAGAAATCAGTTGTATTTACTAAAGTTTAAATTTTGTGTATTTTGTTGTACTCACATTAATTGACTATTGGGAATGTGGTATCATTTATTAGCTACTATATTTGATAAAAGGAACCCTGGTGGTGCAGTGGTTAAGAGCTTTGACTGCTAACCAAACAGTGGCAGTTTGAGCCCACCAGCCCCTTTGCAGGAGACATATGCAGCAGTTTGCTCCTATAAATATTTAAACCTTTGGAAACCCTATAGGGCTATTCTACTCTGTCCTATGTGGTTGCTATGCATCATGATCAACTCAACAGCAATAAGTCTGGTTTGGTATTTGATAAAACGTGCTAGGTAATTCTGTTACCATGGATTTTAAGGGGGATTCATCAGATATTTCTCAAACACTTGATATGTGCAAGGCAACGTGGAGAATGATGGTCATTACGATGAAGGATCGGGTATAGGGGAGTAGGGAGGTGGAACAATCGAGGTCTGAACTTTATTCCTATTAGTGTAAACCACTACCCCTATGAGTTTAACTGAAAGTATGTTGTAAAAAATTCTTTACTTTCTCAGAGCAAAAAATCCCTGAGTATACCAGATTTTGGGCGGGTGGGGTGGGGTGGGGGAGACAAAAAAGGAAGAAACAAATAGAAAAACCAGGTTTTTATTGTAACAATTATGACTCTGTGTGTGTGAGAGAGAGAGAGGGAGAGAGAGAACAAACTTGACTAGCAAAGTGCCTTGCATGTATTAGGTACTCATTTCAGGTTTCGTGAAATCTAAACCTTTTGCTTCTGAGCAAGCATGTAGCCTAAAACATTTTAGGAAGCATCTTAAACAACACTTCCCTCTCCTCAAGTTACCTCTGAAATACCTCTCACATGTGTCCTTTTGTCAATTTCTTAGTTCTGATCTTCACTACTAGCTCCCTGTTCCACTGGTACCAGGTTGCCTGCTTATTTCCATCTGTCCAATCCATTTTCTACCCTGTACCCAGAATACTCTTCCTAAAGTGATCAAATGAGGCTTATGACTGAAAAGGTTCCATGTCTTTCCCCTTTGCATGTACAAATGAAAAAAAATTACTGTAATTTTCAAGGGCCTTTCAATCTTAATCAGTCAACCGTTTCACCTTTATCTTCCACCACTCTACGCAGGCAAATTTTTGTCACATCTACTACACCCTATCTCTGACCATGGCTTGCACTTGAAACCTCCATAATTTTTCACAACTTACCAGAATTATATTGAGCACTTGCTTTGGTAAAGATAATTCTTTGTGGACTACAAAAATAAGTAGACCAAAGTTGCTGAAGTAGACATGCAATAATAAGACAACAATGTAGATAATTTTAGTTCCAATGAGAATATGATAAAATGCTACCTGTAATTGTATTAAAAAATGTTATATAAACTAGTATAGTATCCCTTTTTCCCATATTTTTCCTGCTTACCATTAACCTCGCCTAATTCTTATAAAACTAGAACACTTTAAATAAACAACTAGATCACATCACTTTTCAAACCATTTTTTGAGATTATTTCCAGAAAATTTCTGTTACATCATTTTACCTCATTAACTTTAACAAAATTTTAAAGTACTTCTTTCTGCTTTTTTGAACACAAAGTGTCAGAAGAAAACTTAACCCATTTGTTGATCTGAATAGTCCATATACCAGGAAGCTAGGAACCTGTTTTATGAGCTACTTT
>NW_006922039.1:1332680-1339008 GCF_000298275.1 Orycteropus afer afer
ACCATTATAAAGACAAAGGTAAGGACTCAACTACATGAAAATATAGTAAGAGTATCACATTGCCACATTTCTAGTGAACAAACTTTCCCCTTATATTTGTATGGTGTTTTATATTTTTTCCAAGTGGAGGATTACTATTCATAGAATTTACCACTTCTTTTCCTTTTCAATCTGATAAGAGTCAAGGAATATTTTTCACTCTGATTTATTTCTTAGAAATAATCCTACCTAAAATTAATGTAACTAAAAAAAGCACCATAAACTGAATCAGCCTGAACTCTATTCCTGTGACTATCTTTGTACTTTCAAATTTCAGTTTCATAAAGATGAACATCATATCCCTTCTAATATAAAATCTTAAGATTCTGAAAGTAACCTTGTCAATATTTCCCTTCTTATTTAGGTTGTTCTGGCATGTGGAATGTGTTAGAATCCCAGGTTGGCTGTAATATATGGGCATGGCAAATACTGGACTCACTAATGGATAATCCCTGCCCTGTTAATACACACACAAAAAAACATATTGTAATAAGTCAGGTCTCTATATATCTTGTCTCTTATCCAAGCATTATCAATTCAATAGGAGAAAAAAAGAAAAAGTTTTGGTCACCTAGATACTTTCTGGACCTCTTTTACCTTGGAAAACAGGTCTCTGTGACCACCTTGACCTTATAATAAATTTTTATAAATCTTTCTATCTGATGTCCTTCAGTCAAATCACCTAATTCCCTGAGTAGTGATCACTGTACTCATTAAAATATAGATATGAAATGTGTGAAGTGTAAGCCTTATTTATCCTCCAAACCAACTCACTGCCATCAAGTTGATTCTTACTCATAGTGACCCCCATTGTGTTTCCAAATCTTTATGGAAGTAGACTGCCTCATCTTTCTTCCATGGAGCTGCTGGTGGGTTCAAACCACTGATCTTTTGGTTAGTAGCCAAATACTTTAACCGCTACACCACAAGAGCTCATTTTATTTATTTTCCATCAGCCACTATTCTGAAAGTATATATTTCACATTGAAAGAAGTATAGTTTGCATAGCTAAAACAGCAAAGTAGTTGAGTTGTATATATTACTCCTGAGGTTTCCCTTTGATCAATGGAATCTTATAGTCCAGAAAGATTTCCATATAGTTTTAATTTCTATACATATTTATGCATATGTACTTACATAAATATATTGTACTAATAACAGTGTTAATGAAGAAAACTTTAATTTAGTTCCTAGCTTGAGAAACTGAGGAAAATTATTATATTCTCATGTTGTAGTTGTTACGTGCCGTCAAGTCAGACCCGACTCATAGCAACCCCTCCTTGGGTTTCTGAGGCAGTATCACTATGGAAGTAGACTGCCCCATCTTCCTTCCAAGGAGTGGCTGGTGGGTTTGAACCACCAGCCTTCTGGTTAGCAGTGAAGTGCTTTAGGCACTATGCTACAAGAGCTCCTATTATATTCTCATAGTAACAAAATTTTATTTTGGATTTGGAGGGACATTTTACTTGCATTATTGAGAATGCTGTTTAGTCTTCTAGTTATATTTTGGAAGCTCTCGTAGCATAGTGCCTAAGGCACTTGACTGCTAACCAGAAGACTAGTGGTTCAAACCTACCAGCCACTCCTCGGAAGGAGGATTGGACAATCTACTTCCGTAGTGATACCACCTCAGAAACCTAAGGAGGGGTCGCTATGAGTCGGGCCTGACTCGACGGCAAATGAGAAGAACAACAGCCATATATTCACTGACCAATCTAATTCTTAGGCATGAAGTGTTTACTATAATCTTTATAATACTGGTTATTTCACTTGTAACCTGCTTCTATCTTAGAGATGGAAATAGACCTATAGAGAACATTTGGTGTCCTATCTACCTCTGTTATTTGACAAATGATGGAACCAAGGCCCAAAGAGAGACCTGTTTTTATATCAGGTGATATGCTAGGCACTTTATATATGTTAGCTCTTTATCTCGGATGGGTTTTACTGCTAGTAAGTGGCAGAGAGAGTATCTATGACTAGGTCTAATTGACTCTCAAGTTCTCCTTCCACTACACCAAATCACATGTCTTGTTAAAAAAAAAAACAAAAAACTGCCATCGTGTCAATTCTTACTCATTGGGGTTCCTATAAATCTTAACAGAAGTAGATTGCCTCATCTTCTTACCACAGAGTAGCTGGTGGGTTTGAACTGCCTTCCTTCTGGTTAGCAGCCAAATGCCTTATCCACTACACCACCAGAGCTCATCCATGTCTGGTATGGCTCCCAAATCTTCCAACCTGAAATTCAGAAACCCTTCACTTTTCCCATTTTTCTATTAGATTTATAATCTGCTTTATGAATCAACATCTAGTTCAAGTAGATATCACCAGTCTCCTTTTTCCCCTTCTAGACTCATTCTCATCATGTAAACTCAGGCAGATAATCCTGTACATGACTCTTTTTTATTAGCTATTCATAAAGTTGGCGTGCACCATGTTCATTCTGGAAGGTACTACCATTAACAGATATGTTGGGGCATAAATTCCTGTGAACAGTTCAGAATTTTTCTACAAGAGGGAAAGATACAACTAGTATGAACAATGAATTCTTTCTTCCATCTACCCATATTCCCAATTTATGATCTCCAGAACAAACCTTGAACATAGTGGCTATTCAAATGTTTATTTGAAGTGAATTTTCTTTAGCCAGTATATTGAGACTCTCCCCTCACTCTCTTTTGTCTTTGCAACATTTAAAATATATTATGATTCTAATGTCCTGCCATTTTGGAAGCCACCAGAAGAATTTGACTGAAAAAGGTATATATGTATGTCACCAGATACAAATGTAAAATAATTTCTACATCAATTTATTATTAAAATGAGCATTTTAATATAGACAGTGTAGCTATGAATTACCAGTAGCCTAATTAGACATGTTGGTAATAGCCAGAAATTTATATCAAATATAGGTCACCAGATATCTATAAAAGGTATTTAAAATCACTAATACCAAGTATGGGAGCTCTGGTAGCATAGTGCCTAAGGCACTTGACTGCTAACCAGAAGGCTGGTGGTTTCAAACCCACCAGCCACTCCCCAGAAGCAAGGTTGGGCAATCTACTTCCGTAGAGATACAACCTCGGAAACCCAAGGAAGGGTCGCTATGAGTTGGAGATGACTTGACCACAGTGAGGGGAATACCAAGTACAGTATGAATTTTCACTTTAGGCATTAGAATGACAAACTTTCACACTAAGAGTATTTCCCCAGCTCTGGATTGCACTCCCTAACTTAAGCCTAAGGCACTTGACTGCTAACCAAAAGGCTGGCAGTTCAAACCCACCAGCCACTCCTCAGAAGGAAGATGGGACAATCTACTTCCATAGCGATATTGCCTCAGAAATCCAAGGAGGGGTCGCTATGAGTCGGGTCCAACTTGACTGCACATAACAACAACAACAACAACTTAAGCAATCAATTCATATGTAGGAATTGGAACACTACTTTTTAATAGTGTCTGGCATTCTGCGTCCATAAAGATTACACTCTTGGAAACCCTGTGGGGCAATTTACTCTGTTCTGTAGGGTCACTGAGTCAGAATCCACTTGTGGGCGGTGGTTTGGTTTTCAATATATACTACAAGTCTGTGGGTGGTACACTTAACTGCTAGCTGAATAATTGGAGGTTTGAGTATACCCAGAGAGAGATGCCTCCAAAGAGAGGCCTGGCAATCTACTTCCAAAGAATCAGTCATCAAAAACCCTATGGAGCACAGTTCTGCTCTGACACATGGGATCCCCATGAGTGTGAATTAACATGATAGCAACTGGTTTTTAAATGTATACCAAACCATATTATCCAACACAGTTGGTTCCAAATGAGAAAGGGTCAACAATTATTTAAGAAGCTGTGGCTCTGTGGAAGAAAGAAGCTTCCGTAAAGATATACAACCTTGGAAACCCAGTGGGGGTCACTATGAGTTGGAATTGACTCAATAGCAGGGAGTATGCTTTGGAGTATATATGCCACTTAGGAAACTTACATCAGATGCCTGTGCTACATTAATTCCTAAAAAGAAGAAATGGAAAAGAGAAGGAAGAGAGAGAGAAGGTAGTTTGAGGAAAATATTGTGAGTGCCTACTAGGTGCCAGGGAGCTCTGGTAGCGTAGTACCTAAGGCACTTGACTGCTAACCAGAAGGCAGGCGGTTCAAACCCACCAGCCACTCCTTGGAAGGAAGATGGAGCAATCTAATTCCGTAGTGATAACTGCCTCGGAAACCCAAGGAGGGGTCGCTATGTGTCGGGTCCGACTCGACGGCACATAACAACGACAACTAGGTGCCAGGCATAGTACTAGGCACACCGGGAGAGCAAAGTGTAGTGGGATGTGGTTGTATTTTAGAGTCAGATATACCTGGTTTCTAATCCCATATTTAGAGGGTTTAGCTGTACGGTTTTTAACTTCTCAGAGCCTCAGGAACTTTATCTTTCCAGTGGCATAAAAATGTCCAATTAACAGAATTAAATGATAATCTATATAATTTGCATAGCACAGTGTATGGCATAAAGCAGACAGTCAATAAGTCCTTTTTCACATTGATGAACTCATCCAATTTCTTAACATCACTGTAAGCTAGATACTATTCGTATCATCCTTATTTTATGTATTTCAGCACAGAAATGACCAAATAAAAATCTGTATCTCAGAGAATTCCAATAATTTGACCAAGTCCAGTTTAAACAATTTAAATGCTGTTTCCCTCACACCACAGCCGCCTCAAACCAAAAATGTAGGCAATGTTATTTTCATAAACTGTGTAATTAAAGTTCACATGGTAGCCTTACCTCTTGAACCCCGCAATGCATATTCTTTATAGGATTCTGAGTGGAAGTATTGAGTATTGCTCCAGGCAGTAATGTTAACTTTAAAATCCTTTCAGACGAATTTTTAAATATAGCTGGTGGAAAGAAAGTTTTGTGCTCTAATGATTGTGAAAACTATTGACAAGGCTGACTTCGTGTTAGAATCATAGGATGTCAAATGGAGCAAGTAAAACTCACAATGTTAGGGTAATTTGCCTAAGGTTATACAAAGTAATTTGCCCAAGGTCATACAGTTAGATTTTAAAAGAATAAGGTGATGTGTGTTAATCTCCTGACTCCTAGTTCCTATTTTCATCGCTATATACACAACCTTTTTTTATGGCCCCTACTTGGTCTGTGATAATTTTGTGTCCTGAATAATAACTGTACAAAGTGTCATTAAAGCAGCATTAAATTAGGAGAAAAAAAATGGAGCTAATAAAAGTAAATCTGTTACAGAAAATAGACCACAATTGAGGTTTAACCAGGGGCATAGGGAGGTAACGACTGCGCGGAATAATCTCTAAATTGTTCCCGGCCCCCTTCAATTTCAAGATGAATAGGGGTTCAAAACTGCCACTCTTCAGCACAAACACCTTCCCCTTGTTGTCCGTCTACCAGAGTCGGGCTTCTTTCGTGTTTGTGGTGCCTCAGAATGTCACACGCCTCCATATCTTTCCGTGCCTCCTCTGCCACTCCCTTGAACTTGCTCGCTGGATTAAGTGCCCCTCTCAGACTCCCCTCAAGCCTCTTTAAGTCTACGGTGCTTGGGGAAGGACTTTGGCTCTTGCGGGGTTAATAGAAACTGCTCAGTGGCGCCCCCCTTCATGTGGGGCCCAGGGCACATGCCATACTTGCTATACCTCAGCTATGCCTCTGGGTTTAACCTTCCCTCTAAGAAATCTTGTGTGACATTTGTGGATCATTTACCCTGTCAGAGACTCAACTTCATCTGCAAAATGAAAATGATTTTCTTAAACTTATATGGGTTGATCAGATACTCGAATAAGGCGATTTTTCAAAAAGCATTTTGGAAAATGAGAGCCCTGTATAAATGACAATTGTTACCAACACTTTTTAAATTTTTTTAAATTATTGTAGTGATAGTATACACAGAAAGATACACCCTATCAACGTTTTCTACATGTACAATTTACTCAATGACTCTGGTTACATTCTTCAAGCTGTTCTACCATCCTCCCTATGCTGTACAGTCAGTCATCTGTTTCTTTTCACAAACGATATTGAAAATAACTGGTTCTCTATTACAAATACTTCATCAATATTTCATGTAAGCACCCAAAATGGCCAAGTTTTGATTATATGGGAAGACTGGAAGACTGATCTGTCTCAAAATACACTTTCTAATTTACGAACTAAATATCAAGTATTTCTTAGAACAGGTCGTAAGCACATTGAGCCATACTCCTTGAAACATGAGTTTTGTAGGGCACTTAATTAAGGAAGGTGAGTCAGCT
>NW_006922039.1:1339433-1342977 GCF_000298275.1 Orycteropus afer afer
TTAAGAAAGTGGAATTCATAAATGAGATAATCTATAAAATATACATCATACCTAATAAAACCAAGAAACCACTAGTACCTTTCATTGTCAGTTATCTCAGCTAAAGGGCCCAGCTACCCAGTGAGTGAGATATTATTAGCACCATCCCCATGTCACAAACTAAATAAGGAGACTGATTTTCATAAAATTTAAGTAATTTACTCAAGCTCAGGCAACTAGGAAGTGGCCAATTTGGAATTTTACCTAGAATGGCCTAAGTCGAGGGGCTCTTTTGGCGCAGTGGTTAAACACTGGGCTGCTAACTGAAAGACCAGAAGTTTCAACCCACTAGCCATTCCACAAGAGAAAAATGTGGCAGTCTGTTTCCATAAAGATGTAGAGGCTTGGAAACCACATGGAGCAGTTCTACCCTCTCCTATAGGGTTTGCTGAGAGTTGGAATCCCCTTGACAACAATGAATCTGGTTTGTGGTATGGCCAGTTCTGGCCCATTTTTTTCTGCCTATCATTCTGCCTATGTCATAGGACCCAAATTGCATCATCTCTTTAAAAATAGTTTACAAATTTAGAAAACTGAAATTATTATGCATGGCACTAAATATCTACTTAATTATGTTTTTCACAGCCTTTTTCTTTAGGCATAAGGAGGTATGCTGTGTCTAGGACTGTATTTTTGAAACATGAATACACGGCATCAGGGAAAAAAGTTTATAATATAATGATAATGAATCGCACTTAATAGGCGGTTTTAATATTAGCCAATTTCTCTATCATCTTTGAAGTAAAAAAAAAAACCTTTTTTTTTCAAAGTACATGGATGGTTATTTTCCAAAGGATATCTCTAGTTAAAATAGGTGAAACATTAAGACAACATTTTTAAATTGTTTAGATTTTTTTGATTATAGTCGCCTATAATTTTATTGATCCTACAGCCAAATAGATGTAATTTTATTTGCCAGAGTTGAGTGACCTCTCTGTACAGACTCATCTCAGTGAAGTTCAAAGTCAGTTTGCTGGTCAGAAACTAATTATAACTTCACAATAATAAATATGTTTTCAATATAAGTAGCAGTATTAGACAACATTTTAAAATTGTATGTGGTTTTATTTAGATTTTTTTTTTATTATAGTCGCTTATAATTTTATCGATCCTAGGGCCAAATGGATGCAATTTTATTTGCCAGAGTTGAGTGACCTCTCTCCATATTCTCATCTCAGTGAAGTTCAAAGTCAGTTTGCTGGTCAGAACTAATTATAACTTCACAATAATAAATATGTTTTCAATATAAGTAGCAGTATTAGAAGATAGGTTCAAAATAATTAGAATCCATATATTATAGAAACCAAATTGCCTAACAAAAATATTTTGAAGCATTAAGTTATATTATGTACCATCTAGAATCTGTTAAACAATTCTTCAATTAAAGTTTTATATTTCTATCACATCTGGAATGCTAATCAAGTTGTATATCGATTCAGCAAACCAAATCACACATCCATAAAATCTTAAATGAAAAGTTTATAGATTTTTAGCTCAGGAGCACAGTTATTTTATCTCCATTACACTTAATTTTTCTGCTTATAAAAGTTCATGATAGAAAATTTAGAAAATATAGGAACAGTACTGTTTTGGAAATAAGAATTAAATGATATTCATGCCACTTGAGCTTAACCCTTTTTAGTATTTTGGCAAATAGTCTTATAAATTTTTATAGGCCCAAATTTATAAATTTAAAGTTGCATATTATCTGACAAAAATGTGGCCATGCTGTAACTTTATATATCATTCTGCTACCTTCTTGATTTAAAAAATGAAATCATTCAAAGCTGGTTTCAGAACTGAGAACAAATTATTTATGCCTTTACGTTGTATACTCATAAAAATAAATATGTATGGCAACCCCATGTGTGTGAGAGTGCAACTGTTGCTCCATAGGTTTTTCAATGGCTGATTTTAGGAGGTCAATCGCCAGGCCTTTTTTCCCAGGTGTCTCTGGTTAGACTCCAACTTCCACCTTTTCAGTTAACAGCTGAACATGTTAATCATTGACACCACCCAGGGACTCTTAAATGCAACACACTGCCATTTTCAATATGAAAAGACAGACCATTGTGAACTAGAATAGAGTGGGAATGATTCATGGAAAAGACTGAATATGATTTAGTCCATCAAGTAGGATTTGGGAAAATGGAGAGGAAGTTCAAGTTGGTATGAATGGAATCCTATTAATGTTATATTTTTGGTAGTGATTTTAGCCACGTTTGAGATAAATTTAGAAAGATATGTTTTTAGGGCCATAGTATGGACACTTTTGGGCAGGTAATACCAGAGCAAAGCAATTTTGATATTTATTTTTGGAATATTGTTTCTCATATATCTTCCTCAAATGCGAGAATTAATATACTATCTAAAGTGCCTCAGGGAACTCTGGTGGTGAAGTGCCTAAGGCATTTGACTGCTAACCAGAAGGCTGGTGGTTCAAACCCACCAGCCACTCCTAGGAAGGAAGGTTGGGCAATCTACTTCCGTAGTGACATCACCTTGGAAACCCAAGGAGGGGTCGCTATGAGTCGAATCCGACTCCACAGCAGTGAGTTTGGTTTTGGTTTTAAACTGCCTCGATTCCCATTAGCCCCTCAAAATATTGTAATTTTGTTTCTACCCCTATCTGCTCACTACTCATATACTTCATGCGGTTAGCAGTGGCCTCCTGTTTGCTAAATTCAATGGATATTTTATAGCTGCATGCCTTTCTTCTGCATTTGACACCTCTTTCCATCCATCCCCTTCTTTTGAGATTCTATTTTACTCACCTTCCATGATATTCCTTTCTGGGTTTTCTTCTCCCTCTGACAATTCCATTTCTTTTCTATGTATGAACACTCTATTTTCTGACCACAACATAAATATTAGTTTTTTCTTGGAGTTGACTTGCTATTCTCATTTTATTCTCTCTCTGTTGCTTCATATATGATGTGAATTCTGATTGGTTCTGATTCCCATATGTAGCCTTGATAATTCTCCCTCTCAATGTTCCACAGAATTTCAAACTCAACATAGCTCAGATGGGATTGATTCTTTCCAACCTCCTTTTCTCAAACCTGGCCCATTTTCTATAAATAAGCCCTGGAGTTATTGTTCACTAAAGTTACTCACGTTAGAAAACTAGGCATCATCCTGTGATTTCTTCTTTCCCATCCCCCATTCCAATCTTTCAACAATTTATTCTGATTTTAGTTTTAAAATATTTTTAAAAATGAAAATAATGGCAGGTATTTTTTAAAAAAGATTTCTTATGTTCCAGGCATGATCCCAAGAACTTTAAGAGTATTATTCCATTTAATCCTAATGCTAACAACAACAACAACAAAAAAAAAAAAAAACCCGCTGCCATTGAGTTGATCATGATTCAACTGCCCCATAGGGTTTCCAAGGCCTTAAATTTTTGTGGAGGAGCTCTGGTAGCATAATGCCTAAGGTATTTGACTGCTAAGCAGAAGACTGGCGGTTCAATAATGTAACTGATTATCAAATTAATTATATG
>NW_006922039.1:1343353-1346038 GCF_000298275.1 Orycteropus afer afer
TTAAATTCCAGATTCCACACTTATACACAATGCTATACCAGAAGTTTTTCTTGCTTCCTATCTTTACTCCACTGTACAATTTTGGCCTGTCTTCATCTTTCACATGAACAATTCAATAGCTGCTTTCCTGGCATTCATCATGCCTCTACTCTGGTTCCACTCAAACCAGTGTAAAGCCAGTAGAAAGTTGTGTTTCAATTGCAAACGTATTATTTCATTTCTCTGCTTGAATCTTTTGATTGGATCTGTAAAATCTTCAGGACAAATACCTAAAGTTATTAACATGGCATACAAAATGTTCTTTGATGTGACTTATGCTTACTTTCTTAACACTCATTCCGGGATCATACTTCATACATCAAACCAGACTCACTGCCATCAAGTGGATTCCAACTCATAGTGACTCCCATTGGGTTTCCAAGGCTGCAGATCTTTATGGAAGCAGACTACTTTGTCTTTCTTCCATGGAGCAGAGGCAGCCAAATGCTTTAACCAATGCACCACCAGAACACCTTACTTTGTGCTGCAGAGATATCAAATTGTTTGCAGTTCTCTGGTACACAACATGGTGACTTTAGTTTATGATAATTCAGTTAAGTTTTTCTTAGTGGAGTCTTGCTCTTTGTTATTCTGTTTACCTCCTTAAAGTCTCCTGATCCTTTGTGATTCAGCTGAGGCTCCTCTATGAAACCCTTCCCTACCAATCTCTCTCTTATCATGATCACATAAAAACCCATTTCCAAATTACTGTTTCTTTAAATGCCTGATTATCCTCACTGGACTTTGAGCTTTTTGACAGAATGATTTTTTTCATTCTAACATTAGCATATCTTTGGGTCATCTAATATATACATATATTTAAGTAGGCAAATAATATGATGAAAAACAATAAAGGCTCATAATAGAAGATGAAAGGCAAATTTGAAGGTAGGGAAATCAGCTAGGACAATGTTGCAAGAAGACCAAAGAAGAGATAAGGGCCACACCTGAGGTGGTAGAGGTAGGAATTGAAAATAAGGGCTGATGAATGAGATATGGAGGGGCAAAAGGAGTAACATTAATAACATGATTCCAAAACTTGAGGGCAGTTGTTTAGAGATTACCAATTGGATTTGAGCTAAGATAACCAGGAGTGTACATTCTGAAAAGAACTAGTAGTTGAGGATATGGAGTAAAAATGTGGATGGATTTTCCATGTTAAGATGAGGAAACTGCAATGTCTTTTAAATGTGGGGGAAAAAGGCATGTGAAGATGAGTGAAGAAGACATCAGATGTTATAAGTGAATGGCTAATTAGCAGAAGGTTTACATAGCACAGAAATATATTCAGAAGTTAAAACTAACAGTACAACTACATATTTATACTTCATTATTTTATTATTTGGTGGAAGCAATCCAATTATGATTAATGAGCAGTTTCTTCAAATAGCTTTTAATTTGCACATTATATTGCCCAAAATTAATTTATGCTTGTTGGAAAATGACTTATTTCTGACTGTAAAACAGTGTATTTTAACTGTAGAAAGTTTTAATAATATAGATGAATAAATAAATAATGAGAAAAAGTAAAAATCACCTGAAATCCTTACAACTTAATGATGATTATTGTTAGAGTAGTGCATATTCTTCATCCGTTTTTTTTTTTTCTATACTGCACTGATTTCTTTTTTTTGTTTTCACACTCTAGGGATCATCATTTTCTTCTTTTTTCCATTACTCTACTAAAACAAGATTTTTGATGCCTATCTAGTATTTTGGGAGCCCTGGTGGCATAGTGCCTAAGGCATTTGACTGCTACCCAGAGGGCTAGCGGTTCAAACCCACCAACCACTCCTCAGAAGGAAGGTTGGGCAATCTACTTCCACAGTGATACTGCCTCGGAAACCCAAGGAGGGGTCGCTATGAGTCGGATCCGACTCAACGGCAGTGAATTTGTTTTTTTTGGTTTGGGTGTCTAGTATTTCATAATACTTTTAGGCATCCATTATTGCTAGATGTTTTCACATTTATGCTATTATGAATAACACCATAATGAGCCATTCTTTGATATAAGTCCCTGTGTGAACTGAACAAAAAGCCAACATCAGAACTCACAGAGAAACACTGGAGGTGATTCCATGGAAATAAGTAAGTAATATGCTAGGATTATAATTACTTGTATAAAAGTATTTAAACATTCTATTTGAAACAGTAATACATAGAATAATGGTTAAATATCAAATGGTTGAATACAGTAGTAATATTATTTGTTGCTAATAATGATTTTCTACCTAGAGAATTCAAGAGTAACTTCTTATGGTATAAAGAGAAATAAGTTTTAGTAATAATAATTCCACTTCTAGAAATTTTTTATGAATAAATAAATGAAAAATAAGTGACTGCACTTTAAAAGACCTCTATATACCTTCCCATCAATAATCAATTGCTTTAACAAATAGAATACTAGGAGCTCTGATAGCATAATGGCTAAAGCACTTGACTGCTAACCAGAAGGCTGGGGGTTCAAATCCACCAGCCACTCCTCAGAAGGAAGATGGGGCAATCTACTTTCGTAGTGATACTGCCTGGGAAACCCAAGAAGAGGTCACTATGATTCGGGTCTGACTCGACGGCACATAACAACAATAAAATACTTGACTGAGTTTTTGAAGTAATAGCTATTTTGGACATAAAGTAATTTTTATA
>NW_006922039.1:1346731-1352121 GCF_000298275.1 Orycteropus afer afer
TAGCCACTATGCTACCAGAGCTCCCAGGCACTATGCTAGAAGGCTGTAAATCTTTACAGAAGCAGACTGCCTCATCTTTCTTTCACAGAGCAGCTGGTGGATTTGAACGACCAACTTTTTGGTTAGCAGCTAAATACTTTAGCCACTGCACCACCAGAATTCCTTATACACAACACAAGAAAAACTATAATGTGGTCAATCTATATAGTTATAGTGACTCCTTGGGTTTCTGAGGCAGTATCACTGCAGTAGATTGCCCAACCTTCCTTCTGAGGAGCTGCTGATGGGTTTGAATCGCCAATCTTCTTGTTAGCAGTCAAATGCCTTAGGCACTACACCACCAGAGCTCCCTAATAATGTGATAGAGAAGACATTTTAGCTTACAAATATCTCATAACTTGATATTAACTTACTGTGTATTTACAGAGATAACTTTAAATCTTACATAATAAAATTCAGCATATGGACTTTTTTTTCTCTTTCCTATAATGGACATGGGCAGTTAAACTATCTAATAAATGAGAATATATTAAAGATTTTTTTAAAACATTTCCCTGTTTTGATTTTTACTTTAGAGTTTTAAAGGACTTCGTCTTCTCCTTCTTTTAGAATGGGGCAAAAAAGCTGAACCATCAGTGGCCCAGCGTACTAACCACTTTGATTAAAAACAAACAAACAAACTCAGTGCCATCGAGTTGATTCTGAGTCATTGTGACCCTCACTGGGTTTCCAAGGCTATAAATCTTTATGGAAGCAGACTGCCTCATCTTTCTTCCATGGAGCAGCTGGTGGGTTCAAACCACCAAGTTTTTGGTTAGCGGCCAAATGCTTTAACTACTGCAGAGCTCCTTACTTTGAAAAAAGTGGCCTTTATTTTATCATTGTGTAGACTAGTGATTTACAGCACTGGGTGTTCATTAAAATAGTATGTTGAGATCATAATCTGTCCGTGAAATTCTGATACAGTCTTTGTGAAAGCCTCTTGGTGGTGGTGTGTGCTGTAGAGTGGATTCAGACTAATAGCAATCTTATAGGACAGAGTACAACTGTGCCACAGGGTTTTCTTGGCTATAATCTTTACTGGGAGCTCTGGTGGCATAGTGCCTAAGGCATTTGACTGCTAATCAGAAGGCTGGTGGTTCAAACCCACCAGCCACTCCTCGGAAGGAAGATTGGGCCTTCTATAGTGATACCGCTTCGGAAACCCAAGGAGGGGTCACTATGAGTTGGATCTGACTTGATGGCAATGAGTTTGGTTTGGTTTGAAATCTTCACAGGAGCATACCACTAGGTCTTTTCTCCCGTGGAGTTGCTGGTGGGTTCAAAAGCCAACCTTTGGTTAGCAGCGAAGCTCTTAACAACCATTGTGCTACCAGAGCTCCTAATCATCTTTTTTTTTTTTTTTTAATCAGCTTAACAGATAATTTAGATGTGCAAACACAGGGATAATAGTCACTAAGCACACATCATATACTCATCCTCTGGATGAGTCCTCACCCAAATATATGAAGCATTGCTCATTATTAAATTTATTCACTGGACTGAGATTTTCAAAGTTGTAAACAAGGTCTTCATTAGCTGTTTAACCCTAGGAACTAGCTCAGTGTTCAGTACATAGTATGCACTGAAGAAACATTTTTGAATGCAAGTATGCATATATTAGTTCACTTATTTATTAATTGTGTTGACAGGAACTCACTAACTCAACAAAAAATCATGTCATCAGTTAGATTCATAGAAAATGCCAAAAAATGTTTGTGAAATTCCTATTTAAAAATCAAACAAAAATTACTTATGGAATAAATATTAACAATGCTTTTATATTGTTATATTTTTTTTTCTAAAAAGGACAAGCTCCTTAAAGAAAACTGAGAAAAATGTTGCTAGAAAACCAATTTCACCATTAAGATGCTAATTGATGCACTGTTCTTTAAGTATTAAACTTTAGATAAGATTGCTAAGTTAGTTACATGAAGGCAATGCATAGACTGCAATTTTGTTTTTAAAATTATATGACAAGTGGGAGCATAACAATCATGTATACTATATTACTATTTTCACTAATGAAATTCTAAAACATGAGCAGGGATTGCACTGATTTTAGTGGCTTTATAGATAGCCGATTTTTAGATAGAGTTATAGTAAATATGATATTTATGTTTTATTTGCTGGGCACCTTCTGAATTTCTATTATTTCTCCAGAGAATAGCCATTTGTACATACATGGAAAAACAGATACACGCACCCTTCATCTCTCACACACGTACACGTACACCTTGACCTAAATCCCTTGTAACAGACACATTTGGGTTTTCAGATTGCCATGCTCTTTGGCGGCTCTGATGCTTTTCAATTAATTTTTTAAAATAAATAAATGAAATTATTGCTAACATAAGAAGTAGCCTTATACACTAGCTATTTCTCTTCCAGTTTTTCAACCAATCATACCTAGTTATGTGCTTCCAAAACAAACCTGTAAAATACTCAAGATAGACACATTAAAAAGCTATTTCATTCCTTTGTGAAGGGTAGTTTTGCACAGGTCAATTCAAAACAAGCTTTTCCAAATGGTTTGTTCAGTATTTTTCATTCAAGTTAAACCTGAGAGGAAATGTGCTCTCAGTAACCAGATGTGCTCTTTTTGGGGGAGAGGGGGAGCTTGAAATAACATAACTAAAGAAAAGGATAAAACTATTTTGAGCAATTAAATTGTGTGATCTACACCTACACTTTAAAAACATGAATTTTCCTTTCCAAAGCCTCTGCTTCTGTCAGAAAATATTCACATTTGGTAGCTCATATGCTATACCTCCCTAAACACTAATAATTTTACTGTACTCCCTAAACACTAAACACCAATCATGAGGCCCAACTTAATGGACTCAATGTGAAAGACATTAAATAAACACATGTAACCTTGTATGTTGAATAATTCTTGCAATGTTTTAAAAATGTCTCACTGATATACTGAAAAGGGACGCAAACACACTTTGCTAACTTCAAAGGTGGACGATTCAGGCTAAAAACTGAATTTAGTTATCTTTTTGATACCTCATTAGACTTGTAATCTTACCTGATGTTTTCTTAATAGGGAGCTCTGGTAGCGTAGTGGCTAAGGCACTTGACGGCTAACCAGAAAGCTGGCAGTTCAAACCCACCAGCTACTCCTCGGAAGGAAGGTTGGGCAATCTACTTCCATATAGTGATACCGCCTCAGAAATCCAAGGAGGAGTTGCTGTGATTTGGGTCTGACTCGACAGCACATAACAACAACAACAACAACATTTTTAAATAAAGAGTTGAAAACTTCAGTTCAAGAGAAACCTTGGAAACTGGTATATCACGTCAGTGTCTTAGTTTATCTGTAAAGATGGCACAGTATATGATTAGATTGCTAGTTCTAAGGCAATTTTACTCTTCAGTAATGCCTGTTTTATAACTCCTCTTCATTTTAGCTTGCTGACATCATTGGTCAATAATACCTGTTCTTTTAAGAAAGTGTCATTAATATACATGCTCCCTAGAATATACATTATTTAGAGTGTTAGTTGATGAAATGAAGTGTTCCATTTATTCCGAGGACTGCTGATGACCATAATCATCTTTCTGTTTGTGCTTTCCTTATGGATATCAACATGCTAAAATTTTACCTAACATGAAGAAGTAAAAGTAATAACACTGTGTTTCCCTTGTTAAAACAAACAAACAAACAAAAAACCCACTGCCATTGAGTTGAGTTGACTCATAGTGACCCCTGTTGGGTTTCCAAGATGGTAAATCTTTATTGAAACAGATTGTCTCATCTTTCTTCCACAGAGTGGCTGGTAGGTTTGAACCGTCAACCTTCTGGTTAGCAGTCAAATGCCTTAGGCACTGTGACACAGAAATCCTTGTTTCTCTTGTTGGGACTTATCATTTCCCACTAAAAGTACTTAAGGTGAAGAGAGAAAAAATAAAAACTTGCAAAGGGATGATACTAATATCGATTTTTGATATATATTTCTTTTGTAGACCCAATCAAAATAAAATGCCTTGCTATTTGAACCTAGTCGTTTGCTTATTCAATGAAATATTACCATAAGAAAGTTCTAGCTGCCATGGGTAGATACATTTATCTACATATTAAATGTTTAATTCTTTATATAATTAATTATTCACCAAAATGAAAAGAAACAGCTTTAGATATACAGCATTTGACTTCTTAAAATACGTTATATCCTACTCTTGGCACATGCAAACCTCAAAGAACACATTACATGATGATTTGCAAATATAGAAATATATCCAGGAAGAAAAGTTTGTAAAGGTTTTTATATCAGATCACATTTATCAGTATCATTGTCTAGTTTGTAAAGTTCAATAGTGTCAAATGCACATTTTGTTTTCTGTGACAGTATCTGACCTTTATTTAAAATGTCACTCTCACCTTATCCCCCAAATCATAATTACTTGGTTCAATCAATGATGTATAAAGCAGTTTGGCTAGGTTATTTTTTTTTCCCCACATCACTCATCATTATGGGATAAAATTCATAAAACCCTATTAAATAGTTCAATATTTGCTTCATACAATTTACACTGATTTGCACTTTATATCAGAAAATAAAAAAAGAAAGAGAACAAAAGGTAGAATAATTTGGATGCCTTTGAAGCTATAATTTCAGTATTGTTGTAGAACTTTTAAATTTATAAAGTTAATTCTGTGAAGTTCAAAGTGCAGCTTTTCATAAGTTTATACCTTTTCAGGATGTTTATTTGGGAATAAAATCACAAAATGGCAAAGACATTATAAAGCTAATCCAAGCTGGTAAGTGTTAGGCCAATTTTCATTGGTACTACATATACCCCACCAGCCTCAGAAGGAAGACTGGGCAATCTACTTCTGTAGAGATACTGCCTCGGAAACCCAAGGGGGGGTTTCCATGAGTTGTAATCAACCTGAGAGCAGTGAGTTTGGTTTTTGTTTACTACATTTACCTGGCCATTTTAGTAATTAGATTTGGTTAACTCAACTTCCCTGGTGCATGGATACATGTCTTCTGCTATATTTATTTAAATAAATAAATAAATAAATGCTTTATTGTATTAAAGTATTTGAGGAGTATATTTATTTAGTATCTTCAAATATGATATTAAATTTTTATCCTTTTTCTCAACTATTAAAAATGTACACATGATTGCATAGGTTTGGCGGATGATATTCCCATATACGTATTTGTATATGCTATAAAAATGTCCAACAGTTCTGGTAGTGTAGTGCCTAAGGCAATTGACTGCTAGCCAGAAGGCTGACGGTTCAAACCCATCAACCACTCCTCGGAGGGAAAATCGGGCAATCTACTTCCACAGTGGTACAGCCTCAGAAACCCACGTAGGGGTTGCTGTGAGTC
>NW_006922039.1:1356022-1357296 GCF_000298275.1 Orycteropus afer afer
TTCAAGGAGTGGCTGGTGGGTTTGAACCATCAGCCTTCTGGTTAGCAGTCAAGTGCCTTAGGCACTATGCTACCAGAGCTCCTAATTAAAGATTAGAGATGTGTAATAATTATACCCACATTAGTAATCTGATAACTCATTAATTTCCATCTTTATTTCCTGCCAAACTTTTGAGTTTTATGGATATTTAACATTTAAAATGATTAGATAATTTTTCCTTGTGTGATTCACAGAGGGTTAACAATAGAGGAACAAAATACAAGTATACTCATTGAGATGTCAAGAATAAAGAAACATCATTTCACATTTGTTGACCTCTCTGAGACTACGTTTTCTTATATGTAAAATTAGGTTTGCATTTGTTTTTATGGCTATGTAATAAATTACCACTAATTTAGCAGCTTAAGCTAATACTCATTTATGATCTCACAATTCTGTAGGTCGTATGTACAGGCAGACTTGCCTAAGTTCTCTCCTTAGGACCTCACAAGGCCAAAGTCAAGGTTTCAGCCATCCTGAGCATTTATCTAGAGTGTCAGAGGAATAACCCACTCCCAAGCTCATTCAAATTGTTGGTAAAATTTAGTTCCTGGCAGCTTTAACACTGAGGGCCACATTTTTTTTTTTTGCTGGCTGTCAACGAAGGAACACTCTTAATTTCTAAAGGTTACTTCCTTTGTTTAATTGCTCTCACACTTTGAATCTTGCTTGACTTTGTATTCTGCCAGTATCCAGTGAAAAAGCTCTGTTTTTAAAAGGCTCATGTAATTAGATTAGGCCCACCCATATAATTTCCTTTTTGATTCACTTGAAGGCAACTGATTAGTAACCTTAATTATATCTAGAAAATTCCACATAATATAAAAAACAACAGGCATAATATTTCATCACAATCACAGTCCCAGAGGTTAGGGGACACTAATCAACATTACATAAAACTATATTTGATGAATAAATTTTATCATGAATTTGGGAGTATTTCTTTCAGTTTACTCAATTCTATAGCTATATAGCATTTTTGTTAGAGAAATCTGCTATTTAAGTTAATAACAGTTTTTATTTTGAAATATTCAAAGTTTCTTCTCTAAATCTTCTTATCATTTTCACTTAGAGTATTATATTTACATCTGATGGAACAGATAAAAAGAAATTACAGTATTACTAGTTGACAATGATTTTATGGACTTTAGTACTTTATAAATTTAAACTCTATAAAACTTGTTAGAAATATATTTATAACCCTGTGAGAATTTTAACACAGAAATCAGTATTGA
>NW_006922039.1:1357731-1358851 GCF_000298275.1 Orycteropus afer afer
TTTGGGCCTTGAATTGAAGTCACTCCAGTGGCTTAGCTTTCAGCCAAACAATACACAGGCCTAAGAGCTGAAAACCCACACCAAGGAGATGCACTCCTTAGAACAATCAACCATGGGAGATCAGAAGGGCAGCATTTGCACAAGGAGAAGGGTAAGGAGACAGGAATACAAAGGCAAAAAAGACACAGGGAAGGGGTAACCACAAGGAGAAAGTGGGAGGTGAGATGTTACACTGCAGGGAGTGTAAATGTATATGAGCTATTGAATGCAAAACAAATCTCCTTTGCAAAATTTCACGCAAATCACAATAAAAAGTTAAAATAAAATTAAAAATATTCTGAAAAACTAGTACTATAGAACTAACTATCCTTAAGAGTGATTTCTGAATTCTGACTTTTTAAATAGTTATATCTCTTCAAGTTCTGTGAAAAATTTCATAACATTGTGTAATTAATGTGCAAAATGATTTGGAAAATGCATTATAATTTTGTAGTTATTTTTATTTATCAGTGTAACCAGATTTTCAATCTCCCAATCAAATCATTTAGAAATTGTCAGTATTTAAAAGTGACCTTTCTTCAAAAGAACTAGATGGTGCCTGGTTACTACTACCAATCATTCTAATCAGGGCCACAAGACGGACCCAGATAGAATAGGAGAAAAATGTGTAATAGAACCTCAATTTCCTTAAAACAAAACAAAACCAGAAGATTGATGGAACTGTTTGAGACTGGAAAACTGCCAGAGACTATTGCCCTGACATACTCTTCAAACCATAATCAAGAATAACCCTGAGATCATGTTTCAGCAAAATAAAAAATTGACTCAAAAATAATGAGTATCGCCAAAAGGACTGTGCTCCATTGAAAAATCACCTATATGAGACCAAAAGTCAACAATTACTTTAAAATAAATTAGAGAATGTAAGGGGACAGGGAAACTAGATTAATGGAAATGGAACAACCAGAACAGAAATAATAAAAATGTTCACATATTGTGAAGAATGTAGCCAATGTCACTGAATGACTTGTGTAGAAATTTTGAATGAGAACCTAAACTATTGTGTAAACCTTCACTTAAAACACAATAAAGTATTATTATTATTATTATTATTTTTTAA
>NW_006922039.1:1359966-1362667 GCF_000298275.1 Orycteropus afer afer
ACCTTCCTTCCGAGGAGTGGCTGGTGGGTTTGAACCGCCAGCCTTCTGGTTAGCAGTCAAGTGCCTTAGCCACTATGCTACCAGAGCTCCCTAAATGTAGATAGTCGTCTGTAATTTTTATTTTAAGATATTTAAAATATGTTAATTGCTTACACATAGGAGTCTAAAACACAAGTCATACAAATCATGGATTTTTAAGAAGAAAGTTAATTTGAGATAGCTACATATATGCTTAACTTTTCTTAAGATGTGTTCAATTTTACTTCAATTATAGAAATTTAGTTACAAACATAATGAATTTCTGATATGTTTGAAGTAATGCTAAAAAATAATAGTAACTACTAATGGCAAAGTTTTTTCTCTATTATTTTCATATTCTTCAAGTTCCCAAGTTCTGTTGATTCTAACACCAAAATTAATCACACATTTCCATGGCCAGTGCCACCATCTTCATTCAGGCCCGCATTATCTTAATTTTTTTGCTATCCTTATTTTTTTTTGAATTGAAGTAAATTATACACTGTCATTACTCTTCACCTTAACTATTAATATAATTTCTTAAATATTTTTCTGGTTTCAAGTTTCAGACTGTGGTATTGAAGGTTATCAACTTGACTGGATCATGTTTCTAAGCAGTTGTGATGTAGTCATCCTCTATGATGAAATCCGATGTGATGTAATCACTTCCACGATGAAATGCTCTATGAGCAGCCAATCAGTTGAAAAGGAGTTTCCTCAGGGGTTTGACCTATATGTTGTTGTTGTTGTTATGTGCTAAGGAGTCAGACACGACTTACAGCAACCCTTCCTTGGGTTTCCGAGGCAGTATCGCTATGGAAGTAGATTGCCCCATCTTCCTTCTGAGGAGTAGCTGGTGGGTTTGAACCACCAGCCTTCTGGTGATATATACATATACATACATACATACACACACACACACATGTTCTGGGAACATTCTCTGAGTTTCTGCTGGATCTCTGATCCTGCATCTAGCCCATCATCATCTCTGGTTCTTGGAGCTGAACCAGTGGCCTGCAATATTGCCTGCCAATCTTGGGATTATTGCCTTCACAGCCTTTGAACCAACAATCTGCCATTTTACCTGATCATCTTGGATTTGTCATTCACTGAAACCAACAACCTGCTATATTGCCTGCCAATCTTGGGTTTCTTGGGCCCTGAAACTTTGTGAGTCAGGAGAATCTTCAGCTTGATGTTTGACCCATGAACTTGAGACTTGCCAGGTTCTACAGCTGTGTGAGCCATTTCCCTGAGATAAATTTCTCTCTCTCTTTATATATATGAATAAGGTTCAATGGTTTTGCTTCTGTAGAGAACCCAGCCTAAGACAGACTGACCAATTGGTGTCAGATTCATCTTCCTATAGTCATGTTCTGATAATGTCATCCCCTACTCCAAACTTTCTATCACTTAATGAAGAAGGTTCATGTTTTCTCATCTTGAATTTAAGGCCTTCTATGCTGGATCTTATATGAAATTCCCAACTCATATCTCAATATTGCCCTACTATAATATATGCAGTTTGTAGAGTATAGTCAATCTAGAGTCAATTAAAATTATTTACTAGAATTTTGCACTATACAAGTTACAGTTTTAGAATTTGCTTCTATGATTGTAACAGCTAAACTGAATAATAAAGGGATGTATAGGTAATTATTCTATGATAAAATAGCAAAAGGAGGCAACACATTTATTTTAAAATTATGTTATTTATTAAAAAAATCTTGGTCCATTGCACAATCATGAAGCTAAATTATATGATCTAAACATGTGGCAATTGCTCTTATGAAAAATGTATATTTCAATGTGTAAGTTAGATGGTAATTACATATTCTACTAAACATATCAATCTGGGAAAGTAGCTTACCATTAGTAAATTAATTATTAAAATTATTAAATTATTAAAAATATATTTTTTCTAGAATTCTTGAAGTTCATATATTTATGTGAGTAAACATACAAACTTCTACTAACAGAAGTTAGTCTAGTCTGTAAACCACATGGAGAACTAAAGTCCCTATCAAGATAATTCTAGCAAGTTAAAGACTTAAGTTCCTTTCCTTTTTGTTAGGAGAGGATTGAATTCAAAATTTCACTTTAACTTTCTGCCTTACTATTAGATTTTTTTCAAGAATTCTTAGATGTATTAGCAAAAAGCACACAAAGAATCAAACACAAAGTTTGTTCCTAAATTAGTGGAGGTAGGGTGGGGGAGGACAGGTGGCATCTATTGAATATTATTAAGCATAGAACCTTGTCTCAGAGACCTAGACATCCAAAAAAGGAGAGTTAGTTACCATTTATTTCAGGAATTAGATCCATTGTAGCTTTGAACAAAAAATAATAACAATGCAAATTTTATAGTTTATTTCATTTCGGAAAAGATTTATGAACTGGAAAAAGTCTCAATGAGATATGCTCTGACAGAGAGAGAAGCTGTGAGTTTTTTTTTTTTAATTTTATTTGATTTGGGTGAAGATTTACAGAGTAAATTCACTTACAGCAGTTCACATATACTTTGTCTCATGTAATTGACCAAAATTTACAATGCAACAGCTCCCCTCCCACTTCCTCCACATAGTTATCTCTTCCCAGTGTCCATCCCTCCATACTCTTCTGCGCCCTTAGCTGTCTCCCTGTGCATAAGCAGCCCTTCCTTCTCCCATGATTGTTCTCTCCA
>NW_006922039.1:1371627-1382601 GCF_000298275.1 Orycteropus afer afer
TATCTTCTGTGTCTGTGTTAATTGGTTTCCCTTTTCTTTGTTGAAGAGGGTCTGTGCAATCCTTCTGCCTAGTCTGCCATCTTGCCAGAACTCTAAGCTGTGAATTTTTATAGGAGATAAAAATGGAAGAGAGAGAGAAAAGACAAAACGCACTATCGTTCATATATTTTGATAAACCATCGTGTCATGTAAAAGCAGGGTGTACAGAAAACCCCAAAACTTAAGCTTACCTATTTAAGAAGAGTTTGTTAAGTGTCTGAAATAAAACTTCTGAGCTTGACGGAAAAAATGTTTGTGAATATCAAATGAGATTAAAAGAAAAAGAAATTTCAAATGTTGGTGTGTGAGGCTCCAGGTAGAATTGACCAAACCCCTTTGACTCTTTTAAAGTGTCCTTTAAACTGTACCAAGTCTGGAAAATAAAATATAAATTTAGCAGTGGAGAGAGTGTGAATGGATATATCTGATTAATTAATTCTTAGGCTTATTTGAAACTAAATTTGTTGGTTTATTCACTCATTGTTGTTGTTAGGTGCCATCCAGTTGGCTCCCATTCATAGTGGCAATATGTACAACAGAACAAAATACTACCCAGTGCTGTGACATCCTCCGAACTTTGGTACACCTGAGCCCATCATTGAAGCCACTGTGCAATCCATCTCGTTGAGGTTCTTCCCCTTTTTCACTGACTCCCTACTTTACTAAGTATAATACCCTTCTCCAGGGTATGATCCCTTCTGCAACATTGCCAACATCAAAAAGAGACAAAATCTGGCCATTCTCCCTTCTAAGGAGCATTATGGCTCTGCTTTTTCCAAGACAGATTTGTTCATTCTTTTGGCAGTCCATGGTATTTTCTGTGTACTTTGCCACCACTACTATTAAAAGGTATCCTTTCTTCTTCGATTTTCATTATTCATGGTCCAGCTTTCACATGCATATGAGGCAACTGAGAACACTGTGACTTGGGTTAGGCATACCTTAGTCTTCGAGTGACATCTTTGTTCTTTAACATTTTAAAAGATCCCTTACAGCCACCACTCATCTGTCAGTTTGTCATACTGTAGTGTCTTATATGTTGCTGTGAGACTGGAAGCTATGCCACCGGTATTTCAAACACCAGCAAGGCCACCCATGGTGGACAGGTTTCAGCAGAGCTTCCAGTTTAAGACAGACTGAGAAGAAGGATGGGGCCATCCACTTCTGAAAAAAATTAGCACTGAAACCCTTACAAATAGAAGTGAAACACTGTCTGATATATTACTGGAAAACTTTATGAATAGCAGTGAAACATGGTCCAATACAAGGCCGGTAAATGATCCCCTCATGTTGGAAACCAGTCAAAGAACAACTGGGAAAGAGCTACACCCTCAAAGTAGTTCCTTTGTTGTTGTTGTTGTTGTTATGTGCCATGGAGTCGGACCCAACTCATAGTGACCTCCTTGGGTTTCCAAGGCGGTATCATTACTGA
Source organism: Orycteropus afer afer (assembly GCF_000298275.1). Taxonomy (NCBI): domain Eukaryota; kingdom Metazoa; phylum Chordata; class Mammalia; order Tubulidentata; family Orycteropodidae; genus Orycteropus; species Orycteropus afer. The sequence continues at coordinate 1,373,099 of NW_006922039.1, forward strand.
AGTAGATTGCCCAACCTTCCTTTTGAGGAGTGGCTGGTGGGTTTGAACCTCCAGCCTTCTGGTTAGCAGTTAAGTGCATTAGGTACTATGCTACCAATGTAGTTCCTTAGTCAATCTTAATGTTTGTGAAAGCTCAAAGTCAATCTTAATGACATGGATGGAGTAAAGCTTTTGAGACCTTCATTTGTTGATGGGATATAATTTAAAATGGGAAGAAACAGCTGCAAACATTCATTATTCATTCATAGTTATCAGCAGTGTACTGGATTTCAACTCTCTACACTAATTTCTTCCTTACTATGGTCATAACATTTTTACTCAATTATTTTTATTATACTACATCTTTCCTGTATTTTATTCATATTTTTACCCTTCCAAAGGAATTTCTAGGTGCTCTGGTAGCATAGTTCCTAACGCACTTGACTGCTAACCAGAAAGCTGGAGGTTCAAACCCACCAGCTACTCCTCCGAAGGAAGGTTGGGCAATTTCCTTCTGTAGTGATACCACCTTGAAAACCCAAGGAGTGGTCGCTATGAGTTCACGCTGACTCCATGGCACATAATAACAACAACAGCAAGAAATTTACTACTTAGTAATAATCAATGTTAAGCCTCTTTACAATGATGTGTGTTGTGTGGGCATATATGTGTGCATGCCTCTACCTAAGGTTGAGGTGGAGAGTTGAGAGAAGTATCATAGTTATTATTCTTATAACGATTACTATTTCCTGACATCTCAGTGTATGTAGAATTATACTTGTCTTCTTAAGTGGGAGCTTGTACACACACACACACACACAAAAGAAAGACAGAGCACTTAATTTTGATTTTAGTTTTTCCTCTGCCACTGATAGGACAGTGAATTCAGTCAAGTCATTTAATTTCTTAGCCTGAGTTTCCTTTCTTGGAAAGAGTATTTGCCATAACATCTCCTGTGTTGTGATCTTGAAGCGAGGTTATATATGAAAGTGTTTTGCATTTACTGGGTTATAGCACAAGCAGAATGGCACATATAATTAATTGAAGTTTCATGTCAAGTGCTTGTGTTTAAGCACTGTTTTGTTTCAAAATCTAGGATATTTTCTAATCTCCCAAGAAGAACATGAGGTTATTTTACTGCTAATTATTGGAGCATATGAGGATGAAGATATTTAGATAATGATAGATAATTATGAGTTAAGTGTAATTGATTAAGATACATTGTGTTGGGTCTAAAATCTAGGGAACATTGTAGTCCTTTGCTTATCTGAGGTCTCTTTCCTTTCAGTATAAAATTTGTGATTGTTTTTTCCATGTCTTTAAAGAATGTTGATTGAATCTGGATTAGGATTGCATTGAATGTATAGATTGCTTTGGGTAGTATTGACATTTTCACAATGATCAATCTTCCTATCCATGAGCATGGTATGTTCTTCCATTTATGTGGATCTCTTATAGTTTCTTGATGTAATGTTTTGTAGTTTTTTTTGTACAGGCCTTTTGTGTTCCTGGTTAAGATTTATTCCCAAGTAGTTTATCCTTTTGCTAGCTATTGTAGATAGTATTGATTTCCTTATTTCATTTTCTTCACTGTTTTCCTTTCTGGTTGTTAGGCACTAGTGCAGTCCTTGCCCATGTAGTCCTTTGTGAGCAGAGCTGATTCTTAGGTGGCTACCAGGATGCCACTTGCAAATATTCAACATGGCTGTGACCTCAGGCCAGCTGGTAGTCCACAGCTCCCTTTATATCCTTACTTTCTGTTTTCATTTAGGTTCTTTTGCTATTTGACATTCAATCCACTTCTTTATCCTTCCCTTCAAAGCTCAGAGTTCCAGGATCATCTTCTGCATCTGTTTCAATTGGTTTCTCATTACTTTGTTGCAGAGGGTCTGTATAGCTTGTCTTCCTATTCCACTATCTTGGTGGAAGTCCCATTAATTCATTTCAATTGCATACTTGATAAATTTCAGACTGCAGAAGTTGGTAGAAATCTTCTATTTCTTCACCTTTGGCATGATTGGTGCATATATTTGAATAATAGTTATGTTAACTTGTTTTCCTTGTAGGTATGTGGATATTATCTTTCTGCTTACCACATTTTAGTTCAGGATAGATTTTGAAATGTTCTTTTTTATGATGATTGTGATTACATCCCTCTTTGATTTGTAATTCTGGGCATAGTAGTCCATATAATTGTCTAATTAAAAATGCCAATACCAGTCCATTTCAGTTCACTAATGCCTAGTGTTTGGATCACATGCATTCTATTTCATTTTTGACATGTTCTGATTATCTTTGATTCATACTTCCTACATTCCATGTATTAATGGATGTTTATGCCTGTTTCTTTTAATTTTTAGTCATGCCACACCAGCAAACAAAAGTCCTAAAAGCTTTACTCCATCCATGTCATTAAGGTAGACTGTATTTTGCGGAGGCAGTTTTTCCCAAGTGTATTTTGATTGCTTCCAATGCGAAGAGCTCATCTTTTGGCACTATATCAGACAATGTTCTGCTGTCACTCATAAGGTTTTCACTGGACAGTTTTTAAAAAGTAGATGGCCAACTCCTTCCAGGTCTGCTTAGTCCACCATGGGTAACCCTTCTGGTATTTGAAATACTAGTGGCATAGTCTCCAGCATCATGAAAACAATCACATTATGACAAACCAACATAGAGTGGGAGAGGCTTTTACTATCAGGCACCTTAAAACTCTTTCAGTCTCTACCCATAACCTAATTCCAAAACTGCTTCCACATGTTAAGTATCTGTTAGAGTAGCACTCCACTGTTCCAATATCAGATTCTGTGTTACGTATCTGGTGCTGCTATAACAGAAATACCAGAAGTGGATGGTTTTGACAAATAGAAATTTATTTTCTCACAATTTAAGAGGTTAGAAATCTGAATTCAGAGTGTAGGCCCTAAGGGAAGGCTTTCTCTCTGTCTTGGCTCTGGAGGAAGATCCTTGTCTCTTCAGCTTCTGCTCCTAGGCAATCTTTGTGCGGCTTCTCATCTCTTTTCCTATTTCTGCTTCCTTAAACTCCACCTTTTATATATTTTAAGAAATTCATTCAGGACATACCCTGCACTATTCCTCCTCTTTCATTAACATAACAGAGAAAACCCATTCCCAAATGGAATTATAACCAGAGGCATAGAGCTTTAGGATTTATTTTGGGGGGCACAATTCAATCCATAAAATTTATTAAATCTCCTGGATAATAAAACCGATCTTTATGGATCCATGTATGAGGTATTATTTCTTAAATTTATCATGGGCGTGTGATAAATGCCTTCCTCAAATAACCCCTGGTGTTTCGGCATTCTCTCTTTTAAAATTTTATGAAGAATTCACATCTACGGGAATAGAGTTTAGGACAATATAAACTTAAGAGAAGTACATGTACCAGCAGGACTTCCCACTGGGGCAGTCTAGATATGTTATAACCCACAGGAGATGATACAAACCCTGCAGGGAGCTGAAAAAATGAAAGGCATAAAATTAGGGAATACAAAAGAACAAATTACTTTTAAATTCAATAGTGATCTGTAATTCTACACTGCTTAGGTACAGATGAAAACGACTAAGGTCAGAATCAAGTCATTTCAGTAGGAGAGAGCACTATAAATAATGAGCTGTTCTCTGGTGAGTCAATCATTACCAATTGTCTGTTTAAAATGTCAGAGTTGTCAAGGTCAGTTGGTGTTCAGCTGATGGCAGCACTGACCTAGTGTCACTTAAACACAGTCCATAAATTAAATTTGAAGTCTCAAAAAAGGATTGTCTTTGCTTTTGGAGGCTATTTGAATCAATAATGTTTTGGGCACTGCTGTAAAAGATTGATGTGTAACTTCAAGTTGACTAGTTGTAGACAGTTGTCCATTAAAGCAATCACATTTATACAGGCTGGTTAGAAATCAGTATCAAGGCAGAGTCAAAATATTTACATATTTTTCTCCCTCATTATGTTCTCACAATAACTTTTGGAACTTGTCTTGTTCCAGTGCACTTTAAACTATACAATCAGAACTTAAAAAGTGAGGTACCAAGAAAAGAGAACACAATCCCAAAGAGAAAGAAATAAGAGAAAGAAAATAATGAAGTTTGGCTTTGATAAAATTATTTCTATATCTGAGTGTTACAGTAATGAGATTATTTCCTCTAAAAGACATTGATTACTCAGTCTTTGTGACTTGCTTTAAATTTACGTTCAGGTAATTTCCAAGTAGATAAGTGATGGGAACTTAGTTTGTTGAAAACTTGCTTAGTTACACATTCAGCCAGCCTGATGGACTGTTTTGATTATTTTTGCCCTTTACATAGTAAGTGTAAAGTAACACTAATTAAAAGCTTTTCTACTGAATAATCCATGTACACTACCTTCCAACATTTACCTTAAGGGTTCTACATTGACAAAAACACATTTTATTCCCTTCACTTAATTTCATTAGTGGGACTTCTCTTTGACTTTGCGGGAACATTTAGATTTTCCTTCAGAGCATGTTAGAGCACAGACGGATTAGCAGAGCATTTGAGTAACCACAGCTCAGGGATAATGGGAATGAGCCCTATAGCACTATGCAAGCACTAGGGCCATTTATAGATGTTCTGTGCAATGGTGGATAAAATAGGGACACACTGTATTGTACCACAGGCATTTTCTCTAGAGCCCTCGATAGTCCCTTCTCTGATAAATAATTCAAACGTATATTTAACATTCAGTAAACAATTGAAAATAAAAAAGCAACAAAGTGAAAAACAAAACAAAACAAACCTTGCTCAATCTGTATATTTATTTTAGTTTAGAAAGGAAGGGTAAAATTTAAAATCCTCTTGAATTGTCTCTTTAATTGTCTAGGAATAAGGGTAAAAGCAGAGAAATCTTGAACTGTATAAAAACATCAAGATTTTTTTTTGTTGCTGTTATAATTTGATTTGTAATATTTCCTTAAATATTGTGACATTTTATATTGCATTAATTATTTACATGTACACAACAGAGGGATAAGAAAAAATTATTTATTTTAATAAATAATGTCCTGCATCATACAGTTTTTTGTAAACTGCACAGACCCATCATGCATTAGTTTCCTATGCATGTCATATGTGTTATCTGTGTATGAACATTATTTATTTGGATACTGTTATTTGCACCAAAAAAAACCCAAAACTATGTACAGTATATTTATTTATTTTAAAATTCCCTGTATTTAGCTTTTCTTCTTAATTTTTATCCCATTGACAATAATTCCCCTCTTAACATGTTTTTACTTTGAAAAATTCTAAGTCTTAGGTAATCTTGGAATTATAAGGATTCTCTTTTTTTTTGCTTATTAACAGACCTATACTTTTAGGTAAACCTCAGCTGAGACCCATATTAAGCAGTTACACAAAGTAGTCTGTAATTTCACACTCTAAGTGCTTGTGGATAGCACACACATGAAAAGCTCAAATGTACAAATGTTTTATGTGCATTTCTCAACAGAGTCAAAATATCACCAAAAAAACTACTAATGAAATTTGCCACAGAGCCTCCAGTGATGTTTGGCCTGTGAATGAATTTTCCATTTACAGCCTCACACCCAAAGCATCTCTCTCTTTAGAATTATTTCGTATCTGCCCCCTGGTCCCAAATAATATCTCAGCCATTTTATGACACAGTGTTTTCTATCATATAAGAATGACCTTTGCCTTAGTCCATATTTAGTATTACACAAAAATGTATACAATTTCCATTTTTAATTGGGACTTTGTTCTATAATATAGTAAGAAGCTATAGAATCTGTCAACATCTGTTATTATTAGTGGTGGTCATGAATTTTCATTAAATAGGAAATTTTAGTAATTTTATTATAACTCAGTAATAGTAACTAGCATTATAGTAACTAACATTTATGGAGCACTTAACTGTATGCCAGGCACTATTATAAGCACTTGACATATATTAGCTCTTTTAACCTGTAAAGCAATGTTATGTTAGGTAATATTATTCTGTTTCACAGAATCATAGAATGGTTAAGTGACTTGTTGTAGATGACATACTTAGTAATTATAAAGGTTGGATTTAAATCCAGTCAGTCTAGCTTTAGAGTTCATGCTCTTTGACACTTATAATAGCAATTCTTAAGAGATTTAAGATGAAAAAATCTTTGGTCACCATTGTAAATCTATTTCAAAGCTCTAATGAAGTTTGCAATATATAACCTTTACTTGAAGAAAAACAAGTTACCTAAAAACCCACTGCCCTCGACTCAACTCTGACTCTTTGTGATCCTTTAGGACAGAGTAGAACTTCCTTGTAGGGTTTCTAAGGCTGTAAATATTTAAGGAAGCAGACTGTACTTTTCTCCTATGGAGTGACTGATGGGTTTGAACCACCAACATTTTGATTAGCAACTGAATGCCTTAACCAGTACACCACCAGAGCTTCAAGTTACTTAAAGAATCTCTTAATAACTCTTAAAGCAGAATCAGAGGTTATATAATTTCACATAGGCTAAAAATTAGCTCTTTCTAGACTACTAACTCAAAATATACATGTTTTTCAAATTAATGAAAATTGAAAACAAATTCACCTTTTGTGGGCTTCAAAGTAAAAACTATATACTGTGGTAAGTGGAATAATGGTCTTCCTAAGAAATCCACATTCTAATCCCTGGAAACTGTGAAATGTGACTTCACAATGAAAAGGAGAATTAAACTTGCAGATGGAATTATTATTGCTAATCAATTGATCTTAAGATAGGACTATTATCATTAATTATCCAGGTGGTCCCAATTTAATCACTAAGTGAAAAACAAAAACAAAACAAACAAAAAAAACTAGGAGCTCTGGTGGCCTAGTGCCTAAGGCATCTAACTGCTAACCAGAATGCTGATGGTACAAACCCACCAGCCACTCCTCAGAAGACAGATTAGGCAATCTACTTCTGTAATGATGTTGTTATATGCCCTCGAGCTGGACCAGACTCATAGCCACCCCTCCCTGGGTTTCCGAGGTGGTATCACTACGAAAGTAGATTGCTCAACATTCTAGAAACCCAAGGAGGGTTCTCTATGAGTCGGTAGATTCCTTAAATATTGGAAGAGGAGGCAGAAAAGGAGGTCAAAATAATGCTATGTGAGAAGGAGTTGGCCAGATGCTGCTGTTTTGAAGAGGGAGGAAAGGGGCCATGAGCCAAAGAACGCGAGTGGTCTCAAAAAGCTGGAAAGGGTTCTCTCCTAGATCCTCCAGAAAGGAACACAGCTTTGGCAACATCTTGATTTTAGCCCAGTGAGACTCATTTCTGATTTTGGAGCTCCAGAAGTATAAGATGATACACACACACACACATATAGTTAAGGCCACTATGTTTGTAGTAAGGAGCTCTGGTAGCATAGTGCCTAAGGCAGTTGACCACTAACCAGAAGGCTGGTGGTTCAAACCCACCAGCCACTCCTCGGAAGGAAGGTTGGGCAATCCTACTTCCGTAGTGATACTGCCTCGGAAACCTAAGGAGGGGTCGCTATGAGTCGGGTCTGACTCCATGGCACATAACAACAACAACAACATTTGTAGTAATTTGTTACAGTCAAACTAGGAAACTAATAGACACACATACAAACACACAAAAAATTTAGTTGGAATTGGAAACTACATCTTTGCTAATTTTAAGTCGTGTGCATAGTTTGTGTCTTTGCCAGTTTTTTACTTTTAGTCTCTTACACATCTTGTCCTTGCATCAGTCTAGAATCTGATGCTGTGTGTGTGTGTGTGTGTGCGTGACCTCATTGACATTCCAATTTTGCTGATTGTGGGAGATGAGAAAGTATAAACCTTTTGTTTTGCTAGTTTTAAACAAACTATACCCTCCTGGTCTTGTGAACAATTGTATATGTGTAATAAGTTATGTAGATCTCATTCCACACTGGTCAACCAATATGAGAATATAAATGAAGGTGAATATGGAAGTTGGAGACACAAAACTATATGCACAATGACTGATTTTTTTTTGGAAAAAAAAAAATTCCACTTAGATCCTTAAATGCTATGAAACTTATTAGTGAGAATAATGTCCAAATGAGTAGACTTTTCATCCTCAACTTAAACTTAATATATGACAGCCTCATCTTCATCATGGTTTTATCCATACTGAAAATTATGAAGAAGAAACTACAATATTAAAAGTCAACTAGACAAACAGTATAGAATTGTAGAAAAGCTGATATTAGCCATAAATTATATTTTCATTGAAATGTCTATCAATTTATGATCTAACCATCTTTCTCTCTCATTGTTTTTGGACAAACACAGACTTTTATATCTCACTAATGACAATTATGATTTGACATTTCTTAGTGTTAGGTACTATCAATATAGAACACTTATTTCATAAAAAATTTTACTAAGACTGTTGTGGAATATTAAAAAGTAGATAGTTGATTTCCCAAATTCTCAGTAAACAATTTACCATTAAAATTAAATCTTATCCTTAGATTAACTGGCCCAACTACACTATTCCTTCCAACAAGCAGCACTCTCAGGATTGACCAACAAAATCCAGCCAGGATTTAGTTCAACTGTTTCAGGCAGTACATGACCTCATAAGACTTAAATTCTAAACTAGTTGGCAGAATTAGCATACTTTTAGCTAATTTTCCCTTTTACTCCAAAGTATGCTGTTTCTTAGTACAGAATGAGAATATTGATGACACATTCTCCTAGTGTTTTTTCTTTTTCCTGAGTGGAGACACCTAGAATATTGAACACAATTTTTATTGTAGTATACATTTCATACCACTGTAGAGGTATCAGGAGCTCTGGTGGCATAGTGCCTAGGACATTTGACTGCTAACCAGAAGGCTCGCAGTTCAAACCCAATAGCCACTTCTCAGGAGGAAGATTAGGCAATCTACTCTGATGGAGATACTGCCTTGGAAGCCCAAGGAGGGGTCGCTATGAGTCAGAAACGACTTGATGGCAGTGAGTGAGTGTGTGAGTACAGCTGTCACTACCTTCGGTGAGGTCACTATTTTATCCTGTCTTTTCAGTCTGCTGTTACATAGGACAGCCACTTGATTGAAAATATATGGATACAATTTTGCATGAATATCTGTCTATTCCATATGTAATTCCTACTATAGTGGATTTTTTTTAATTATCAAGAATGAAGATACTAAATATTTTGACATATTAGAGGGCTACAGAAAGGGATTTTAGTTGTGAGAGAGCTGAAAAGATAACAGAAATCCATGAGAGCCAAAATTTGACCTTGGATATATCCGTCCTGAATTTAGAGACCATCTAAAGAATAGAGTTGATGCATTGAACACCAATGACTGAAAACAAGAAGAATTGTGGGATGGCATCAAGAGCATCATCCTTGAAGAAAATAAGAGGTAATTAAAAATACGAGAAAGAAAGACCAGAATGGATGTCAGAAGAGACTCTGAAACTTGCCCTTGAGCAAAGAGTAGCTAAAGCAAATGGAAGAAATGACAAGATAAAAGAGCTGAACAGAAGATTTCAAAGAGCAGCTCAA
>NW_006922039.1:1383111-1383719 GCF_000298275.1 Orycteropus afer afer
AGAACTTCCAGAAATGAAAGTTGGATTCAGAAAAGGACGTGGAATGAGGGATATTATTGCTGATGTCAGATGGATCTTGGCTTAAAGTAAAGAATAGTAGAAAGATGTTTACTTGTGTTTTATTGACTATGCCAAAGCATTTGATTGTGTGGATCATAACAAATTGTGGATAACATTGAGAATAATGAGAATTCCAGAACACTTAATTGTACTCATAGGGAACCTGTACTTAGAGCAGGAGGCTGTCATTCAAAGAGAAAAAGGGAACACTACATGGTTTAAAATCAAGAAGGGAGTGTGTCAGGGTTGTATCCTTTCACCATATTTATTCAATCTGTGTGATAAGCAAATAATCTGGGAAGCTGGACTATATGAAGAAGAATGTGGCATTAGGATTGGAGGAAGACTCATTAACAACATGTGATATGGTGACGACACAACTTTGCTTGCTGAAAGTGAGAATGACTTAAAGTACTTACTGATGAAGATTGAAGAATACAGTCTGCAGTATGGATTGTTGTTGTTGTTGTTTGCCGTCGAGTCGGCCCCGACTCATAGCGACCCCTCCTTGGGTTTCCGAGGTAGTATCACTACGGAAGTAGGATTGC
>NW_006922039.1:1384367-1385042 GCF_000298275.1 Orycteropus afer afer
TATAGCAAGAATCATGGAGCTGGCTTAGGACCAGGCGATGTTTCGTTCTGCTGTGCATAGGGTCGCTATGAGTTGGAGATGACTCACTGGCACCTAACAACAACAATAACAAAAAAGATTATCAGGATCAAGTTTATGAAGATTTGCAAATGTCTTTGAATTAACCATAATGACAAGTAAATTAAGGATATTTCTTTTTTTTTTCTGAAACAGAACTGACTGATGCCCTTTCATATTTTTATAAAAACATTAAAAAATAGATGTGTGATTTAGTAACTATTTCGTTTGTGTAGACTGCAAGAAAAGGGGTAACATTTTTTCACTTTTACATTGCTATAGCAGTAGAAAACCCTTTGTTATTGAATCAGTTGAGACTCAGAGCAACCCTACAACAACAGAGAGTTTAAAAATAATAAAGTTATGCAAGAAAAAAATAATTTAAGAAACCACTGATAATTGTGTAAAAGAATTTTCTTTGGAGAAGAATCTAAATGCATGTTTTGAAGTGAGTATTAGTAAAACGTTTGAATGAAATGAAACTAGTAAAAAAAAAAAAATCACCTGTCCTTTATTACTTCTCTAAAATTTTGTAGTTTTAATCCTTGTTAAATGTTCTTATGCTTAATGCTATAGTGCCTAAGGCATTTGACTGCTAAGCAGAGGGCTGGCGGTTCA
>NW_006922039.1:1385142-1385646 GCF_000298275.1 Orycteropus afer afer
CCACCAGCCACTCCTCGGAAAGAAGATTTGGCGATCTACTTCCGTTGATCTATATTAAGAGGAGCCCTGGTGCCACAATGTTTAAGTGTTAGCCTGCAATGGAAGGGTTGGTGGTTCGAAACCATAAGCTGCACTCAGCAAGAGAAAGATGTGGCAGTTTGCTTCCATAAAAACTTACAGCTTTAGAAACCCTATGGGGCAGTGCTACTTTGTTCTGTAGGGTCTCTATGACTCACAATTGACTCTACGGCCACAGGTTTGGTTTTGGAAGTCTATATTAAATTTACATTACAGGTCTGAACTTGTTACATTTTATAGAGAAAAAAAACCTGAATATTCGGAAATAAAGTAGGACCTGGGGAACATTAGAGATGTTTCACTAATATTTTTGGTAAACACTTAAAAGAAAACACTAATATAGGGTTCCTCCTAACTGTGAAGCTGTGGTATGCATTTGTTTCTATCAAGTTTATCTCCTACTTTTTTTTGTCTGTACTTTTTTCC
>NW_006922039.1:1386229-1389496 GCF_000298275.1 Orycteropus afer afer
TCAATCCATCTCATTGAGGGTCTTCTCCTTTTATTGTGACCCTCCACTTTACCAAGCATTATATCCTTCTCCAGAAGCTGGTCCCTTCTGACAACATGAACAAAGTAGATGTGACAAAGTCTGACCACTCATGCTTCTGAGGAGCATTCTGGCTGCACTTCCTCCAGGACAGATTTGCTCGTTCTTCTAGCAGTCCATGGTATTTTTAGTATTCTTTGTCAACAGCACAATTAAAAAGCCTCAACACTTCTTCTGTCTTCCTTATTCATTGCCCAGCTTTCACATGCATATGAGGTGATTGAAAATATCATGGCTTGGGATAGGAGCACTTTGTCTTCAAAGTGACATCTTCGCTGTTCAACACTTTAAAGAGTTCTTTTGCAGTAGATTTGCCAAGTGCAGTACGATGTCTGATTTCTTGACTGCTGCTTCCGTGGGTCTTGATTGTGGCTCCAAGTAAAAGGAAATCTTTACCAACATTAATCTTTGTCCATTTATCATGTGTTTCTTATTGTTCCAGTTTAAGTATTTTTGTTTTCTTTATGTTGAGGTGTAATCCATACTGAGGACTTAGATTTTCATCAGTAAGTGCATCAAGTCCTCTTCACTTCCAGCAATCAAGGTTGTATCATCTGCATATCACAGGTTGTTAATGAGTTTTCCTTCAATCCTGATGCTGCATTCTTCTTCATATAGTCTAGCTTCTTGGATTATTTGCTCAACATTACAGGTTGAATAAGTATGGTGAAAAGATACAGTCATGACCTTATTGATTTTAAGCCACACAATATCCCCATGTTCTGTTCTTGGTCTATGAAGAGATTCTGCATGAGCACATTAAGTGTTCTGGAATTCCTATTTTTTGGTAATGCTATCCATAGTTTGTTACAATACACACAGTCGACTGCCTTTGCATAGTCAATAAAACAGAGGAAAACATCTTTCTGGTACTCTTTGCTTTGAGCCAGGATCCATCTGACATCAGCAATGATATCCCTCATTCCATGTTCTGTTCTGAATCCACTTGCGTTTACGGAAATTCCCTGTCAATATACTACTGCAACCACTTTTGAATTATCTTCAGCAAGATTTTACATGTGTGTGATATTAGTGATATTGTTTGATAATTACTACATTCTGTTGGATCACCTTTATTTGGAATGGGCACAAATATGAATCTCTTCTAGTCAGTTGGCCAGGTAGCTGTCTTCTAAATTCCCTGGCATAAATGATTAAGTGCCTCCCATGTGGCATCCATTTGTTGAAACATCTCAATGGGTATTCTATCAATTCCTAGAGCTTTGTTTCTCACCAATTCCTTCAGTGCATCTTGAGCTTCTTCCTTCAATACTATTGGTTATTGATTTTGTTCTACCCCCTGAAATAGCTAAACATCAGATAATTCTTTTCGGTACAGTGACTGTGTTATTCCTTCCATCTTCTTTTGATGCTTCCTGTATTGTTCAATATTTTCCCCATAGAATCTTTCAATATTGCAATTTGAGGCTTGAATATTTTTCTTCACCTCTTTCAGCTTGAGAAATGCTTAAGATGTTCTTCCTTTTTAGTTTTCTAATTATAGGTCTTTCCACACTTCATTATAATAACACTTTACTTTGTCTTCTGGAGTTGTCCTTTGAAATCTTCTGTTCAACTCTTTTATTTCAAGATTTTTGCCTTTCACTTTAGTTACTCTCCATTCAAGAGCAAGTTTCAGAGTCTCTTTTGACATCCATTTTGTTCTTTTCTTACTTTCCTGTCTTTTTAATGACCTTTTGCTTTCTGAGGAGCATCTGGCTGCACTTCCTCCAGGACAGATTTGCTCGTCAATCTATGAGTATGGTGTTCTTGATGTCATCCCACAATTTGTCTGGTTTTCGGTCCCTGGTGTTTTGTGAGTCAGATCTATTCTTCAGATGGTCTCTGAATTCAGACTGGATATACTCAAGGTCCTATTTTGACTTTCATGGACTCATTATAATTTTCTTCAGCTTCAATTTGAACTTGCATAAGAACAATTGATAATCTATTCTACAGTCCAATTCTGGCCTTGTTTTGACTGATGATATTGAGCTTCTTCCTTGCCTCTTTCCACAGATGTAGTCAATTTTATTTCTGTGTATTTCATCACGTGAGGTCCATGTGTATAGCAACTGTTTATGTTGTTGAAAGACAAAAAGGTATTTTCAATTAATAAATTGTTGGTCTTGCAAAATTCTGTCATGCAATATCTGGTGTCATTTCTATCACCAAGACCATATTTTCCAACTACTGATGCTTCTTCTTTGTTTCCAACTTTGCATATAATCCAGACATTTTGGCTCTAGATACCAGGCTTGTAACCACTAAGCATTCTACATTTCAAAGAGATTTTTTTTTAAAAAAACAACAACAACTTTGTGATATGACTGATGTTTGAAACAATGAACAAGGTAGAGATTTTACACTTACAAAGCTAAAAGGACCTTCTAATCTAATTCTTTCACTTTATCAAGTAATAACCTCAGGAACCAGAGAAGTTAAATGACTTGTCTATATTCATGCAGCAAACTTTGATATCTGTTATAACTTTTCTGAGAATCTCCCCCAGTGTAAAAGGCTAGGGGCAGATATGGCAGTGGAAGAAAAATCATACTGACAGAGGTAATATAACACATATTGAATCTATTTCCAAGTTTTGTTCTGCTACTTAATTATGTATTAGCTTAGACATGAGTAAGCTTAATCATGTACAAAGGTGTGATGGAAGAAAGATTGTACTCAGGGCCCCAGAGTTTACTAGGAGAGCATTAGTAATCTGTCCAGTGCTAAAAGGTAGACAGTCCAATTTGTAGTCTAAATAAAATAGCCAGATAAACGTACACATTTTCCCTGCATCTATTTCTTAATTAAAAAAACAAAGTTGAAACAAATAGCCACCTAGCCTATAAATTGTCAATGTTTATTTTAGAGGAACCTTTTATTTCTCACTAAACATTGAAAAAATATGAACTTTTATCTGGCTATTCATTTAGGCTATGATAATGCCCATTATCTGTCCACCACTAGCCTGTCAGTTTGATCTTCTTATGTTGCCTTGTATATTGCTGTGTTGCTAGAAGTTATACCACTGGTATTTCAAATACCAGCAGAGTCACGTCTGGTGGACATGTTTCAGAGGCACCTCCAGCCTAAGACAGAAGAAGAATAAGGACCTGCTGACCCACTTCTAAAAGTACTGGCCAGTGACAACTTTTTGAATAGCAGTCAGGCAGTTTTTGATATACT
>NW_006922039.1:1389721-1395425 GCF_000298275.1 Orycteropus afer afer
CATATATTAATGATCAGAACATGGAATGTAGAAAGTATGAATCTAAGAAAATTGGAAACTGTCAAAAATAAAACAGCATTAGTAAGATGAAATGGACTGGTGTTAGTCATTTTGAATCAGAAATCATATGGTCTGTATGCTGGGAATGACAAATTGAAGGGGAATGTCATCACATTCATTGTCAAAAAAAATTTCAAGATCTATCCTAAAATGCTATTAGTGATAAGATATATTCATATGCCTAAAAGGGAGACTAGTTAATAATGTTATTCAAATTTATATACCAATTACTAGTGCCAAAGATGAATAAATTGAATGTTTACCAACTTCTGCAGTCTGAAATTGCCAAGATGTGCAACCAAGGTGCATGGATAATTACTTGTGAATGGAATGAAAAAGTTGGAAACAAAGAATAAAAATGGTAGTTGGAAAATAGGCCATTTGTGATAGACACGAGACCAAAGATTGCGTGATAGGATTTTGCAAGACCAAATACTTATTCTTTGCAAATACCTTTTTTCAACAACATAAATAATGATGATACATGTGAACCTCACCAGATGGAAGATACAGGAATCAAATCAACTACACCTGTTGAAAGAGACTATGGAGAAGTTCAATATTTTCAGTGAGAACAAGGCCAGGGACCGACTGCAGAATAAACCATCAATTGCTTATATGCAAGTTCAAGTTGACACTAAGGAAAGTTAAAACCAGTCTATGATAGCCAGGGTTCAGTCTTGAGTATTTCTTACCTGAACTTATAATCTCAAGAATGCATTCGACACATTAAACACTAATGAACAAAGACCAGACAACTTGTGGAATAATATCAAGGACATCATACATGAAAAAAGCAAAAAGTCACTAAAAAGATTGGAAAGGAAAAAAAAGACCAAAATGGATGTCAGAAGAGACTCTGAAACTTGTTCTTGAACATAGAGTAGCTAAAGTAAATTGAAGAAATGATGATGTAAAAGAGCTAGAGAAAAGATTTCAAAGGGCAGCAGCTCCAAAGACCAAGTAAAGTATTATAAGGAAATGTGCAAAGAGTTGGAGTAGGGAACTAAAAGAGAAGAACATGCTCAGATTTTCTCAAGATGAACAAAAAACTCAAGCCTCAATTTGGAATATTGTCAGATTTTATGGGCAAAATATTGAATGACACAGGTAGTATCAAAATAAGATGGAAGGAATATACAGTCACTGTACCAAAAAGAATTGGTTGATATTCCACCATCTCAGGAGGTAGCATATAATCAAGAACCAATGGTATTGAAGGAAGTCCAAGCTGCACTGAAGGCATTGGTGAAAAATAAGGCTCCAGGAATTGATAGAATACCAACTGAGATGTTTTAACAAATGGACGCAATGCTGGAAGCGCTCACTCATCTATTCCAAGAAAATTGGAGGACTGCTACCTGGCCAAAGAACTGGAAATGGTTCATATTAGTGGCCATTCCAAAGAAAGGTGATCCATCAGCATGCAGATATTCTCAAACTAATACAACTCACAAATACAATTTTGCTGAAGATTATTAAAAAACAGTTGCAGGAGCACATGGACAGGGAATTGTCAGAAATTCAAGCCAGATTCAGAAGAGGACATGAAATGAGGTTTATCATTGTTGCTATCACATGGATCTTGGCTCAAAGCAGAGAATACCAGAAAAATGTTACCTGCATTTTATTGACTAAATAAAATAATTGACTATATAAAGACATTTGACTGTTTGGATCATAAAAATTTTGGATTACATTGCAAAGTATGGGAATTCCAGAACATTTAATTGTACTTATGCAGTATCTGTTCAAGGAACAAGAACAGAATATAAGGCTACTGCATGGTTTTATTATTATTATTATTATGCTTTAGGTGCAAGTTTACAGAGCAGAGTTTGTTTTACATTCAACATTACATGTACATTTAGTTTCACTCTCCATTTACCATCCCCAATCCTAACCCAGTCTCCTCACCTCCCTGCTCAGTAACCCTCCACCCGCCCCCCCACCATGCCCCTCAGTTATGGACTCCTGTATGCCCTTCATTTCCTCCCTGCGGATGTTGCCTCTCTGGTGCCCCGTGGTCAGTTGCTCCAAGGGAAGCTTTTCCATGGAGTATGTGGGTGTGTCACCCTAGGTTGAGTGGTCTGCCTATATGTCTTATTTACTATTGGGCTGAGAGCCAGCCCCTGGGAGTGAGTTTTATTCCAGGCCCAGAATGTTTCAGCAAAGGTGTACATCAGGGTTGTGTCCTTTCACCATACTTTTTCAATCTATATACTGAGCAAATAATCCAAGAAGCTGGACTATATGAAGAAGAATGCAACATCAGGATTGGAGGAAGATTCATTAATAGCCTGCAATATGCAGATGACAAAACTTTCCCTGCTAAAAGTGAAGGGGATTTGTTGCACTTACTGATGGAGAGCAAAGATTATACTCTTCACTATGGATTATCCCTCTACATAAAGAAAACATAAATGCTTACATTTGGACCGATAAGCAACATCATAATAAATGGAGAAAGCATTAAAATTATCAAGGATTTCGT
Organism: Orycteropus afer afer; assembly: GCF_000298275.1. Taxonomy (NCBI): domain Eukaryota; kingdom Metazoa; phylum Chordata; class Mammalia; order Tubulidentata; family Orycteropodidae; genus Orycteropus; species Orycteropus afer. The sequence continues at coordinate 1,392,276 of NW_006922039.1, forward strand.
TTTACGTGGATCCACAGTCAGCACCCATGGAAGCAGCAGTCAAGAAATAAGGGATCTATCACACTGAGCAAACCTGCTGCAAAAGACCTCTTTAAAGTGTTGAACAGCAAAGATGTCAAATTGAAGAGCAAGGTATTCCTGACCCAAGCCATTTTTTTAATAGCTTCATATACATGTGAAAGCTGGACAATGAATAAGGAAGACCAAAGAAGAATTGATGCCTTTCAATTACGGCTTTGACGAAGAGTGTTGAATGTTTCATGGAGTGCCTGAATGAACAAATGTATATTGGAAGAAGTATAGGCAGAATTTTCCTTAAAAGGAACAATGGTGAGACTTCATCTCATTTTCATTGGACATGTTATCAGGAGAAACCAGTCTGTGGAGAAGGGAGTCATGTTTGATAAAGCAGAGGATTAGCAAATATGAGGAAGACCCTCAATGAGACTGATTGACACAGTGACTGTAACAATAAGCTCAAACATAGCAATGATTATGAGGATGCCACAGGACCAGACACTGTTTCATTCTGTTGTATATAGGATCCTATGAATCAGAACCAACTGATGATGAATCAGAACAACAACCTTATCTGTATTCATTACTGATGGCAGGCTGTGGATATACTCTTCACTGCTGCACCTTCATCTCCTTCACTGTGCATATACAAAGATTACACTACCTTTTCTTTCAGGGGTAGGGGTTGTAAAATGCACAATCTACTCAAACTTGGCTGTTTTGTTTTGTATTCTTCTCAGGCACTCATAGTAAAAATATATCATTATTCATTATTGTAATGAGTGGTTGCTTTAAATAGTGAAGATAGTGAGAGAGTCATTATTAAATATATCAGACATGGTAAGATAAATAATTACTGTAAAAACAAGAAGCAAATTTGGAGACAAAATCAAATTCAAATAGTGATGTGAGAGGAAGGAAGTAGGGACTTTATTACATTTACTAAACATTAAATTTAACAGGAGTTTGCCCAGACAGTATACTTTCAGATATCCTCAAATTGCTGTTTCACAATTAGTGGTTTGGTGTGTGAGCAAATGCCTTTATACAAGGAAATGAATGGGTAATATCTTCTAGCTGAGGATGTGAATGTCAGGGGTATGAGTTCATAAATGAATGATCCATACCCTGAAAATGATACAGATGTGTGTTGTTTACAAGTATTGTGATCCCCTATAGTATCTTTGTAATTCATTTTTAATTTGTGGAATTCATTGCTCCAGGACATCATAGAATTAATCAAATACCTTGGGTATATTAAAGGAAAAAATTAATTGTATATACATGTGAACAAAACAGGAACAACTGAATCAAATCTTTAAGTTAGTACATATACATAAAATTTTGTTTTTGTTTAACTAAGCCCCTGTTTGTAAATTTTTAAGGTAACTTTAAAAAAATGGTTTATAGCCCTTAAAAAAAAAAATAAATTGAATCTCATTAATTGGTACCTGGAGTAGATGGCAATGAATGGTCTGTTTTCTATATAATTAGCTACATTTGAAATATAAGATGAAATAATAAGTTATAATTCAGAACAAAATAATCCTATTTAGCTATTGTTTTTCTGAAATATGAAATTATCTGCTTTGCATATACTTGGTAAAATCATTGCAGTCACTTGGTTGGTAGATGTGAATTATGTGGTCTATGTTCATTTATAGCTGATATATTACATTAACAATCCATCTGATGGACTGTGTACAGAACGTCTAAGGAATAAGTAAGGATAAACAAAGGTCTTAGTATGGGCCAGGTACTATTCTAATTGGACTTGGACATATGTAACTTTTATTGCTCACAAGAGCCCAAGAAATACATTCTCTTTCATCTCGATTTTTCTAGATAAGGAAACTGAAGCATAGCAAATGCTAATGTCACCAATCCAGAAAATAGTGGAGCTAGCAGTTAAGTTCAGGCAGTCTGGTTCTAAAAATTCTTTTGTGATTATCTTACTGATCACCATGCCTCATTGTACAGCAAAGCAACATTTTTTTAAAATTTATTTTTTATTGTGGCTTGGGTGAAAGTTTACAGAGCAAATTCATTTTCACAGCAGCTCACAGACACTTTGTCCAATGACTTTGATTGCAATTTCCCACAATGGAAGAGCTCCCCTCCCACTTCCCCATAGTTACCTCTTCCCTGTGTCCTTCCATCCCATGCACTCTTGCCCCCCAGAGCTGTCTCCCTGTGCATACCCAGCACTTCTATTCACCCATGATTGAGCTCTCCAAGGAGTGTATCCAGCTAATGTAAATGTTCAGCTCATATGCCTGTCTTTTGTTTCGCTGGAACCTAGAGGAGTGGGTTCAATTCCAGACCTGAAGGGCAGCTAAGGGCCATAATCTCAGTGGTACATGAGGCCAACAAACTTGGTTCCTCTTTTCTTTTTTTTCCCCAATGATTTTGACTTTTGTTCTACACTGTTCTCCCACTCTATCCAGGATCTCCTACATAGGTCTGCCTCTGAGTGATTGACTGTGGTAGCTGGGCACCATCTAGTTCTTCTGGTCTCGTAGTCATATAGGCTGAGGACTGCATGGTGTATCAGTTACTTGGAATAATTGTTTGCATGTATCTTTCGTTTTCTTCATTCTTCTTTGCTCTGGATGAGGAGAGACCCATCGTTGCATCTAGATGGCCTTGCAAGCTTGCAAGCTTTTAAGATCCTAGTCACTACTTGCCAAAATAGGATGTGGAACAATGTTTTTATGTAATATGTCATGCCAATTGACTTTGATATCCTCTCTGACTATGGTCCCGAGCCTACAGGTCCAACTACTTGCTCCCTCTGGGTAGCTGGCTGTGACCAAGAAGTGACTACAACCTTGTCCCTTGTCAGCTCTACTATATACCTGGGGATTCTTATAGGACATGCAAATACACCTGTAGAAACATTGTCTGCCAACCATATACATAGTCTTAGGGACACTCCCCCCTGCATGTTGTTGTTGTTGTTGTTAATGTGCAATCGAGTCAGACCCAACTCAAAGCAACCCCTCCTTGGGTTTCTGAGGCAGTATCACTACAGAAATAGATTGCCCCATCTTCCTTCCAAGGAGTGGCTGGTGGGTTTGAACTGCCAGCCTTCTGGTTAGCAGTCAAACACCTTAGGCACTATGCTACCAG
>NW_006922039.1:1395681-1397322 GCF_000298275.1 Orycteropus afer afer
TCTCTACCTATCTAGCAGCATTCCCTCCCCTCCCCTCCCCTGGTAATCAACAACAACAACAAAAATCCTTCCATATATAAACCTTTCCTTGACTTTTTACAATAACAAAATAATACAATATTTGTCCTTTTGTGATTGATTTATTTCACTCAGTTCATTCATGTTACGCAGGGTTTTGCAGATTCAATGTTATTCTTTAGGGTTGCATAGTATTCCATTGTGCGTATGTACCATAGTTTTATCCATTCATCAGTTGTTGGACACTTAGGTTGTTTCCATCTTTTTGCTATTGTAAATAGTGCTGCGATGAACATGGGTGTGCATATGTCTGTTCTTGTCCTGGCTCCCACTTCTTTAGGATATATACGGGTCAAATGATATTTCTAACTGCAACTTTTTAAGGAATTGCCATACTGCTTTCTACAGTGGTTGTATCATTTTACTGTCCCACCAGCAGTGTATAAGAGTCCCAATCTCTCTGCCTCCTCTCCAGCACTTGTTATTTTCTGTTTTGTTGCACTTTGCCATTAGTGCTGGGATGAGATAGTACCTCATTGTTGTTTTTGATTTGCATCTCTCTAATGGCTAATGATCGTAAGCATTTCTTCATATGTTTGTTGACTGCCTGAATATCTTCTTTGGGAAGTGTCTATTCACGTCTTCTGCCCATTATTTAATTGGATTATTTGTCTTTTTGTCATTGGGTGTTAGAGTTTTCTATAAATTCTAGAGATAATTTCCTTGTCAGACATGTCATTGCCAAATTTTATTTCCCAATCTGTAGCTTTCCAAGGTGGTATCACTACTGAAGTAGATTGCCCAAACTTCCTTTTGAGGAGTGGCTGGTGGGCTTGAACCACCAGCCCCCTGGTTAGCAGTCAAATGCCTTAGGCACTATGCCACCAGAGTTCCTTTTAGCTTGTAATTTTAGTTAGGTTCTCTTTTCACTCTTCAGAGATGCCTTTGGAAGCACATAAAAATTTAATTTTTAGAATGTCCCATTCATCTAGTTTATCTTCTGCTGTTTGTGCTTATTGGGTTATGCTTGATAGTCTATTTATGCCCTATTTTAGGGCCCCTAAATTTACTCCTATTTTTGCCTTGAAGAAATTTATAATTTTAGGTTTCATGTTTAAATCCTTGATCCATCTGGAGTTAGTTTTTGTGTATGGTGTGAGGTACAGATTTTGTTTCATTTTTTTGCAAATGGATATCCACTTATGCAAGCACCATTTGTTAAAGAGATCATTTCTTCCCTATTTAATGGATTTTGGCACTTTGTCAAAGATCAGCTGACTGTGGATTGATGGATCTACATCTGGGTTCTCAATTCTATTCCATTGGTCTATGTGCATGTGTCTGTCATACCAATACCAGGAAGTTTTGACTACTGTGGCTGTATAGTAGGTTTTGAGATCAGGGAGTGTGAGACCTCTTACTTTGTCCTTCTTCAATAGTGCTTTGCTTATCCAGGATTTCTTTCCTTTCCATATAAAGTTAGTGATTGGTTTTTCCATATCCTTAAAGAATGTTGATGGGATCTGTATTGGGATTGCATTGAATGTATAGATTGCTTTGGGTAGAATTGACATTTTCATAATGTTCAACTTTCCTGTCCATGAGCATGGTATGTCCTTCCAT
>NW_006922039.1:1397791-1399058 GCF_000298275.1 Orycteropus afer afer
CTTATTTCTTTTTCAGCAATCTCTTTGCTGGTGTAGAGGAATCCAACTGATTTTTGTATGTTTATCTTGTATCCTTCCACTATGCTAAATCTCCCAATTAGTTCCAGTAGATTTTTAAATGAATCTCTTGGGTTTTCTAGGTATAGGATCATATCATCAACAAATAGGGATAGTTTGACATGTTCATTACCAATTTGGATGCCTTTGGTTTCCCTTTCTTGCCTTATTGCCCTGGATAGGACTTTCAATACAATGTTGAATAGAAGTGGTGACAGAGGGCATCCTTTTCTGATTCTGTTTGCAAGGGGAATGGTTTCAGTCTCTCCATTGACAATAATGTTGGCTGTTGGTTTTGTGGATATGCTCTTTATTATGTTGATGAATGTACCTTCTATTCCTATTTTGCTGAGAGTTTTGATCAGAAGTGGGTGTTGGATTTTATCAAATGCCTTTTCTGAATAGATTGATATAATCATGTGGTTCTATTCCTTTGTTTTATTTATATAGTGGGTGGCATTGATTGTTTCTCTAACATTGAACCATCCTTGCATACCTGATATGAACCCCACTTGGTCATAATGCATTATTATTATTTTTTTGATATGTTATTGAAATCTATTGGCTAGGTTTTGTTGAAGATTTTTGCATCTATATTCATGAGGGATATCGGTCTGTAGTTTTCCTTTTGAGTGATGTCTTTGCCTGGTTTTGGTATCAAGGTTATGCTTGCTTCATAAAATGAATTTTGGAGGATTTGTTTGAATAGGCTTGGTGTCATTTCTTCTCTGAATGTTTGGTAGAATTCTGTGGTGAAACTGTCTGAGCTAGGACTTATTTTGTTGTTGGTAATTTTTTTTTTATGACCTGTTCAATTTCTTCTTTTGTTATGGAGCTGTTCGACTTTTCCACACCAGTCTGTGTTAGTTTAAGTAAGAAGTGTGTTTCTAGAAATCTGTCCATTTCTTCCAGATTTTCAAATTTGTTGGAGTACAGTTCTTCATAGTATCTTGATATTATCTTTTCATTTCAGTTGGTTCTGTTGTGATGTCACCCATTTCATTTCTTATTCATGTTATTTGTATTATTTTTGTCTATTCCTTTGTTAAATCTGCCAGTGGTTTGTCAATTTTATTAGTCTTTTCAAAAACCATCTTCTTGTCCTGTTGATTTTTTCTATTGTCTTTCTATTTTGTGTTTCATTGATTTCTGCTTGAGTCTTTATTATTTCCTTTCTTCTGGTGACTGTAGGCTTTTCTTGCTGTTCTTT
>NW_006922039.1:1400038-1402290 GCF_000298275.1 Orycteropus afer afer
TGGTGCACTTAATCCATTGACATTCAGTGTAATTATTGACAAGTATGATTTTGTTGCTGTCATTTTGTTATGTGTTTTTTCATGGTGTTCCTTGTTTCTTTGTTCCATACAATTTTCTGGGCTGAGCTCAGGATGTTTCTGAATTTTGTTATCGTTTTCTTTGTTTGTTGGGCAATCTACTTCCATAGTGATACTGCCTTGGCAACCCAAGGAGGGGTCGCTATGAGTCGGGGGGGCTGACTCGATGGCACATAACAACAAAAACAAATATTTATGCTAGTCCTCTTTTTTATTGTGTTGTGAAGATATAACAGTTTTCTTTGAGGTTACCCTGTGATTTATCATCTCCCCTAATTTAGAACAGTCCATTCTATCTTGCAACTTTCTTGACTTCCTCAGCATTTAGAAGTTCTGTAACTACACTATTGTTTTTTCCCTCTTTTTGGTTTGTAGTTGTCCTCATTTGCCAATTGATTTCTCTGTTTCCTTGTTTTCAATCTAGTAAGCTTTTTGGACTTTGGATACTGACATTACTGGATTGGTTTCTGGGTTATAGTATTATAATATGTATTATGTTGTTGTTGTTGTTATATGCCGTCGAGTCAGACCTGACTCATAGCGACCCCTCCTTGGGTTTCTGACAGTATCATTATGGAAGTAGATTGCCCCATCTTCCTTCTGAGGAGTGGCTGGTGGGCTTGAACTGCCAGCCTTCTGGTTAGTGCTCAAGTGCCTTTAGGCACTACTCTACCAGAGCTCCCAATATGTATTATAATAGTACCATATGTATTAATGGTTCTTTGTTGTTTGCTCTTATTGGTTCTCTGTTCAAAGGCGTTCCTTTAGTTTCTCTTGTAATGTTGGTCTGGTTTTAACTAATTCCCTTAATTTCTGCTTATCTGGAAATCTCCTAATTCCCCCATCGTATTTGAGGTACAATTTTATTGGGTATATAATTCTTGGTTGAAAAATTTTCTCTTTCAGAGTTTTATATATACCATCCCATTGCCTTTTTGCTTGCATGGTTTCTGCTGAGAAATCAGAGCTTATTCTTATTGGTCATCCTTTTTAGGTAACTTTTCATTTTTCCTGTGCTTCTTTCAGGATTCTCTTTTTGTCTTTAGTTTTGGTGAGTTTGATGATATGTTTTGGTGTTTTTCTTTTGGGGTCCATCTTGTTTGGGAGTTACTGGACTTCCTGGATGGATGCATTCTCATCTTTCATCATTTCAGGGAAGTTCTCCTCCAGCAAATCTTGGACAATTTTCTCAGTAGTTTCGTTTTTCTCTTCCTGTTCTGGAATTGTGATTGCATGTAGGTTATTCCTTTTGATGGTATCCCACATGAACCTTGGGCTTTCTTCATTTTGTTTTAATCTCTTATTTTTTTTCTGATTGATCCCTTTTCAAAGAGGCATTCAGGTATTTGTCTTCGATCTTTTTAATTCTGTCTTTCATTGATTCAATTCTACTGCTTTGCCCTTTCAATGTGTTGTCTATTTCTGAAAATTTAGTATTAATCCTCTGTTTTTTTAATCTGTAGATTTTGTATCATTTCTAATTTTTTATTTATTTTGTCATTTTGTTTATGTATTTTCTTCTGGAATTATTTTAGTGTTTTGTCCGTGTTTTCCTTAATTTTGTCAGTGTTTTCCTTGATCTGTCTCTCAATCCTTTGAAGATAGCTAAGTATAATTCTTTTGAATTCCTTATCAGAGAGCTCCAATGCTGCTTCTTTCTCAGGGATGTGTTCTGGGTCTGTATCCTGTTTCCTTGTGTCTACCACTTTATCTTTCTTCATTCTGTTGACTATGATGATGTGTTGTCTCTGAGACATTGTGGTGTTTTTGTATTTAGATCTCTGTTAACTGTGAAGAGCAGTTATCTGAGTCAAACTGTTCTCGGTGTTCATTTGTCATTGGTCAATTGGTGGAGAAGGACATGGTGGTCTCATTCAGCAAGTGGAGCTGCACAAGGTGTGGGTATGGTTGTGCCATGAGGGCACTGTTGTTTTTCCCCCTCAGTTAGGCAAAAACAAGAATTTAAAAACTATCCAAAATGTAAAAGGAAGTGAAAAAAAAAAGAACACTCTACATAAACACACAGGAACAATCACCAAAAGAAGAAAGAAAGAAAAACGAACCTGCAATATGTGGGGAAGGGGCAATAAGAGAAAAGATTTAGAGTAGGAGAATAATGAAGAAAAATATGGAAAAGTTGCAAAAAGAAAAACAAGGAATGGGGTTAAACATGA
>NW_006922039.1:1402925-1408352 GCF_000298275.1 Orycteropus afer afer
CTTTTTTGGTGTTTTCATGTTGCTTCTTCTACTAGTAGGAGTTTAGTCCATGTCTGTATCCTTCCTTTAAAAGCTCAGGGCTCCAGGATTATGTTCCGTATCTGTGTTAATTAGTTCCTCTTCTCTTTCGTTGAAAGGGACTGTAGTTTGTCTGCCTGTTCCGCTATCTTTTTGGAACTCCCCAAGTAGCATTCTTATAACTGAATTTTTGTTGAAGTATTTACTTTTTGTTGTTAGGTGTCATCAAGTCAGCTCAGACTCATAGCAATCCTACTATAACAGAATGCATCACTACTTCTTCCTCAAACATCCTCACAATTGTTGCTGTTTGAACTTGTTATTGCAGCCACTGTGTCAATCCCCCCCAAAAAAGGAGCTCTGATGATGTGATGGTTAAGGTATTTGGCTGCTAACCAAAAGGTCTGTGATTCAAACCCATCAGACATTCTGTGGACAAAAGGTGGGGCAATCTGCTTCTGTAAACATTTACAGACTTAGAAAACCAGTGGGGTTCACTATGAATTGGAATCAACTTGATAGCAGTGAGTTTATTATAAGTAGGGATATGGGAACAATAATGTAATTAAATTCATAGCAGAAAAAGTATGAAGGAAAGGAAATATGAGTTAGCATATTTATGTTTACACAGGTTTTTACAAATTCAATAACTTCAGTTGTCCAGAGAGTCCAACAACCTATATAGAAAGATATTATCAACTCTGGAGAGTTTGATCCTTAGAATGTTGGTTAGTTTTTAGTATTAATTTACTTCTGACATTTTTATACAAATGCACAATATGTTGGTGATTCTGTGTTCTTTAGATACTTGGCAGGATGACAAGTGCTCCTTGAGAACAATGCATGATTTATTTTAAAAAGAGGAAGTTATAAAAGCCAGAAAGCAAGTTGAAGTCCATAAATAGTGTAAAAACATATGAATGATATTTTAGAAGATATACATCATATTTCAGAATAAATTCAGGAATTGGAAAGTAAATAAAAGGAATAGATCTAAATAAGTAGTTTCTTTGGTGAAAACATTTTTAAAGGTGTTATATCCAGCCTAGGTGTCTGTAGGTAGTTCTGAAATATAAGATATTTACTGGATTAAAATGATAGAAAAATTTGGTGGGAATACATAAAAATCCATCTAAAATGTAAAAAATGTCTATAATCCAAAAGCATACCTGATACTAGTGATGAACTAAGCTTTCTCTATCTCTTTTTATGCACATATAAATGATTAGAAAAGGACATATGGCAAGAAAATCACCTATCCTAAAGCATTGTAAAGAGCTCTGGTTGTGATGTGGTTAAAGCATTTGGCAGCTAACCAAAAGTTTGGAGATTTGAACCCACCTGTTGCTCCATGAGAGAAAGATGAGGCAATATGCTTTCTCAAAGATTAATATCCTTGGAAACCCTTTGTGGTAGTTCTACTCTGTCCTATAGGGTGGTTATGAGTTGGAATTGACTGAATGGTCATAGGTTTTAAGGCACTGAGGGAAGATAGATGGTCATATAATTTTGTGAAGCAACATGTTACCCAAGGCAGAAGGAAAAGATATTTTGCAAAAAGATTAGGGGCAAAAAAGACATATCAGAAACAAAAAGAGACCATTGATCTGTGGTCACTGAAAGTGACAAGTGGATCAGTAGTTCTAAGTTACCAGATCCAACATAGCTACTACCCCTGCCACAAGCTCTGGTTGATTTAGGGCTTGGTTTTTCATGTAATCCCCCATGCAGTGACAACTATACATTTTCACTTAGAAATGAGTTTCATCACTTAATGTGTCTCTCAATGCTAGAACCAGAAGGCATGATGAGTAAGCTTTGAAGATAGCCTAGTAACCTCTCAGAGTGTAAATTTTATTGTGGTTATAGTGTTCAGAATTAAAGTTTAAAAATAAAATATATATGTAGATGAAAATACTGTCTGGCCACTTATATCCTTAGTCTTACAGACTTAGAGCTCTAAATAGATAACATTCAAAAGCCCAAGTAATCCTTGATGAACTATTTAGTAACTGTATTCAAGAAAGGTAGATTAGATGGATCTAGTCTTTAGGGGTTCTTTATAGGCAGATTTTTCATTTTTTTCTTGCATATTTTTACAGGTAGGTGTATTTTGTTGTGTATGTTGTGTATGTGTTTATTTAACATGAAACCTTGATTTAACACTCAACATAAATTTGCATTAAGAAAACTCTTTTGAAACTTTTCAACTTGCTCCAGTTCATGTTTTTCTTTTCTTTTCTTTTTTTTTGGTGCTTTAAGTGCAAGTTTACAAAGCAGAGTTTGTTTTACATCCAACATTTTATGTACATTAGTTTCACTCCCCATTTACCATCCCCAATAGTAACCTAGTGTCCTCCCAATTCTTACCCAGTAACCACCCCCCTGTGCTCCTCATAGTTATGGACTCCTGTGTGTCCTGCATTTCCTCTGTGTGAAAGTTGCTCCTCTGGTGACCCATGGTTGGTTGCTCTAAGGGATGCATTTCCATAGAGTATGTGGGTGAGTCACCCTGGGTTGAGTGGTCTGTGTATATGTCTTATTTACTGTTGGGCTGAGAGCTAGCCTCTGGAAGTAAGTATTATTCCAGGCCCAGGATGTATCCCAGGGCCATAGTATTGGGGTTCTCACTAGACTCCATCCAACCAGTAATGCTGGTCATTATTGTGTTTTTGGGTTTTGTTCCACATTTTTCCTCCTACTCTATCCTTTCCTGAGTGGTTGGCGTTGGTAGCCGGGCACCATCTAGTTCTTCTGGTCTCAAGGGCTATCATGTCCTAGGGTTGATTGCTTCCAAATGCCCTTGTTTTTTTGCACTCTTCTTCACTTCCAACAATAGGATACCATTAGCTACATCTTAGATGGCTGCTTGAAAGCTTTTAAGGCCCGAGGTGCTGCTCACCAATGTAAGATGAGGAACAAGACTTTTATGTATTTTGTTGTGGCAATTGAGTCACTCCAGTTAACTTTTGTATAATAAGAAGCAGTAAAGTCATGTGAATTTTGAAAAAAAAATTATGAAAGATAGAATTAATTATGTTGAAAACAGTCTGCTAATGTACTAGGGGTTATTAGGAGTAAGCTACGAGTGGAGTTTACACAGAGATTTTATTTCATTAGAAGGCAAAATTTTCTAATAAAATGGAATAAATTGTGTGATGAGATAGTAAGATTCCCAACACTGAAATTGAAAAAGCAAAGGATAGATGACCACTTACAGAGGATTCTATTGAAGGGGTTGTTCTTCATGGTTTCTAAGGCCACTTCTATCTCTGAGTTTTTGTAATTTTATGATTTATTTAAACACTTTAGCTCCAAAAGAAACAGAAAATTTCAGATGTGCATTATTCAGTCTTTCCTCAAAAGTTTGATTTCAATGAAGGATGTTTAAGAGAGGATGTTTCCTTGGCCAATGAGTGGAATTGAATCCCATAGAGAAAATACACTTTAGAGAGTTAAAAATTTTACAGTCAATAGGAAAATTACCATTTTATTGTTATCCTGTTCTGTTCCTGACCAAAAGCTGAACAAACAAAAATAGTTGACTTGGAATGATATGCATTTATACATGTAGGTAAATAAAGGAAAATAAAAAGAAAAGAAAATTATGTGCCTCTTTGTGATTTTTGGAGAAATAAATGAAGAGCACAGTAAAGGATTGGGGAAGGGAAGAGGCTGGAGAAAGAAGATTGTGAGTGGAGAGACTTGGGAAGAGAGAAGGGAGTGGTAGTGAGGAAGTTTTATAAGAAAAAGTGAGAAGTGGAAAGAGAAATTGGGAGAGATGGAGAAAGAGTACAAGTAGCAAGAGCAATGGAGAGAAAAGGAGGAATAGAACAGAGAGAAAGATAGAGATTGAGGGAAAGAGGTAAACTGAGGTATGGAGAAAAGTGTGTGTGTGTGAGAGAGAGAGAGAGAGAAAGAGAAAGAGAGAGAATTGCTAGAGTCACTTTGTGGTGAAACACACCCATTACTAAGTAGTATTTACTTGATGTGAAACATTTTCAGTATTATCTATAATCATCCTATAATAAATTCATGCTTCTGCATACTTTAAGTGGAAATTATAATCTGCATCTGTATTCTCTCTCTCTGTCTCTTTCTTGCTTTCCCACTCCATTCTTCTCCACTAATATTAGAAGAATATATCTTGTTGTTAGCAGTTGTTGAGTTCTTTCTGACTCATAGTGACTGTCTTAGTTATCTAGTGTTGCTGTAACAGAAATAGCACAAGTGCATGGCTTTAACAAACAGGAATTTATTTTCTCACAGCTTAGGAGGCTACAAGTCCAAGTTCAGAGTGCCAGTTTAATGGAAAGCTTTCTTAATTTATGTCTCTTGGTGGTAGTAAGTGGCCACTCTCTGCTGGCTTCTCTCTCCTTTTATCTCTTGTAAGATGTCCCAGGACTCATCCCAGGCAAAACTCCCTAACATCAGATTAAGGTTGTGATGAGATTAACAGTGTTATATCCCACCCTTACAACTGATTGGTTTATCATATCAAATCACATAATGAAGAATCATTACATAACTGCCACATTACATAATTACATAACTGCCACATTACATAATTACATAACTGCCATATTTTTTTGGAATTACATAACTGCCATATTTTTTTTAAAACAATCCAATCCATGACAGTGACCATATATACAACAAAACAAAATGCTGCCCAGGCCTGTGCCATTCTCACAATTACTGTGGTTTGAGAATGTTATTGAAGCCACTGTCTTAATCCATCTCATTGAGGGTCATCTTCTTTTTTTGCTGACCCTGTACTTTACCAAGTATGATGTCCTTCTCCAGAGTCTATTGTCTTCTGATACCCATTGCCATGGAGTCAATTCCAAATCATTGAGAGAGGAACTTCTCAATAGGTTTTCCAAGGCTGTAAATCTTTAATGAAGCAAACAGCCTCCTCTTTCTCTTGCAGAGCAGCTGGTGGGTTCAAACCATCAACCTTTTGGTTAGCAGTTGAATGCTTTAACCTCTGTGCCAGCACAGCTCCTTGTCCCTTGTGAAAACATGTCCAAAGTATGTGAGATGAAGTTTCACAATCTTAACTTTTAAGTAGTGTTCAGGCTGTACTCCTTCCAATACAGATTTGCTTGTTTGTTTTTCTGTCAGTTGATATATTCAATATTCTTCACCAACACCATCATTCAAGACATAAATTCTTCTACTATTTTCCTTATTCCTTGTCCAGTTTTCACATGCATATGAGGCCATTGAAAATATGAAGATTTGGGTTTGGTGCACATTAGTCCTCAAAGAGACATCTTTGCTTTTGGATATTTTAAAGAGGTCTTTTGCAGCAGATTTACCCTAGGCAGTGCTTCATTTTATTTCTTTTTTTTTTTTTTTTATTAGGATTTGGGTGAAGATTTACAGAGTAAATTCATTTTTCAT
>NW_006922039.1:1432172-1435101 GCF_000298275.1 Orycteropus afer afer
TTAAAAAAAGGTTAGTATTTGGTTACCATGTGTTCCTTTCAGTCATCTATAATCTTATAATTTCTAGTTATGATTCTGACTTCCATAGCTTTTGCTATATATGTATGTGAAAGCTGGATGATTAATGCTGTTGTTGTTATGTGCCGTAGAGTCAGACCCAACTCATAGCCACCCCTCCTTGGGTTTCCAAGGCAGTATCACTACAGAAGTAGAGTGTCCAACCTTCCTTCCAAGAAGTGGCTGGTGGGTTTGAACTGCCAACCTTCTGGTAAGCAGTCAAGTGCCTTAGGCACTATGCTACCAGAGCTCCCAAATGATGAATAAGGAAGACCAAAGAAGAATCTATACCTTTGTTGTCAAAGAATATTAAATATACCATGGACTGCCAGAAGAAAAACAAATCTGTCTTGGAAGAAGTATACCTAGAATGCACCTCAGAAGGGAAAATAGCAAGACTCCACCTTTAAGTACTTTCCACATGATATCAGAAAGGATTAGTCCTTGGAGAAGGACATCAAACTTGGTAAAATAAAAGTAGTGTCAGTGAATAAAGTAGACCCTCAATGAAATAGATTGACACAGTGGCTACAATGGACTCAAACACAGCAAGATTGGGAGGATGGTGTAGGACAGGGAAGTGTTTCATTCAGTTGTACATAGGATCACTATGAGTTGGAACCAAGCGGACAGCACCTAACAAAACAACAATCATATTAATAGCTAATGATACAAGTTTTAATCTATCATTTAGTATTTCAAATTTCACATTTGAAAAGAGAGTAACAGTGCAGGCTCACTTAAGGAACAACAACAACAAAAAAAAAAAAAAACAACCCTGACATTTTACATTTCTTTCACACTAAAAAATAAACAATAAGTCATATGCTTATTTCCAGTTTAGGATATAGCCATTAGTATATTTGACATCCTCAGTGAGAGCTATCTGTAATTTCACTTAGCTAGCTTAACTTTTTCTCCTTTTATTACTGTGTGACCAAAGCAATATAATTTTCTGGATTTTTTACTTTGCTATTCAGTTTTTAGTAACAGACTTAAAACAGTTTTGCCACTGTAATACACAATTATAACATCTTTGATCACATTATGAAAGAGGTAGGGTTAACTATGCCACTCCTCAGAAGGAAGGTTGGGCAATCTACTTCTGTAGTGATACCGCATCAGAAACCCAAGGAGGGGTCTGTATGAGTCGGGTCTGACTCGACGGCACATAACAACAACAACATACCACATACAAAAAGGAAATTGATATTAATGTGTGAAGTGAATAAAAGTGACTGAATTTATTTGGTAGATGTATGTAAAGAAACAGTTTGAAATTCTAATAGAGAGAGATGGAGTACTGTTAGATTTCATTAAAGTTTCTTATTCTCCACAAAAAGTTAACTACATTGAGACTGTTTTGATAAAAGATAGTGGCCTGCAGCACATCAAAAATTGTTTAAAATGCTTGTACATAACTTCACACAATAGGCATGTTCTTCAAAAATCTCTGTGGATAAATCTCTTTCTAAAAATTGTTATTATGTGCCCTTGAGTCAGGTTTTTTTTTTTTTTAATTGTGATCCAGGTGAAATTTACAGAGCAAATTCACTTTCCATACAGCAGTTCACATACACTTTGTGTCATGACATTGACTACAATTTACCATAATGCAACAGCTCCCCTCCCGCTTCCTCCGAATAGTTACCTCTTCCCTGTGTCCATCCCCCTTGAGTCAGTTTTAAACTCTTAGTGACCCCATGCGACACAGTAAAAGTCCCTCATAGGGTTTTCTAAGTTGTAATATTTGTGGGAAGAAGCTCTGGTGGCATTTGACTATTAACCAGAAGGTTGGTGGTTCAAACCCACCAGTCACTCCACAGAAGGAAAACTGGCCAATCTTCTTATATGGAAGCAGATCACCATATCTTATTCCTGGGGAGCTCCTTAGTAGATTTGAACTACCAGTCTTTTGGTTAGAAACAGAATGCTTAAGTGATGCACCACAAAGATTCCCTTTTAAAAGCAGCAGGCACATAAAATATATTAATCATTGAACCAAAAATAAAGTTAGCCCACTGCCATCAAGCTGATTCCTACTCATAGCTACCCTGTAGGACAGAGTAGAATTGCCCTATAGGGTTTCCAAGACTGTAAATCTTTACAGAAGCAAGCAGAGTGTCATGTGTTTCTCCCACTGAGTGGCTGGTACGCTGGAATTGCCAACCTTTTGGTTAGCAGCTGAATGATTTAACCACTGTGTCACTGGAGTTTCTACATTAATCATTATGTAACATCAAATATTCTTATGATATTTTCTACTTTTACTTTGATTTTTATACATTAGTTCTAGCTGTTAAAAATAAATGGCATGCAAAATATTTTTACAGAATGAAAATTAAAATAATTTATTTTAATTGATCCCTCAAAATCCCTTAGTAGTAGGCAAATAATTTTGTATGTGTTTTCTTTCGAAATGGAACTTACACATTTAATGAAAACATGTCATATGTAACTAGAACTTCTTTAATTTAGGATAATATTATAATTAGTTGCCTGAAAATAATCACTGTAGAAATTATTTTAAAAGCTTTTAATATTATCAATATTAAATAGTTTTTAAAACACAAGTCAAGTAAATCATTCCATTAAGTGTGGTCACATCAATAATTGGGTCAAAACTACCACATGACACATAAGATCATACCTAAAATCCCTTTCCTCTAATAATACCTAATAATAATATATTAGTCTTTATATTAACTACTTAACAATTTCAGCTGTCTCTCTTATTTGCCTCTAATTTTCATAGAGCTCATATATATTTTTCTAAATACCAAAATAATGTTGTTGCTTTCATACATATCAGAAATGATCAGATTGTTAAAAATATGCTGTTCCTATGGATAATTAATCTCTGGAAGTTTAG
>NW_006922039.1:1436381-1437115 GCF_000298275.1 Orycteropus afer afer
AAAAAAAAAAAAAAAAAGAAAGAAAATCCAGATGGAAAAATGAAAAGGTATAAGAAGTGATTAATTTTATTTCTCTTTTATAATTCTACAGGGCTAAATACTTAAACTCAATTCTTAGAATATAAAAGAAAATGTTGCAAAATATTAGAGTGCCATGTCAATTTGTTTCCCTAATACTATCATGTCCTGGCAGTCAAAACTGAAAGACTAAAATTTTATGTTGGGGAGGAGTAAATATAAAGAACACTGAAGTGTATAATTAAAGTGATAGTAACACCAAATCAAACTTCTAGATTACCAAGATCTCTGAAAAGTCAGTTATATAAATAATGAATTAAATGTACAATGTCTTTTGAAATATGGGAATAAAGTATAGGAATGGCTTTAGCCTTGGAAGGATGCAGTTCCATCTACTATTTTAAACATCTGTTTTTACATGAGAAGACAAGTAAGTTATTAATGGATCTCTGAGAATTATATGGCAAAAGAATGTATTATCAGCTGTCCTAAAAATACAGCCTGTTTACATCAAACCAAAAAACCAAACCCACTACCACTGAATCAATTCTGACTCGTAGCAACCCTATACAACAGAACAGAAAGGCTATAAATGTTTATTGAAGCAAACAGCCTCATCACTCTCCCACAGAGCAGCTGCTGTGTTTGAACTGCCCACGTTTTGGTTGGCAGCTGAAAGCTTTAACCACCGTGCCACCAGAGCTCCTTCTATTGAC
>NW_006922039.1:1437315-1439808 GCF_000298275.1 Orycteropus afer afer
TCCAAGGAGTCACTGGTGGGTTTGAACCACCAGCCTTCTGGTTGGCAGTCAAGTGCCTTAGACACTAAATTATATTAGCCTTTCACACACAAAAAAAGAAAAACCCCTCTGGTAGCACAATGACTAAGGCATCTGACTGCTAACCAGAAGGTTGGTGATACTGGAAGTTTTTCCACTGGCATTTCAAATATCAGCAGAGTCATCCATGGTGGACATGTTTCAGCAGAGCTTATAGACTAAGGCAGACTAGGAAGAAGAACCTGCCAACCTACTTCTAGAAACCATGGCCAATGAAATCCTTCTGAATAACATCAGAACATTGTCTCATATAGTGAAGGAAGATGAGCCCCTCAGGTTGGGAGATTTTCAAAATAGGACTGGAGAAGAGTTGCATCCTCAATGTAGAGCTGACCTGGATGAATAAAGCTTTTGGTATCTTCATTTGCTGATGTGACAGGATTCAAAATTAGAAGAAACAGCTATAAACATACCTCAGAATGTGGATTGTAGGAAGAATAAATCTAGGAAAATTAGGAGTTTTCATAAACTAAATGGAATGCCTGACAATTCATACCCTAGGTATTAGTGAGCTGGAATGGACTGGTATTGGTCATTTGGAATCAGTCGATCATATGATCTACTCTGCTGGGAATGTCAAATTGAAGAGGAACAGTGTCACATGCATTGTCAAAATCTATTCTGAAGTACAGAGCTGTTATTAATAGTGATATATCCATACACTTTCAAGAAAACCAGTTAATAAAGTATTATTTAAAGGTGCACAGCCACCAATAATGCCAAATATTAACATATTGAAAATTTTTTTACCAAGGTCTGCAGTCAGAAATTGATCAAGCATGCAAGCAAGATGCATTGATAATTACTGGTGATAGCAGTATGAATGTTAGAAACAGAGAAAAAGGAAATATTGTCTTGTAATTGAAATGATGCCAAGGATCACATGACAGAATGTCATAAGACCAAAGACTTGTTGAAAATACCTTTTCTCAATAACATAAAATGGCTACTATACATGTAGACCTCACAGAGTGGAATGCACAGAAATCAAACTGAGTATATCTATGGAAAGAGATGATGGAGAAGCTCAATATCATCATTCAGAACAAGGTCAGAGGTCGACTGTTTAACAAACCATCAAATGCTCATATACAAGTTCAAGCTGAAGCAGAAGAAAATCAAAACAAGTCCATGAGAGACAAAGTACAACCTTGAGTATATCACACCTGGATTTAGAGACCATCTCAAGAATATATTTGATGCATTGAACACCAATTAATGAATACCTGATGAGTTGTGGGATGACATTAAATGCATCATACAAGAGAGTAAGTAGTGGTCCTTGGGAAGACAGGAAAGAAAAGAGCAAAACAGATGTCAGAAGAGACTCTAAAACTTGCTCTTGAACATAGAGTAGCTAAATTGAATGGAAGAAATAATGAGTAAAAGGACAAAGTAAAGTATTATCATGAAATGTGCAAAACCTGGATTTAGGAAACTGAAAAAGAAGAACATGATTGAGATTTCTCAAGCTGAAAGAATTGAAGAAAACATTTGAGCCTTAAGTTGTAAAACTGAAGGATTCTATGGTACAAAGAATGATATAGTAAATATCAAAAGAAGATGGAAGGAATACACAGAGACATTGTATCAAATAGAATTTTGGAGCATTCAGCCATTTCAGAAGGTAGAATATGATCAAGAAGCAGTGATATGGAAGTAAGAAGTCCAAGCTGCACTGAAAACATTGGGTAAAAAACAAAGCTCCAGGAATTAATGGAATATAGGTGATCCAATAGAATGTGCAAATTATCAAGTAAAACCATTAATATCACATGCAAGTAAAATTTTGCTGAAGATAATTCAAAAATAGATGCTTTAGTACATTGACAGGGAACTGTCAGAAATTCAATCATGATTCAGAAAAGAACATGGAATGTGGTGGGATATATATCAGATTGATCTTGGCTGAAAGCAGTAAATTTCCAAATGATGTTTACTTGTGTTTTATTGACTATGGAAAGGGATTCAACTGTGAGGTTCATAACAAATTATGAATAACATTGTGAAGAATGGGAATTCCAAAACAATTAATTGTGCTCATGCAGACCTGTACATAGACCAAGAGGCAGTCATTCAAGCAACAAGGGGACATTGTGCAGTTTAAAATCAGGAAAGTCATGTGTCAGGCTTGTATCCTCTCACCATACACATTCATTCTGTATAGTGGGCAAATAATCATAGAAGCTGGGCTATCTGAAGAAGAATTCATCATCAGGATTGGAGGAGGACTCATTAACAACCTGCAATATGCACATGACGTAATTTACTTGCTGAAAGTGAAAAGTTGAAGCACTTTCTGATGAGGATCAAAGATTACAGCCTTCAGGATGGATTACAACTCAACATAAAGAAAACAAACAAAAAAAAAGTTTCACAACTGGACCAATAGCTCATGTGGTGTAGTGCCTAAGG
>NW_006922039.1:1440063-1441978 GCF_000298275.1 Orycteropus afer afer
ATTGTGGTTTTGTTGTTATGTGATGTCGAGTTGGACCCAACTCATAGTGATCCCTCCTTGGGTTTCTGAGGCAGTATCACTATGGAAGTAAATTGCCCAACCTTCCTTCCAAGGATTGGCTGGTGGGTTTGAACTGTTAGCCCTCTGGTTAGCAGTCAAGTACCTTATGCACTATGCTACCAGAGCTCCCATTTGGGTGATGAATATTAAATACACCATAGACCCTTACAAGAAGGAACAAATCTGTCTTGGAAGAAGTATAGTCAGAATACTTCTTAGAAGTGTGGATGGTGAGAGTTTGTCTTAAGTACTTTAGACATGTTATCAGGAGGGACCAGTCCCTGGAGAAGGACACTATGCTTGCTAAAGCAGAGGGCCAGCATAAAATAGGAAGTCCCTCAACAAGGTGTATTGCACAGTTGCTGTGACAGTGGCCTCAAACATCAAAGATTGTGAGGATGACGCAGGACCAAGAAATGTTTTGTTCTGATGTTTATATGGTCCCTATGAGTTGGAACTGACTTCATGGCATCTAGCAACAACAAATCTTCTCCATGGTGAAATGGAATAGGCTGTTTTATATTTATTGTAATCCTCACAATACCCCTTGTGATATAGATATTGTTATCTCCATTTTATAGATAAAGATTACAAATTGATGAAATTGCTTGCTCTGAGTCACATATATAGGAGGCATTTTGGAAGTTCACATCTACTTTACCTTGCTTCAATTAGATATTAAGTTCTGCTTTTCTTTCACATTCGTATATTGGGCGGTCTTATAATCCATAAGTTAAACATTAGACTAGGAAAGTACTAATGCTAAAGTTTCAGTAACATAGTCTTGTTAAAATACATGTTTTTGAATTGCAAAAATTTAGAATCCCACAAGGATAAGAAAATAATGTCCTTGAGTGCCAGGTATTGTAAATGACCATAAAAATAAAAAGAAAATATATTTTTGTCATCTGTGCTTTGTGTGTGGAGTATGGATTTTTATCCAAAACGAGTTTTCTTGTTCTGTTTCTTGCTATTTAAATTATTCACCTGGGAAAAGTTAGTAATAACTTTATCTTTCAGTGAAGCATGGGCTGCAGTATTGTAGTTTGTTTTTTTTTTTTTTTTTAGAATTTAGCAGTAATTTGCATGCTATTAATTCTAACTTCTGTTCTCTTTGCCTCCATGCACAATTCTTAGCCTTTTCTTCTTTTTCTTTTATACACTCTATTTAAAATTATTCCGTATTTATAGACATCAACATAGTATACTTGTAGACATTAACAAAGTATACTTGCAGGCTAGGTTACAATTCCTGAAGATATATCAACATTCATTCTCCGTTTTACTTATTATTGTGTTTTCTCACCTAAATATATTTTTAAATCATTGTGGAAAAGAGCATGCAAATTGTCTCTGAAGCACCTAATGCACAGGAATCCAGAGACAAAAATAAAGCCTAGGTATACATATCAAAAAAAAAAAAAAAAAAAAAAACCATTGCCTTGCAGTCAATTCTGATTCATGCAACCCTATAGGGTAGAGTAGAATTGTACCACGAGGTTAGCAAGGTTGTAACATTTATAGAATTGATGTAATTACCATTGAGATGCTTCAACAAACAGATGCCATACTAGAGGCACTTGTCTATGCCAAGAAATTTGGAAGACGGCTACCTAGCCAACTGACTGGAAGAGATCCATATTGCTACCCATTCCAAAGAAATGTGATACAGGGATTCAAATGGAGTCTCATCAGTAATCACCACACTATTTCCCTCTAGCATCTTAGTGCTTGAAAAACTAGGTACGGCAGTTTGAATTAGGGATTTTGGTGCTCAGAACAGCTCATTGAGTCAGAGTGCACCAAATTCGGAGGAGTAGAATTAGAGAGAAGAAAGATACAGGGGGAAAAAGTA
>NW_006922039.1:1442078-1443601 GCF_000298275.1 Orycteropus afer afer
AGAAGACACACCACACCAGCATACTAGTGACCACACGAGCATACCAGCGATCACCCCAAGGACCTTCAGCACCTGATTTTATTGGTAACTTAGGTCAGCTAGGTGCAAATGGTCGTGTCCAATGCCTTTGAAACCTGAGCAGAGTCCATTGGTGCTCCAGAAGGGTGGGCCTCCTCCCTCCTCAGTGGGTCGCTGAGTAGGCTTGGGTCAGCTTAGTGGCATTGAGAGGTCTGTGCTTGACTTTATCAGTAATATTGGGACCACAGATTATTAGCAGGCACTCTACTGACTTCAGCGCTGCTGAAACAGAGCATATCTTTGGTGCCATGAGTGGGTGGGCTCACCGAGGAACTCCTGAGTGGATCACCGTCTGAGTGGGTTAGCCAGCACCTTGGGCAGATGGGGCCAGAGAGAGAAACCCCCTCAGCAGATCGTGTAGCCAGGAAGTTATCTTGGGTCAACTTTTTGGTGCCAAGGGGCCTCGAGAGCAGGGTTTTTGCATGTGCCTGAGCCTGGCGGAGGGTGGTGAGCCCCTAACAACTGGAGTCTTTACTGAAATTGAGCTGTGGGCCTGTAAATAACAGTACAATGTCATCAGTAGAAGCCTGTTCAAAGTGCTAGATACCACCTTTAGCAACAGTGAGCTTTCCTTCTTCCAATCCAACTTCTCCACCAATAACTTCACTCATCCAATATAAGAAACCACATTCAGCCACCAAAAAACCTTCCAGATAGAACACTAAACACTCTTTATGACAAATAGAAACCCATATCCACATTCCACACAGTGATTCCACCATCACAAAGAAAAATGAAGACCAATCCAGCATACCTGAATTAATAACTAAAAACAAACAAATAAATAAATAAAATATACCAGCTTCATCTTTTCAAAATATTAAGCCATAAAACCAAGACAAAACAAATCAATATATATCAACAGTTAAAGACAACCTCAAAATGTCTAGGAAACAACAGGCAACCTCAAATCAAACAAACAAACAAACAAAACAAAAACAAAAACAAAACAGGGAAAAGCATTAGAAGAAAACCGACAAACAAAGGTCTCATTAAACATGGAGGAAGAGGAAGCAATAGAATTATCTGAGAAGGAATTTAGAAGATATGTTTATAGAGCTTTACAAGAACTCAAGGAAACCCCAAAGAGAAGCAGGAGAACACAGACTGTTCCCTGGAAGATCTCAGGAAAACTACTCAAGAACAAAATAACAAGACTAATGCACAATCAGAACTCATATGAAAACAGCAGTTAGAAATCCAGAAGAGGAATACCAAAATGACAAAATAACACAACACAGCAGAAGCACAAAAGAATAGGTTAGAACTGGCTGAAGAATGCATATCTCAACTAGAAGACAAATCCCTGGACACCAGGCTGTATGAAGAAAAATTAGAACAAAGATTTAAGAGAAATTAAGAGAACCTAAGAATTATATGAGATGATATGAGAAGAAATAACAAGCAACAATTCATTGGAATTTCAGAACAAGAAGAAGCAAAAA
>NW_006922039.1:1443761-1446966 GCF_000298275.1 Orycteropus afer afer
ATTACGTATAATAATAAAATAGTTATGCTGAGCTCCGAATACTCAGCAGAAACCATGCAGGCAAGAAGGCAGTGAGACAGCATATAAAGCCGTGGACTGAAGGAAAAGAACTTCCAACCAAGGATCCTATATTCAGCCAAATTATCCATTAAATATGAAGACGAAATCAAGGCATTCTCAGACAAACAGAAATTAAGGGATTCTATGAAAATCAGACCAACCCTGCAAGAAATGCTGAAGGAAGTTCTTCCAATAGAGAACCCACAACAGAGATCAACAAAACCAGGATACGTGGCATCAACACTAAAACCAATTAGAAATAGAAACTCAAAATAAGACCATAAAACATTGTACTCTTAAAACCAAGGAAGTCAATCAGCACAAATCAACAGAAACTAACCTTTCAGAAGGAATAAAACTTCTAGGTAAAAACTTCTTAATGGAGAGGAAAGCAGGACAATGTCTTCACAGTATGCACAGTTCTAAAAATGTAGAGACAAGAATATACTCTAAGGTAACCACAGAGAAAAGTAACAATCCCCCTAAGCAAATCCAGAAGGAAGGAAAACATATAAGTTTAATAAGCACAAGACCAACAATAAAGAAGAAAAGGGAGAAAACATTAGCCAACAAACCAAACTCAGCACAGAAAAGTATATGGACCAAGGAAACACCAACAACACAACAAAAAAACCACAACAGAATGACAGCAATCAATTCATACCTATCACTGATTACACTCAATGCAAATGGACTAAATGCACCTATCAAGAGAAAGAGAGTGGCAGATTGGACAAGAAAAGAAGACACATTGATATGCTGCCTACAAGAGACCCATCTTAGACACAAAGATAAAAACAAATTAAGAGTTAAGGGATGGAAAAAGTATATACCAAGCCAATGGAAACCAAAAAAGGGCCAGAGTAGCAATATTGATTTGTGATAAAATAGATTTTAAGGTGAAAAATATCTTAAGAGATAAGGAGGGACATTATATGATGCTGAAAGGGTCAAGTGACAAAGAAGACATTACAATAATAAATATTTATGCACCCAATGAAAGTGCTCCAAAATCCATGAAGCACATATTAACTGAATTAAAAGAGATAATAGACAACTCTACAATAGTAGTAGGAGACTTTCAAAGAGGGACAGGTCAACTGGAAAAAAACTCAACAAAGATACAGAAGAACTCAACAATACAATCAATCAACCTGACCTCACAGACATATACAGAGCATTTCACCCAACAAAAGCACAATTCACAATCTTCTCCAGTGCACTTGGATCCTTCTCCAGAATAGACCATATGTTAGGACATAAAACAAGCCTCAATAAGTTCAAAAGCATTGAATTACTACAAAGCATCTTCTCGGACCACAATGCTATAAAATTAGAAATTAATAATAGGAGAGAAAAGAAAAAGCATCAAACATATGGGAGCTGAACAACTCACTGCTCAAAAACTACTGGTAACAGAACAGATAAAAACTGAAAAAAAAAAAAAATTCCTAGAAACTAATGAGAATGAAGATACATCCTACCAAAATCTATGGGATACAGTGAAAGCCGTACTCATAGAACAGTTTATAGAAATAAATGCATACATCAAAAAAGAGGAAAGAAACAAAATCAACACTCTAACTCATCAACTCCAACAACTAAAATAGAACAACAAAAGAATTCTACAGTATATGGAAACAAGGAAATAATAAAGATTACAGCAGAAATAAATGAAACAGAAGAAAAACATAGAGAAAATAAACAAAACAAAAAGCTGGTTCTTTGAAAAGATTAATTAAATCGATAAACCATTGGTAGATCTAACAAAAGAAAAGAAAGAGAAGATACAAATCACAAGAATTATAAACGAAATGGTGTCATCACAACAGAACCAACTGAAAAAAAAAATGATACTGACAGAATATCATGAAAAATGGTACTCCAACATATTTGAGAACCTAGAAGAGATGGATATGTTTCTACAATCACAAGACCTACCTAAAGTATCCCACTCAGAGATAGAAAACTTGAACAGACATATAACAAAAGAAGAAATCGAACAGTTCATAAAAATACTTCCCACAAAGAAAAGCCCTGGCCCTGATGGCTTCACTGGAGAAGTCTATCAAATATTCAGAAAAGAGTTGAAACCTATGCTACCAAAGCTATTCCAGAACACAGAAAAAAATGGAATACTCCTAAACTCATTTTATGAAGTGAGCATAACACTAATACCAAAACCAGGGAAAGACACTACTAGAAAGGAAAACTACAGACCAATATCCCTCATGAACATAGATGCAAAAACCTTTAACAAAATCCTAGCCAAGAGAATCCAACAACATATCAAAAAATTAATACACCCAGACCAAGTGGGATTCATACCAGGTTTACAAGGGTGGCTCAACATAAGAAAATCAATCAATGTAATCCACCACATAAACAAAACAAAAGAAAAGAACCATATGCTTATGTCAATTGATGCAGAAAAGGCATTTGATAAAATCCAACACCCATTCCTGTTCAGAACTCTCAGCAAAATAGGGATAGAAGGGAAATTCCTCAACATAGTAAAGGGTATGTATGCAAAGCCAACAACCAAAATCATTAGTAATGGAGAAAGACTCAAGATTCTTATGAATGGGAACCAGACAGTGATGCCTTCTCTGACCACTTCTATTTAACATTGCATTGGAAATCCTGGCCAGGGCAACAAGGCAAGAAAGATAAATAAAAAGCATACAAATTGGCAGAGAGGAACTAAAACTATCTCTTTTTTTTGCATGGTATGATCCTGTACATAGAAAACCCAAGGGACGCAATAAAATAACTACTGGAACTAATAGAGAGGTCCAGTAAAGTGGTAGAATACAAGGTCAACATAAAAAAAAAAATTGTTGGATTGCTATACACCAGCAAAGGAGTCTTCTGATAAAGAAATAAGGGAAACCATACCATTTACTATAGCTACTAAAAAGATAAAATATCTAAGAATAAACCTCACCAGAGACACAAAATACCTATAAAGAGAAAACTATAAGACACTTCTACAAGAGACAACCAAGAGTATATAAATGGCAGAACCTACCTTGTTCATGGATAGGTAGATTAAATATTGTGAAAATGTCAATACTACCTAAAGCAATCTATACATTTAACACAATCTCAATCCAGATTTCAACAGAATTTTTTTAAGGACTTG
>NW_006922039.1:1448211-1459720 GCF_000298275.1 Orycteropus afer afer
AAATATTTGCCTAAGACATATCTGATAAAGGACTTATCTCCAAAATCTATAGAAAACTTCAACACCTCAACACCAAAAAGACAAATAACCCAATTCACAAATGGGCAAAAGACTTGAACAGACACTTCACCAAAGAAGATATACAGATAGCCAATAGACACATGAGAAATTACTTGTGATCATTAATCATTCGAGAGATTCAAATCAAAACAACAATGAGATATCATCTCACCCCAGCAATAATAGCAATGTTCAACAGGTCAGAAAATAACAAATGCTGGTGAGGATGTGGAGAGATTGAAATTCTTGTGCACTGCTGGTGGGATTGTAAAATGGTGCAACCATTGTGGCAAACTGTATGGCGTTTCCTTAAAAAACTGAAAATAGAAGTACCATTTGACCCAGCATTTCGATTACTAGGAATATATCCCAAAGAGTTGAGGGACAGCGCATGAAAAGACATATGTACACCTATGTTCATCACAGCACAATTCACTAGAGCAAAGAGATGGAAACAACTTACATGCCCATCAACGGATGAGTGGATAACCAAATTATGGTATATGCACACAAAGGAATAGTATGCTACATTAAAGAACAATGAAGGATAAGCGAATCATCTCACAATGTGGATGAACCTGGAGGACATTATGCTGAGTGAAATAAGTCAATTGCAGAAAGACAAGTACTGTATGACCTGATTACTGTAA
Organism: Orycteropus afer afer; assembly: GCF_000298275.1. Taxonomy (NCBI): domain Eukaryota; kingdom Metazoa; phylum Chordata; class Mammalia; order Tubulidentata; family Orycteropodidae; genus Orycteropus; species Orycteropus afer. Next base: position 1,448,922 of record NW_006922039.1, read on the forward strand.
AAAGACAGAGAAGGGTTTGCTTGGGAAAGGGAGCTCACTTAGTAGGTTACTGGGATGGGGAGGGAAGAAGAACAATTAATTTCAGGAGTTGGGGACTACACACTGACATGGGTAGGAGTGGGATATAAAGAAATGAACTCTGACCACCATGATGACATTAGGCAATGGGGTGACACTGTATTCTGCACATAAAAAATAGATGACAGATGCTAATACCAACCAATGTGTCCACAATGCTGCATTACCATGAACACCAAACACCAGGCTACAAATAAATATATAAACACCTGATATGATCAGATGGGGGTCAGTGAAAAGGAGAATACTCTAGACCAAGGATAGATTCAGCTGAGGCTAATCTTGCACAGACACTAATGATGGAAAATACCTGCAGTCCTTAAAAAAACAATAGAAGATAGACACAGGGTAATCCCTCACAGACAACCAGACACTATAGTTGAGAGAACCAATAGATCTACCATCTCAAGACCATAGTACTGGGGGACACCAGACTCAATTGGCACAACAAAATACCTAAAAGCCTTGCTCCCCTTCCTACATTGGTGAGTAGTGACTGGGGTCTTAAAAGCTTTCAAGTGACCGTCTAAGATGCATCTAAAAGTCTACTAGTATCAGAAGTGAAGAAGAATGCAAAAAACAAACAAGGGCATTTAGAAGCAATTGGCCATAGGACAAGATAGCCCTTGAGACAAGAAGAACTAGATGGTGCCTGGCTACCAATGCCAACCACTCAGGAAAAGATCAAGTCTGGAGATGCTGAATAAAGTGAGAGGGAAAACTTGGAACAAAATCCAAAGACTCAATAATGACCAGAATTACTGGTCAGATGAAATCTGGTGAGACCCCCAATACTATGGCCCTGGAATATATTCTGTGCCTGGAATAAAATGCACCTCCAGGGGCAGCCTCTCAGCCCAATAGTTAACAACATGTACATGCAGACCTCTCAACTCAGGATGACATACCCACATACTCTATGGAAATACATCCCTTAGAGCAATTGACCATGGGATACCAGAGGACCAACATTCAAATTGTGGAAATGCAGGACAAACAAGGAGTGCATAAATATGAGGGGCACAGGGGAAGAGTTATAGGGTAGTGAGGGGAGGAGACTGGGTTAGGGTTGGGCATGGTAAATCGGGAGTGAAACTAAATGTACATATTACGTTGAATGTAAAACAAGCTCTTAGAAGTAAAAATTAAAATTAAAAAAAGAAAGGTGATACAACAGAATGTGGAAATTACTGAACAATATCATTAGAATCAAACACAAGTAAAATATTGCCAAAGATAATTAAAAAACGGTTGTAGCAGTATATTGACTGAGAACTTCCAGAAATGCAAGCTTGATTTAGAAGAGGACATGACACAAGGGATAGCATTGCTGATATCAGATGGATCCTGGCTGGCTGAAAGCAAAGAATACCAGATATATGTTTATTTGTGTTTTATTGACTATGAAAAATGATTCAACTGTGTGGATCATAAGAAATTATGGATTCTTTTTCAATGTTTTTCTCAATGTTAGAAAAGAATGGGAATTCTGGAACACTTAATTGTGCTCATGAGGAACCTGTACATAGACCAGGAAGCTGTTGTTTGAACAGAACAAGGCAATACCACATGGTTTAAATTCAGGATGGGAGTGCATCAAGGTTGTTTTCTTTCAACATACTTATTTAGTCTGTATGCTGAGCAAATAATCCGAGAAGTTGGAGTATATGAAGAATGTGGCATTAGAATTGGAGAAAGACTTATTAACAACTTGCGATATGCAGATGACACAACCTTGCTTGCTGAAAGTGAAGGTGAATTGAAGCTTTTACTGATGAAGATTAAAGACTACAGCCTGCAGTATGGGTTACACCTCAACATAAAGAAAAGAAATATCTTCACAACTGGTCCAATAAGCAGCATTATGATAAATGGAGAAAAGTTTGAAGCTGTTAAAGATTCCATATTACTTGGATCCACCATCAACACCAATGGAATCAAGTCAAGAAATCAGATGATGTATTGCACTGGGCAAATCTGCTGCAAAAGATCTCTTTAAAGTGCTGAAGAGCAAAATGTGTCTTTGAAGACTAAGGTGTGCCTAATCCAAGCCATGGTATTTTCAATTGCCTCATATGCATGTGAAAGCTGGACAATGAATATGGAAGAGCGAAGAAGAGTTGATGCTTTTGAGTTGTGGTGTTGGTAAAAAATACTGAAAGTACCATGGACTGCCAGAAGAGCTAACAAATCTGTCTTTGGAGGAAGCCCAGGTGGAATGCTCTTTGGAAGTGAAAATGACCATACTTCATCTCACTTACTTTGGTCATGTTGTCAGAAGGAACCAGTCCCTGGAAAGGGATATCATGCTTGGCAAAGTGGAAGGTCAGAGAAAAAAGGGAAGACTCTCAATGAGATGGATTGACACAGTGGCTACAATGATGGGCATAGCAAGGATTGTGAGGCTGACCCAGGACCTGGCACTGTTTTGTTTTGCTGTACATAGGATTGCTACAATTTGGAGCTGACTCATTGGCACCTAACAACAACAGCAACAAAACCAATGCTTATGGAAGCAGATTGTCACATCTTTTTCCTGAGGATTGGTTGAGGTGTATGAGCCACCCTTCTTTTGGTTAGCAGCTATGTGCTTAGTTACTGTGTCACCAGGGCTCCTCTAGGTTCAAAGCTAATTTTGGGTGGTGGTCAATGAGGGCATGACATTGCCATAATAAGCTATCAATGAATCCTGCCATAAAGCCTTTTTACTCAAGCTAGGGCCCACTATAAAAAATTTTGATTATATGTTCATTCACTTGTGCAAGTTAGCTGGGTGAAAGGTGAGTATGAGAAGGTTGTAGCAGTCCAAAAAACTGTGATACTTGATTCTCAGAAATTATTGTTTTTGACTTCATCTAAGTGTAAATCTTGATGGGAATGAGATATAAGGAATTTAGGCACAATGTAAGAATAGTATGGGCAGAAGTAATCCGTTTACACTAGGCAAACACATTTCCACTTGCATGATGTGTTTTGCGTAAATACACTGTACAGCAATGTCATTATTTTAGAGATACACTAAATAGTTGGAGGGAGTTTTCATATTTGAAATGCCTATAGATTTTATGGTTATTTTAGACACTACTATAACATTGCAGCTCATTTTGTATTTTTATTTGTATATCCCAAGTTAGAGATTTAAAAGGAAAAAAAAAATATATATAGGGAGGAATGTATGTCTACGGAGATTTTTCTCAAGATGACTTCAGAGCAGGGCTCTATGTCAGCAATTCCCTTCTCTCCCACTCACCTGGGGGCACATAGACTGAGTTTAACCCAGGCCTTGGCTTGGTAAATGCACAAAACTCAATGAATCTAGTCATTTCCAATTGGCTGATTGGTGTGTAGATATGGCCACCACAAATCAAACTCTCTCCAGGCACACTTCTAGTAATTTGGGGAACCTGCAAATATCCTCCAGATCACTCACATTTTTGGAAATCAGAAGGCAGTTCCATTTCCATTTCTAAAATCTGACCCACTGCTAGGTTAAATGCCTTCTAGGCATTGTTATGAGTAAATTTTGTCTACTATGTCTCCTTAATCTACATTCCTGAAATCTTTTAAATTTTGCTATATGACATCCTTTGTTTTAGGCTTTTCTAGAAGCAAACTTAAGGTACCTACAATGGACAGCCAATAAGATTAAGTTCTGATTACTTAGCAGAAACCATTCAGGCAAGAAGACATTGGGAGGGCATATATAAATACTGAAGGAAAAGAACTTGCAACTAAGAAATCTATATTCAGCCAAATTGTCCCTCAAATATGAAGACATTCTCAGACAAACAGAAATTAAGGGAATTTGTGAAAATCAGATCAATTTTACAAGAAATGCTAAAGGGAGACTTTATAATAGAGAACCCACCACAGAGAACAACAAATTAAAATCAAGACACTTGACATCAACACTTAGAAACAAAACCAGAAATAGATGCTCAAAATAAGCTCATAATACAATGTACACAAAGAAACAAGGGAGTCAATCCAAAGATGACACCAGCAACAAAGCAAACAGAGGGAATAAAAACTCTTAATTACAAAATTTCCAACATGAGAGGAAGACAGGACAATCTCTTTATAGATTTGACTGTTCCAAAATTAAGGAGACAAGAATTTACTTCAGGTAACCACAGAGAAAATTAACAATCCCCTTAAGTTAACCCAGAAAGAAGAAAAATATATGGGCTTAGTAAGCATAAAATCAACAGTAATGAAGAAAAGAGAAGAAACACTTGATAACAAAAGGAGCTCAGCACAGAAAAATATTTGGAACAAGGAAATTACTAACAACACAACAAGAAAACACAATAGAATGACAGCAATAAATTCATACCTATCACTAATTACACTCAATGTGAATGGACTAAATACACCAATCAAAAGAAAGAGAGTGGCAGATTGGATAAGAAAGAAGACCTATCAATATGCTGCCTACAAGATACCCACTTTAGACACAAAGATAAAAATAAATAAAAAATTAAAGGGTGGATGACTCAGGACCATAGCACTGGGACACCAGATTCAATTGGCACAACAAAATACATAAAAGTCTTGGTGAGTAGTGACTGGGGACTTAAGAGATTTCAAGTGACTGACCATCTAAGATACACCATTGATCTCCTATCATCAGAAATGAAGATGAGTGCAAAAAAAAAAAAGAAAAAGAGCATTTGGAAGCAATCAGCACTAGGATATGATGGCCCTCGAGACCAGAAGAACTAGATGGTGCCTGGCTACCAATGCCAACCACTCAGGAAAGGATAAAATATGGAGATCTTGGATAGAATGGGTGGAAAAACGTGGAACAAAATCCAAAAACTCAATAATGACCAGAATTACTTGTCAGATGGAGTCTATCCTATGGCTCTGGGATACATTCTGCACCTGGAATGAAACTCATTTCCAGGGGCTGGATCTCAACCCAACAGTAAACAAGATGTACATACAGACCACTCAACCCAGGGTGATGCACCCACATAATGTATGGAAATGCATCTCTTGGAGCAATTGACCAAGGGGCACCAGAGGGGCAATATTTGCATGGAGGAAATGCAGGACAAACAGGAGTGCATAACTATTAGGGGCACAGTGGGAAGGGGGTTACTGGGTATGGTGGAGAGGAGACTGGTTTAGGGTTGGGGATGGTAAATGGGGAGTGAAACTAAATATACACGTAATGTTGAATTTAAAACAAACTCTGCTCTGTAAACTTGCATCTAAAGCACAATAGAAGAAAAAATATATTAAGGGGAGGAAGAAATATATCAAGCTAATGTCAATCAAAAAAAGAGCAGGAGTCGCAATATTAATTTTTGATAAAATAGACTTCAAGGTGAGAAACAGCATGAGGGACAAAAAAGGTCATTATATGATGCTAAAAAGATCAATCAACCAAGAGGACATCACCATTATTAATATCTCTACACCCAATATGTTGTTGTTGTTATTATTTGCCATCTAGTTGGACCCAACTCATAGCGACCCCTCCTTGGGTTTCTGAGGCAGTATCACTATGGAAGTAGATTGCCCAACCTTCCTTCCCAAAATATATAAAGTAAATATAAACTGAATTGAAAGGAAAATTAGACAACTCTACAATAGTAGTAGGGGACTTTAATACACCACTTTCAAGGAGGGAGGGAACAACTAGAAAAATACTCAACAAAGATACAGAAGAACTCAACAACACAATCAACCATCTCAACTTCATAGACATATACAGAGTACTCCACCCAACAAAAGCACACACAATACACATTCTTCTCCAGTGCACCTGGCTCATTCCCTAGAATAAACTGTATGTTAGGACACAAAACAAGCCTCAATAAATTAAAAAAAAAAAACTTTTAAATACTACAAAGCATCTTCCCTGACCACAATGCTATAAATTTAGAAATCAATAATAGGATGGTCAAGGGAAAAATATCAAATATGTGGAAACTGGTAATACACTGCTCAAAACTACTGGGTAACAGAAGAAATAAAGTGTGAGTTTAAGATATATATATATAATCCTAGAAACAAACGAGAATGAAAATACATCTTACCAACATCTGTGGTACACAACAAAAGCAGTACTCAGAGATTAATTTATAGCAATAAATGCACACATCAAAAGGAGGAAATAAATAAAATCAATATTCTAACTCAACAACTTCAACAATTACAAAAAGAGCAACAAAAGCAACCTACAGTATCCAGAAGTAAGGAAATAATAAAGACCAGAGCAGAAATAAATGAAACCAAAAACAGAACACAACAAAAAGTAGAGAAAATAAACAAAACAAGAAGCTGGTTCTTCTGACAGATTAACAAAACTGAAAAACCACTGGCAAATCTAATAAAGGGAAAGAGAAGATGCAAATAACATGAATAATAAATGAAAAGGACAACATCACAACAGAACCAACTGAAATAAAAATGATATTGAAAGAATATTATGAACAACTGTACTCTAACAGATTTGAGAACCTAGAAGAGATGGACAAGTTTCTAGAAACACAATACCTACCTAAACTATTCCAGTTGGAGATAGAATACTTGAACAGACCCATAACAAAGAAGAAATTGAGCAGGTCATAAGAAAATTTCCCATAAGATAAAGTCCTGGCTCAGATAGTTTCACTGGAAAATCTTACCAAACATTCAGGGAATAGTTGACACCTATACTACTCAAACTATTCCAGAACATAGGAAAAGATGGAATACTCCCAAATTCATTTTATGAAGCAAGCATAACACTGATACCAAATCCAAGGAAGGACACCACTACAAAAGAAAGTTCAGACCAATATCCTCCATGAATATAGATGCAAAAATCTTCAACAAATCCTAGCCGACAGAATCCAACAACATATTAAAAAATAATACCTCCTGATCAAGTGGAATTCGTACTTGGTGCGCAAGGATGGTTCAACATCAGACAATCAATGTAATTCATCACATAAACAAAAGAAAAGAACCATATGATCATATCATTTGCCATAGAAAAGGCATTTTATAAAATCCAACACCTGTTCCTGTTCAGTACTCTCAGCAAAATAGGGTTAGAAGGATAATTTCTCAACATAATAAATGGAATGTATGCAAAGCCAACAGCCAGCAATTGTTAAGATTCAAGACATTCTCCTTGTGAAGGGGAACCAGACAAGGATGCCCTCCATCATTATTTCTATATAACATTGTATTGGTAGTCTTAGCCAGGGCAATAAGGTAAGAAAGAGAAATAAAACATCCAAATTGGCAAAGAGGAATTAAGTTATCTCTATTTGTGGATGACATTATCCTATACATAGAAAATCCAAGAGATTCAGCAAAAATACTACTGGAACTAATAGAGAGGTTTAGCAAAGTGGCAGGATACCAGGTCAACATACAAAAATCAGTTGGATTCCTCTACATCAACAAAGAGACCTCTGAAAAGGAAACAAGAAAAATAATACTCTACAATACCTACCAAAAAGATAAAATATCTAGTATAAATATTACCAGAGATCCCAAACAACTATACAAAGAAAACTGTGAAACACTACCACAAGAAGCTACAAGAGATCTACACAAATGGAAGAACCTGCCTTGTCCATGTGTAGGAAGACTGAATATCCTGAAAATGTCAATTTTACCCAAAACAATCTACACATTCAAAGCAATCTCAATCCAAATACCATCAATATTTTTTAAGGATATGGAAAAAACAGTTATTAACTTCATATGGAAAGGAAAGAGAACTCAGATAAGCAAAGCACTACTGAAGAAGAAAAACAAAGTGGGAGGTCTCACACTACTGGATCTCAAAACCTACTACACAGCCACAGTAGTTAAAACAGTGTGATATCGGTGCATGGTAGACAGATAGACCAATAGAAGAGAGTCGAAAACCCAGAAATACACTCTTCCATCTATGGACAACTGATCTTTGACAGAGGACCAAAACCCATTAATTGGGGGGAGATAGCCTCTTTAACAAATGGTGCTGGCAAACTTGGATATCCATCTGCAGAAAAATGAAACAAGATCTGTAGCCCACCCCATACACAAAAACAAACTCAAGGTGGATCGAAGACTTAAATGTAAAATGCCAAAACTATAAAACTCATCAAAGATAAAATAGAGGAAAATCTATGGGCTCTAATTTACCACATAAATAGTCTATCAAGCATAACCCAAAATGGACAGGCAGTGTAAAGAGAAGCTAGATGACTGCGACCTTTTAAAAATTAACTTCTTATGCTCATTGAAAGACTTTTCCAAAAGGGAGAACCTACAAATTGGGAAAAAATATTTGTCTATCACATATCTGACAAAAGACTTATCTCCAAAATTTATAGATTTATAGAAAACTTCAACTCCTCAATGTCAAAAAGACAAAAAATCCAATTAAAAAATGGGCAAAGAACATGAACAGACACTTCACTAAAGATGGTATTCTGGTGGCCAACAAACACATGAGAAAATGCTCACAAACATTATCCATTGTTGTTGTTGTTATGTGCCCTCAATTCGGACCCGACTCATAGCGACCCCTCCTTGGGTTTCTGAGGCAGTATCACTACAGAAGTAGATTGCCCAACCTTCCTTCTGAGGAGTGGCTGGTGGGTTTGAACCGCCAGCCTTCTGGTTAGCAGTCAAGTGCCTTAGCCACTATGTTCCAATAGAGAGATGCAAATCAGACCAACAATGAGATATCATCTCATCCCAGCAATAATAGCAAAGCTCAAGACCAAAAATAGCAAATGTTGGCGAGGTTGCGGAGAGTTTGGAACTCTCATATACCGCTGGTGGGACTGCAAAATGGTACCACCATTATGGAAAATGGTATGTCATTTCCTTAAAAATCTGAAAATAGAAATACCATTTGAACCAGCAATTCCATTACTAGGAATATGTGCTTAAAAGAGGTGAGAGACAGGACAGAAACAAACATATACACATCCATGACCATAGAAAAGCAATTCACTATAGGAAGGAGATGGAAACAACCTAAATGCCCATCAACAGATGAATGGATAACCAAATTATGGTACATTCACACAATAGAATACTGTACCATATTAAAGAATAATGAAGGATACACAGATCATCTCACAGTATGGATGAATTTGGAGGACATTAGGCTGAATGAAATAAGTCAATTGCAGAAGGACAAATATTGTATGAGCCCATTACCGTAAAAAGTAAAGGAAGGGTTTATATACGGAAGGGAACTCACTTTGTATGTTACCGGTGATAAGAAGGGTAGGGAAAATTTCTGACTAGTTGGGGTCACATGTTGATTTGGATAAGGGAAAGTATAGTATGGAAAGAGTCTGTGACCAGCATGATGAAATTGGGGAAAGGAAGGTCACTGAAACGTGCACATAAGATATAGACAACAAAAGCAAATACTAGTATATGCACAATACTGTATCATCACTAACACCAAACACCAGGGTACAGATAAATGCATAAACAACTGAGAAGATCAACTGGGGGTTGGCAAACAGGAATGTACCCTAGACCAAGGATAGATTTAGCTGGAGACAATCCTACATAGATACTAGTGATACAAAATTAGCAACACTCATTACAGAAGCAACAGAAGACAGAGTTGGAGTAATCTCTGAAACAACCAAACACCTTGAGAGGGAGAATCACCAGGCATGCTGACTTGGGACCATAGTCTTGGGAGATGCTAGGCTCAATTGGCACAACATAGTATGTAAAAATCTTGTTCCACAACCTACTTTGGTGAGTAGCAACTGGGGTCTTAAAAGCTTTCGGGCGGCCATCTAAAATGCAACTATTGGTCTCCTCTCGTCTGAAGTGAAGAAGAATGAAGAAACCAAGGGCATTTGGAAACAGTCAGCCCTAGGATATGATGGGACTCAAGACCAGAAGAAGTAGATGGTGCCTGGCTACCATTGCTAACCACTCCGGATGGGATCAAAGCAGGACATTCTAGATAGCATGGGAGGAAAAATGTGGAACAAAATTCGAAAACACAAAAATGACCAGAATTATTGGTCAGATGGATTCTGGTGGGACCCCAAGACTACAGCCCTGCTATACCCTCCAGGCCTGGGATTGGAGTCACTCCCAAGGATCGGCTCTCAGCCCAACAGTAGAAAGACTCACATGTGGAACACCCAACACAGGGCAATGCACCTACTTACTCTAGGGAGATACACCCCTTAGAACAATTGGTCATGGAGTACCAGAGGGGCAACAGTCATATGGAGGGAAAGCTGGACAGACAGAAGTGCATATGTAAGAAGGCACAGGGCGGTAGGGGTCACAGGGATAGGAGGAGAGGAGAGTGTGTTATGGTTGGGGATGATAATTGGGACAGGAAAATAAATGTACACAAATTATTGAATGTAAAACCAATTTTGCTCTGTAAATTTGCATCCAAAGCATAATAAAAAGGGGAGGATATTTACATTTTTCTACCTAGAGAATTTCAGACCATCAGCATCATTTTTTTAAAAAAAATTTATTATGGTTTGGTTGAAAGTTTACAGACCAAATTCATCTTGCATGTAGCAGTTCACATACACTTTGCCGCATGACATTGACTATAATCTCCTATAATGCAACAGCTCTCCTCCCACTTCCTCCCCATAGCCACCTCTTCCCTGTGTCCTTCCCTCCCATGCACTCCCTGCCAGCTGTATCCCTGTGCATACCCAGCCCTTCTATTCTCCCATAATTGATAGCTCCAATGAGTGTATCTACCTAAT
>NW_006922039.1:1460061-1466528 GCF_000298275.1 Orycteropus afer afer
TTTGGTTTTCTTCATTCTTCTTTGCTCATGGTATCCGGGCACCATCTAGTTCTTCTGGTCTCATAGTCATATAGGCTGAGGATCACATCCACCAGCATCATTTTTTAAAATTATTATTAAAAGTCAAACCAAAAAACCAAATCTGCTGCCATCAAGTCAAAAAACCAAATCTGCTGTCATCAAGTCAATTCCTACTCATAAAGACACCATATGACAAAGAACTGCCCCATGGGGTTTCCAAGACTGTAAATATTTAAGGAAACAGACTGCCTCATCTTTCTCCCATGGAGTCACTGGTGGGTTCAAACTGCCAAACTTTTTTCAGTTAGCAGGCAAATTCTTTAACCGCTGTACCACCAGAGCTCTGTTATTAAAAACAGACACAATAAAATTAGCAAGACAAAGCCAAAGAATAGGAAAGGAAAAATCTGTGTTTAAATAATAGCTGGCAATTCTGCTACCACATTATTGCCAAATCCATGTTATGTTGCAGCACCCAAAATACTGACCTCATGCATCTTGAAGTGGGTGGGACTGTGGATTTTGGGATAAATGATGGCATGTGCAAAATAAATATAGAAATTCACAGGTGCTCTAAGAAGGCACCTTGGGCTTCTTTTTCAATAAATTAGATCCTATGGCTATGCCCCCTATGACTTACAGTAAGATGATGCATATGGGTGAAATATGTGAAGATATGTCAGTAGTCAGCACTTCGTAACTCAGCACTTTTCATACTCTTGGGGACAATGAGAACACATTGTTATGAAGTCGGTCTATCAATTGAACATTAAATTGAATGGGTTGGTATTATGATGTTTGAAGATTAATTATCTCAAGGAAGATTCATACAAAGGTGAGCTAAAATAATATCAACTTAACAAGCACAGGAAATGACTAAGAGAGAAGTCTCAAATTTATGATTAGATAAAAATTACCAAATATGTTTTTGAGAGGCAAATATAAAGGGGGAAAAAAAACTCTCACAGAACAAAGTACTGTGGCATCTAAATAGATGAGATAACACTTAGGTGAAAAAAATATTAGGTAAAAACATTTGGAATCTGATTGGATCTTATCATTATAAAATAAAAATTCAAACAGTTTTGTGAGGTGGGAATATACTGCAAAGGGGGTCAAGTGCTGAGGCTTAAAACCCAATTCTGCATTTGTAATCTGGGTAACTGCAAAAATCACTTAGATTTCAGGACTCAGTTTTTTTTTTTCTCTCCTGTAAAATGAGCTTAGATTAGATGATTTTTGAAATCTACACACACACACACACACACACACACACACACATATATAATGATAATATATTTGAGAATTTAATATGATAAAAATGCAAGTATTTGACTAAATACAATAAACTTTGGTACAATAAACTTTCAAGGAAGAAGAAATCATCAAAGGCCAGAGTGATTGGAAGGCTGTTAGGGAATAGGTGGAATTTAAAATACATAGGTCACAGTTGCTTAAAAAGCTGGCTGACTTTTTCATGTTGTTGTTAGCTGTTGAGTAGTCAGCTTCAACTCCTAGTGACATATGTACAAGAGAATATTGAATCTCTTCAATAGCAGTTGATTTGAAAAAATTTTCATCAAAGTGATGACTATCTCGATTATGATTGTTGTTGTTAGGTGCCATTGATTTGACTCTAACTTATAGCAGCCCTGTGTTCAACAGAATGAAACGCTGCCCGATATTGCACCATCCTTATAATCTTTGCTATGCTTGAGCCCATCATTGCAGTCACTGGGTCAGTCCATCTCATTGAGGGTCTTCCACTTTTTTGTTGACCTTCTCCCAAGCATGATATCTTTCTTCAGGGAATGGTCCTTTCTGACAACATGACCAAAGTAGGTGAGACAAAGTCTGGACATTCTTTCTTCTAAGGACAGATTTGCTTGCTCTTCTAGCAATCCAAGGTATTTTCACAAACACAATTCAAAGGCATAACTCTTCTTCTGTCTTCCTTTATTAATTTTACAGCATTCACATGCACATAAAGTGATTGAAAACACCATGACTTGGGTTAGGCATACCTTAGTCTTCAATGTGACATCTTTGATCCTCATTAACATTTTAAAGAGTTCTTTTGCAGCAGATTTCCCCAGTGAAATATGACATCTGATTTCTTGACTGATGTGTCATTGGTGTCAATTGTGGATCCAAGTAAAATGAAATCCCTAACAAGTTCAGTATTTTCTCCATTTATTGTGATTATTTCTGATTGGTCCATTTGTGAGGATTTTCATTATTTTATGTTGAGGTATACTCCATACTGCACACTATAGTCTTTGATCTTCATTGGTAAGTCCTTCAAGTCATCCTTATTTTCAGCAAGCAAGCTTGTACCATCCACATTTCTCAGGTTTAATGAGTCTTCATCCCATCCTGATGCCAAATTCTTCATATAGTCCAGCTACTTGGATTGTTTGCTCAGAGTACAGATTAAATAATATGGTGAAAGGATACAGCTTGTAATGCATATCTTTCTTTTTGGTCTATGTACAGATTCCTCATGAGCACAATTAAGTGTTCTGGAATTCCTATTCTTTGCAATGTTATCCATAATTTGTTATGACCCACACAGTCAAATGCCTTTGCATAGTCAATAAAACACAGATAAACATTTTTCTGGTATTCTTTTCCACTTCTTTTTTTCTTTTTTGGCTTCATTTTATTTTATAAATTTTATTGTGCTTTGGATGCAAATTACAAAGTAAATTTATTTTACATTCAACAGTTCATGCACTTCTGATTTCTCGGCCCTATTATTATCCGCAACCGTAACAAACTCTCCTTCCTCCCTGTGCCCTTCTTAACTATCCATGCCTGTCTGTCCATCTTTCCCTCTGTGTCAATGCTGCCTTTCTAAGTGTTTCATGGCTGATTTCCCTAAGGAGTGCATCTCCCTAGAGCAGGTGAGTGCATTGTGCTGGAGTAGTTCTGTATGTAAGTCTTTCTACTATTGGGCTGAGAACCAATCCATGAGAGTGAGTCCATTTCTAGGACTCACTCCCATGGATTGGGCCTGAAGGGTAACCCGGGGCTATAGTCTCCAGGATTCTACCAGGCTCCATCCAACCAGTAATTCTGGTCATTTTTGTGTTTTTGAATTTTGTTCCACATTTTTCCTCCCACTCTATCCAGGATATTCAGTTTTGATCCCTCTCTGAGTGGTTGGCATTGGTAGCTGGGTTCCATCTAGTTCGTCTGGTATTGGTGTCCTGAAGACTGAAGTCCTCCTGCTCCATCTTATCCTTGGACTAATTATTTCCAGATGCCTTTGATTTTCTTTATTCTTCTTTGATTCAGATGAGAGGAGACAAAGGGTTGCATCTTAGATGGCCACTTGAAAGCTTTTAAGACTCTAGTTGCTACTCACCAAAGTAGGTTGTAGAACAAAATCTTTATGTACTATGTTGTGCCAATTGAGCATGATGTCTCTGAGACTATGGTCCGGAGTTGGCTGGCCCAATGATTCTCTCTCTCAAGGTGTTTGGTTGTCCCTGAGAAGGTACTCCAACCCTGCCTTCTGTTGCTTCTGTACCGTATGTGGCTAATTTTATAGCACAAGTGTATATGTAAGATTATTTTCAGCCAAATCTATCCTTGGTCTAGGGTATATTCCTGTTCATCTACCTCTACCTGATCTTCTCCATAGCCTGATGTTTGGTGTTGGTGGTGCTGCAGTATTTTGCTTATACTCAGTATTTGCCTCTGTTGTCTATATCTTATGTGCACGTTTCAGTGACCTTCTTTTCCCCAGTGTCATCATGTTGGTCACAGACTCTTTCCATACTATCCCTCCCCACACCAAAATCAATGTGTGACCCCCCAACTAGTCCAACATTTTCCATTTCCTTCCCTCTAATCCCCAGTAACCGACAAAATGAATTTCCTTCCCTGAGTAAACCTTTCCTTGACTTTTTACAAATTTGGGCTCATTCAATATTTGTCCTTCTGCGATTGACTTATTTCACTCATCATAATATCCTCCAAATTCATCCACATTATGAGATGATTTGTGTATTCTTCATTATTCTTTAGTGTTGCATGGTATTCCGTTGTGTGAATGTACCATAGTTTGGTTATCCATTCATCTGTTGATGGGCATTTAGGTTGTTTCCATCTCTTTGCTATAGTGAATTGTGCTGCGATGAACATGGGTGTGCATATGTCTGTTCATGTCCTGTCTCTCACCTTTTTAGCATATATTCCTAGTAATGAAATTGCTGGTTCAAATGGTATTTCTATTTTAAGTTTTTTAAGGAAATGCCATACCATTTTCCACAATGGTTGTACCATTTTGCAGTCCCACCAGCAATGTATGAGAGTTCCAGTCTCCCCACATTTTCTGGTATTCTCTGCTGTCATCCAATATACATATGACTTCAACAATAATATCTCTCATTCTATATCCTCTTCTGAATCCAGTCTGAATTTCTGGAAGTTCCCTGTCAATATACTACTGCAAACATTAATTCACTATCTTCAGCAAAATTTTACTTGCATGTGATATTAATGATATTGTTCAGTAATTTCTACATTCTGTTTGATCACCTTTCTTTGGAATGGCACAAACATGGATATCTTTCAGTTGATTGGCTAGATAGTTGTCTTCCAAATTTCTTGACATAAATGAGTAAGTGTCTCAGGTGCTGCATCTGTTTGTTGAAACATCTCTGTGGACATTATGCCAATTCCTTGATTTTTGTTTTTTGCCAATTGCTTCAGTGCATCTTGGACTTCTTCCTTCAATACTATTAGTTCTTGATCATATGCCTCCTCTTGAAATAGCTGAACACTGACCAATTCTTTTTGGTACAGTGACTCTGTGTATTCCTCACATCTTCTTTTGATGCTTCCTGCATCATTCAATAGAATCCTTCAATATTGCAACTCCAGACTTGAATTTTTCTTCATTTTTTTCAGCCTGAGAAATGTGGAGAATATTTTTACTTTCTGGTTTTCTAACTCCAGCTCTTTCCACATTACATTATAATACTTTATCTTCTCTTGTCACCCTTTGAAATCTTTTGTTCAGCTTTTTTATTTCATAATTTCGTCCATGTGGTTTAGCTACTTTACATTCAAGAGCAAGTTTCAGAGTCCCTTCTGACATACCTTTTGGTGTTTTGTTCCTTTCTTGTCTTTTTAATGACCATTTTCTTTCTTCATATATGATCTTGATGTTATCCCATCACTTGTCTGGTCTTCAGTAACTGATGTCCAGTGCATTAGATCTGTTCTTCAGATGGTTTCTAAATTCAGGTGGGATTTAATCAAGGTCATATTTTGGCTGTCATGGACTTGCTTAAATTTTCTTTACCTTCAACTTGGTCTTGTATATGAACAATTGATGATCTGTTCCACTGTTAGTTCTTGGCCTTCTTTTGACTGATGATTTTGAGATTCTCCACCATCTCTTTCCACAGATGTAATTTACTTGATTCCTGTGTATTTCATCTGGTGAGGTCCACATATATTGTTTCTGTTTATGTTGTTGAAAAAAGGTATTTGCAATGAATAAGTTATTGGTCTTGCAAAAGTATACCATGGGATCTCTGGCATCATTTCTATCATCAAGTCCCTATTTTTCAACTATAGATGTTTCTTCTTTGTTTTCAAATTTCACATTCCAGTCACCAATAATTATCAATACATCTTGATTGCATATTCGGTCAATTTCAGAGTACAAAAGTTGGTAAAACCTTCAATTTCTTCATCTTTGGCTTTAGAGATTGGTAGATATATTTGAATAATAGTCATTTTAACTGGTTTTCCTTGTAGACATATGGATATTATCCTACAACTGACAGCATTGCACTTCAGAAAAGATCTTGAAACATTCTTTTGATGATAAATGAGATGCCATTCCCTTTCAATTTGTCATTTGCCACGTAGTAGACCACATGATTGTTAGATTAAAAATGGCCAATAATAGTCTATTTCAGCTAATGCCTAGGATATCGATCTTGTGCATTCCATTTCGTAACTTCTAATTTTCCTATATTCATACTCTGTACATTCCATGTTCTGGTTTTTAATGAGTGTTTGCAGCTCCTTTTTCCCATTTTGAGTTGTGCTACATCAGCAAGTGAAGGTCTCAAAAGCCTCACTCCATCCTTGTCATTAAGGTTGACTCTACTTTGAGGAGGAATGTCTTCCCCAGTTGTACTTTGAGTCCCATTAAACCTGAGAGCCTCATCTTCCAGCACTATATCAGACAATGTGTCTTGGCTATTCATGGCTATTTTTCATAGGTAGACAGTAAAAGGGGGGCAAGAAGGAGGACTTTAGTAGGGGTAACAGCTTGGTTTGAAGAAAAATATGAGTATGACTATATTTAGAATGAAAGGAAGTGGTTTGTAGCTTGGCCACTGAAGAGACCAGCTTGACAGGAGTTGTTGTTGTTGTTGTTATTTGCCATCGAGTCGGCCCTGACTCCTAGCGACCCC
>NW_006922039.1:1466977-1468559 GCF_000298275.1 Orycteropus afer afer
TGCCATCAGGCTTCTTGGCTACAATTTAAGTATTAGTAGAATAATGAATCTTCATTTCTCAGGTAGAAATGGTAACTAGCCATCCATGGTTTATTATTTTAGTCTTGGGGCACTGTGTTAAGCGTGAATGTACCTAAATATAAAATTACCCCAGTCACTAAAGTGAAAGCCACTTGAAAGTCAGCAAACTATAACTGCTGTTTGCTATGGAACACTGTGCATAAATATGATTTGAAGTAGCTTACAACAGCAGGAAAGCAGTTCTACAGATAGTAACAGAATTTATGTTAACTTCATTTTCTGCAGGCTTGGAGAAGTAAACTTTCTTTCATGTGATTTTTAAAGTCATAATTCTAATATTTAAGAGTTCATAGTAGATTTAGAAATTATATAAATTATTCACAATGGGTATTATGAAGAAAGGGGCTGACTTTCTTTGGACACAAATTAGCATAGAAGAGGGTAACTAAATTTGGACATTCTATGTATTTCCATTTCAATGAAATTTTATTTGTGTTGAATATTTTCCTCCTTAGTGCATAAAATATTCCATTATTTGTAATTCATTTTTACTAGCACAATTTTCAGTGAAATTAATATGACTTGTGACAACTTCATGTTGTTTTCATAATTGTTTCAGTCCAACAATCACATAACAAATAGTAAAATCAATATTCAAGGCTTCTATGTCATTGAATTAATAAAGTCATGAAGAAAATTACATTTGCTGATGATTCTCAGCTAAGGATTCACAAATTTCTTACAATTTCATGACTCATCCTGTAGCAACCTTGTTTGGAAGAAAACCTTCTAGTTGTTTTGTCAGGAGAGGACTGCAGAAATTATAAATGGAAGCTATAGAGGTAAAGTTTAGATCCTCTCATTGATATTGCAGCTATTACGGCAGTAAAGAGAGAGTATCACAGATGTTATAACTCCCAATAGATACCTGGTTTTTATATACCTTGTGCAAGTGTTAATAGTCATCAGGACAAGATGCCTGGTAGGAAAAACTTCCCTACATTCCCTACCTATCTTCTCCTCCTCTCCAATTTCAAATTTTGATTTATAGGAATATGGGATTTGTGAAAATTCACTTTGCAGCAAACCTTCATGGATGTCTATCCCATATTAAAGAATAAATAAGCTGGTTATATACTTTTTAGAAGGACTATTGTGTTCAGGTGTAGAAATACCTACAACAGAATGCTTCTCAGATGTGAGCATGGCCAGACTTCATCTCATGTACCTTGTACATGTTGTCAGGAGGGATTAGTCCCCAGAGAAGGAGATCGTGCTTGGTAAAGTAGAGGGTGAGCAAAAAAGAGGAAAACTCTCAATGGGATGGATTGACACAGTGGCTGTATTAATGGGCTCATGTATAGTAATGATGATGAAGACAGTGTTAGACTGGGCAGTGTTTCATTCTGCTGTACATATGGTTGCTATGAGTTGGAACCAACTCAATGGCATCTAACAAAACAACAACAACAACATAGATGAATAAGGTAAATGTGTTGAATATTAGAATTTATTTGATAATGGATGCACTACTAATATTCCCAATAATTTAGAAGTAAAA
>NW_006922039.1:1468840-1476261 GCF_000298275.1 Orycteropus afer afer
CATACACATTTTGTTTCATGATATTGATTCCAATCCCCATAATGTAACAGGTTTCTTCCCACTTCCTCCCTGTGGTTACCTTTTCCCAAGTCCTTCTTTCCTATGCATTCTTGCACTCTGAGCTATCTCCCCATGCAAATACTACCCTTCTGATCTCCCATGGTTGATTGTTCTAAGGAGTGTACCTACCTCGTGTAAATGTCCACCTTATATGCCTATTTGCCTGGAAGGCACAGGAGTGAGTTCAATTCTAGGTCTGAAGGGTGACTTGGGGCCAGAGTCTAGGGTATTCCATCAGTGTCTGTCAAACCAGTAAGCGTGGTCATTTTTATGATTTTGAGTCTTGTTCCACATTTTCCTCCTACTCTATCCAGGATCTCCTATTTTAATCCCTTCCCAAGTGGTAGACAGTGGTAACTGGGCACCATCTAGTTCTTCTGGTTTTAGGATCATGTAGGCTGAGGTTCTCATGGTCAACTAGTCCCTTGGACTAATCGTTTCCTAATTAGTCTAAAGGGAGCTCTGGTAGCATAGTGGCTAAGACACTTGCCTGCTAACCAGACGGCTGGCAGTTCAAACCCACCAGCCACTCCTCGGAAGGAAGGTTGGGCAATCCTACTTCCGTAGTGATACTGCCTCGGAAACCCAAGGAGGGGTCGCTATGAGTCAGGGCTGACTCGACGGCACATAACAACAACAACAACAATTAGTCTAAAAGACTAATGTGTCTTTGGTTTTCTTCATTCTTTTTTGCTCTAGATGAGGAGAGACAAATTGTTGCATTTTAGATGGCCACTTGCAAACTTTTAAGACTCCAGTCACTACTCACCAAAGAAGAATACAGAACAATGTTTTTGTGTAGTATGTTATGCCAATTGAGATTTATGTCCCCTGCCACCAAGGTCCTGAGTCCCTGGCCCTAGTGACACATTCCTCAGGGTGTTTGGCTGTGGATAAGAAGTTATCATAACTTTACCCTGTTAGCTCTATTATATATATAGACATTCTTATAGGACATACACATACATATGTAGAAATAGCATCTGCCAAACTTATATATGGTCATGGGTATATTCTGTTTTGCCTAGACATACCTGATCATTTAGCCTGTTTACCCATATATCCACCCATAGATTAATGCTTATTATTACTGATAATAGGAGCGCTGGTGCTGTATTGCCTACGGCATTTGACTACTAACTAGAAAGCTGGTGCTTCAATCCCACCGGCCACTACCCAGACAGAAGGTTGGGCAATCTACTTTTGTAGTGATACCGCCTCAGAAACCCAAGGAGGGATCACTATGAGTCGGACCCAACTCGAAGCAGTGAGTTTCGTTTTGGGTTTTTATTACTGATAATGCAGTATTGTGGATGTAAAAGTGTTTATCTTTGTTTTCTGTACACCGTGTGCCCCTCTCTGTGTCTCCCTTTTCCTTCGTGTTATTGTGTTGGTCACTTACTTTTGGTATATTGCCTTCCCCTTCATCCAAGTCAATACTTGTCTCTTACCTGTCTTGTAATTTTCTCTCCCTTCCCGTCCCATTCCTGGTAATCAACATAAAAAGTTTCCTTCCATATGTAAACCTTTCCTTGACTTTTTACAATAGTGGACTAATACAATATTTGTCCTTCTGTGATAGACTTATTTCACTCAGCATAATATCCTCCAAGTTCATCCACATTGTAAGGTGTTTAGAGGATTCTACATTATTCTTTAGTGTTGCATAGTATCCCATTATGTAGTGTTGCATAGTATCCCATGCATGTAGTTTGGTTATTCATTCCTCTGTTGATGGGCACTTAGGTTGTGTCCGTCTCTTTGCTATTTACACAATGTTTCTTTTAATGCATTGTTTTCATGATGACACTTGAAGGAATGAAAATATGTTTGCTTTAGAACATATCAACCAGTAGAGAATCTAATCACAGTCTAAGTTAAGGAGATAGAGAGGGATCAGACTGGATATTTTATCTAAAGTAAAGTAAACTGGCCGAACTGGTGAAAGTGTAACTGCCAGGATATCTGAGTTACACTGCTGCCCTTTTCACTTTAGAAAAATTTGATATAGGAGGGAAAAATACCAGAAATTCAACTACCATCACTAACTTCTTATTATTGCTAATTCTCATTAGAGGTCTTAACAACATGAATTCACTCTGCCTTGAAATTTAGATCTGGTTCCTTCATGCAGTTTTAGTATTATACCAATACGTTTTATTACTGGACAAATTCTAGAATCAATATCTCCAGATCATTTTTTTATTGCTTAATACTCACTGATTAGACTGGGAATCAGGTAAGATCAGTTTGCTATATTTCTGCTATCTGGAAGTGGAACCTAGAAGTTAGGTTCTTTCTTATAAATTTCTAATAACATAGTTTTGATAATACAAGTTATGCCTACATCTACAAGAACATAAAGTTAATGTTTATTATATGCATGGGTGGAAGCACTGTATTAAAACTCACAGTGTTAGGAACATTAGTTTAGCTTTCATTCTTGACATAAGTGTTGATATCAATAATGAAAAATATTATATATAAATGCTAATAAGATAGATCTCAGTCATAAGTGACATTTTTCCAATTTAACAGATAATGAAATTTCATTAGCTATCGATGGCATACATGGCAATAATAATGAATTCACAAGGCATATTTCTTTTTAGCTTGAAATTATTTAGAGAAGTTTAAGTTAGTTTTTTGTAAAAATTAAAAACTTCATAGTATTTGCTTTGTTGTTAATAGGTTGACTATAAAGTCATCAGGGCCTTGCCCAAAAGGCTTCTCAATTAAATTGCAAAGTTTCATCCAGCTTGTTTAGATAGAAAATGATTATACCATTATATACTAAAACAGAAGTAGATAAAGGCGAACTAAAGAGAACTGCTTTCACTTAGTTTCACATGGTGTTGCTATCATTTGTGACTTACCAGATTTCTTTCTTACAGATATTTTTGTAGAATGATAGATACTGAATGTGAAATAATCTTAACATTTTAACCATGCATGAAAAAAGAAAATAGTCTGTTTACTTTTGTATTCAGTAGTTTTAAGTACATGCAGTTATTTTAAATAACAGTGGATGAACTTAAAGTTATCGCAAATAGAGAGAATGAACAAGGACACAATGTTATTACAGACCTCTATTTTAATGAGTTATAATAGGAGTGAGAGATGATATAAAATGAAAGAGTGAATGAGAAAGAATACAGAGTGATAGGCAAAATTCTAGTGGCTTAAAAAGTTATTCTTAATTTTATCCTGTTTGTATGATGAGTAAGGTTCACTTAAGGGTACACAAGAGTACAAAAGGTCTTTCAAACAAACACAATTTATCATTCTCATATATCAAACATGCTTATGTGCCCTTGCAAATTCACTTTTGGCCTTCTTCCTTTCCCTCTGCATTCATAGCCAAAATAAGAATTAGAAAACTGGTAAATCATATGTGCAATTCAAAGCTATGCCTTTGTTGAGAGCAGGCATTAGTGGAGTGCCTTCTAGACACACTTGTGTGTTAAAATTAATTTATAGTTGAGTAAGAAGAGACACAGACCAATTATGGGAGTTGGCGAAGAACATAAAGTCAGTTACACAATTCATGGCTCCTGATTCTTTATCCTAGTTTAGAATGAATTGATTTCTCCATTCTCTGTTTCATTATATCTGCCTCCTAATAAAAGTCCTGCACAATGAGTTATAAGAAAATTCTCTTTAAATTTTGAAAGACTACATTCTGTGAGTTGAATACAAGGATATTTGATGCCTGGGAGGTAAATTACCTTACTGAGAATATTATCTCTAAGAGTATGAAACAGATATGTTGCTTACCTGAGGGATTTATTTTATTATTTTGCCTATTATTTTTGACAGTTTTTAGGGGAAGGGAGCTATTTTACATGTCAGTCTTTCTTCTCCCTGTTTCTCTGCTTTCTCAGTTACTGGTGTGTGGTTACAGGGAGAGTGTGAACAGCCTGTGTGGTGAGAATGTTGTGGGTAAAAAAAGACAAACAGAGATATTTCCTTGTTTGTAGTCAGCCTTCAACATTCCAAGAGAATTGAAAAAGAAAAAAAAAAAAAGAGGTAGAACCTCCCAGCAATAAGATGTGTGAAGGCATATTGAATTTAGGAGTACCAAATTTCATTGTCCCTAGCTAAACAGATCGATGTTTAACCTTTTACAAAACCATGTTAATAGTAACTTATTATTTCACTTTATAGTTTACTAAATGTATTCATGTTTTCTTTTTTAATGCTAAGAGGAAAATGTTGTTATTCTGATTTTAGTGATGAGAAAATGTATACTCAAGAGATTTTTTTAAATATATATATCTTTTTACCCCAGTAATAGGGAATAATGCTAGAAATGTAACGAGGTCTTCTTACTCCAATCTATTTGCTTTTTACCTTTAAAGCACAAAGTAGATAAAAATTTGGAGTAGTACATCAACCCTTCA
This sequence comes from Orycteropus afer afer, assembly GCF_000298275.1. Lineage (NCBI taxonomy): Eukaryota > Metazoa > Chordata > Mammalia > Tubulidentata > Orycteropodidae > Orycteropus > Orycteropus afer. The sequence continues at coordinate 1,473,304 of NW_006922039.1, forward strand.
AATATGAGCTGATTTTTGCCAAAAATAAATTAACTCTTCAATCTAATAGAAAACCTTGGCATATATATTTTTAAAAACCTTCTAACAAGAAATTGTTAGCAATGGTTATTTGAGAAGAGTATGTTTAGGATAGGGGATTTACTTTTTTTTTTTTTAAATATTCCCTACTGTACTCCCCCCCAATAGACTCATATTGTTTTGTGTTTATACTTAATCTATCTTCGGTATAACCAATAAAATAACAATAGAAATATTTAATATTTGTATATAGTATTTTCCCCTTACTATCACATCTTTTCTTTTATTTGTTCTTACTTTGTTATCACATTTAACAGTTAATGAAAGTGTGTCATAGACAAGTAAAGAGAGTCTAAAATTTCACAACTACTTTGCGTACAGCTCAAATCTCAGGCTTTTGATTTTAGGCCAGACTTCTTTTGGCAGCAACCATTTTATTTAACTTTTTTTTCCCTAAATCCCACCTTTTGCAGTTTCAGCTTAATTGTCCTGAAACTAATAGGACCATATAATGATATGTTTCAGGTATGCTTAACCAGTTATCATTTCAGGTTGTTATAAACTGCCCTGATGACCTGAAAAAATGTGTTGTATTTTCAACTCCAGAAGAACTTATCAATTTAGAAGGATCTAGTTCACCATGCCACACTGAAATATTACAATAAAGCATTGTGTTATATGATACCATATTGTTGTCAATCTAAAGTAGGTGACCTAGTTCAGTTGTACTTTGTGTGTTCAAATATGACATATGCATATAACATGAAATTATTGATCTGTAGTTAATGTTGGTAGGATTTGAACCAGTTTAGAACTTAAAAAATGGCATATCTTAACGTTTTTACATCTATTCAAAGCATGAAATCTTCAGTTTTAGCAATGAACTTTCATATTCTAATTGAAATATAAGCAGAAATGTGTATATTTTCCTCCTCTGTTCTCTTCCATTTGCATAATGATTGTAGTTTCTGGCAGACACAGAATGTTTAAGTATTCAATGATATATTTTTTAATTAAAATACTATACAGCATGATTATATAATACCAGATCTTCCCTTATTACCCAAAGGAATGTGGTTGATATAAAAAAAGTTGGCTAATAAAGTGGCCACCTCAGAACGTATAACTCAATTATATGAACATTTGGTTGACTTCAGAGAAGAGCTCTTTGCAAGCCCAATAGCAACGTTTACAAATACATCCATATGCAAAAGCAGCTTTCCCTGTTACAACTTGCACTACAAAATTAGTATTCAAACAAGACTTTGTTCATTTTGTGTGCATTTTTTGAAAACAGTGTATTGTTAGATATAAAACTTCTTTAATTGTTTAAAAATGTTACATCACATTATTAAAAGTCAAGGCACAATGCGTAGATATTACTAAGCATTCAGGTAGTAAGGATGATCAAAGTAGAATTTTCCTCCTTGGCATTATGGTGGTTTAGAGTGTAGGTGGAAATCCAGATTCTTCCAATTCCTGCTATGTGATCTGGGATAATTTATTCAATTTCACTGAGGCTAAGATTCGTCTTCTGTAAAGTAAGTATAATAATATCTATCTTGCATGGTTTTAGTGTAAGTTAGAGCAGTACAGTAAAGTTCATATTGCAGTACCTAGTAGGCACTCAACAGAGATAGCTCTGATTATTCTACTTTTTAAAAGCATAGAGTGCCATAAAACATGATGACATGGGGGAATACAAAACAAAAACTTCGGATGCAAAGTCAGCATAATAGAAGAGGTTGCCTAATTTATAGGTGTAATTGAGAATACCTTTTAGAGCCTGTATAGGCTTTGGAGTGAAAAAATGAATTGTAGGTCTTACTCTTATTAGTTGTGTGGTCCTAGGTAATTTACCATGACTCAATTTACTCATCTATAAAATTGGGATATAACAATACCTACTTAATTGAGATTAAAATTAAATTATGTGTTATAGTTACGAAGCACAGTGTTTGATCCCATAAGCTTCCAATGACTGTTAGTTATTTTAACTGTCTCAATGGCTTATGAAAGTCCACATGTAAGTGTAGGTGTAAGACATTGTAAACTATAAAGTGTCATGCAAATGTTACTTACTATTGCCATAATTTATACTATATTGCAGTTTTTATTGATTTGTTTTTTAGGACAGATAAGTAAGGAAAGAAAAGGGTAACTGCCTGTTCTTTACTTATTTTTATGATTAAAGAAGTATTAAAGGAACAGTAAGGCAAGACATAGAGTTCAAGTAAGCAAAGAAAGCTTTATTTTCTTTTTGATTTTGCACTAGGGGGATTTTTCTTAATCTTTTTCTTCAAAGGGATCAGAGGATTCATTTTTGAAAGCCTGAGGTCATGATAATTAAAAAAGAAGAAGAAACTGAACAATTTTGCATACTACAGTGAAACAACATAATTCCATTAAGCCTACTCACTGCATTTTTGTGTTTTAAGAAGGTTGGAAAGATCATTTGACACCCATTGTTAAGGGAGACTCTATAGACATTTATATTTGTATGAATATGTTACTTAGTTTTCAATATATGAATAAACTCTAAACCAGGAAGTTTTGTCAGTTGTACAGACAATTAATTGAGTCCTGAAGATAAATAATTCACTGAAGGTAAGATGGCTGAATTTAAAATATAAGTAGCCATAAGATCATGAGAGCTTTACCCCTAATGATAACACAGCTGTTTCTTGAAAATAGTTACATCACCTTTAGCGAGCAATTTGCCTTTTAGACTCAATGCATTGGCTTCTTATGTGACAAGTTTTTGCCTGTTCTATAAACTAGTTGGTAAAATTCTAACAGTGAACAGAAGCCGTCAGACAAATGCTTGATATTTCTCTGTGGAGCTGATCTGTTCAATTTTAAGCATTCAAAGTTTAAGTGAAACTGGGAAATAAAAATTTGCTCTAGTGTTTCTAGGACTATTTCTCTTATATTATCCTA
>NW_006922039.1:1478181-1480806 GCF_000298275.1 Orycteropus afer afer
AGCCACTCCTCGGAAGGAAGGTTGGGCAATCCTACTTCCGTAGTGATACTGCCTCGGAAACCCAAGGAGGGGTCGCTATGAGTCGGGGCCAACTTAACGGCAAATAACAACAACAACAATTAGACATCCATATGGAAATGTTGAGTGGACAGTTGGATATAGCAGTCTGGAGTTCAGGAGACAGATTTGCGCTGAAGATTTAAATTTGGTAGTTTACAGCATATTGCTATCAATGGCAATTATCACCAATGAACTAGATATCACTGAAGGAGTAAGTGTGTAGATTCAGAAAGGAATAAGCCTTAGAATACACCAACTTCAGGAAATCTAAGAGAAGAGGAACAACTAGTCAAGGAGACTGAGAAATGGCTAGCACCAACGTAACAGGAAAACCAAATGTGTGGTTCAGGGAAGCCAGGTGAAAGAAAGCTATTAAGGAGGAGGGAGTAATAACTGAGTTAAACACTACTGATATTCTCAAGCATGATAAGGAGGGAAATTGACTAGTGATAAACTAGTTTATTCACTTGTGAGAAGCAACATAACCACCCAAGTGAAAGAAGACACTTTAAAACCATTAATAGTAGATGACTTAGGATTCAGGGGTCACAATTTTATACCTTCCCTGCAAATAAAAGGAATGTAAAAGCTGTTGGGAGGTATGTATTCTCCTGTAGGCCACATAGTCTATCTGTCACCTACTATTATCTTAAATTTGGAATCTTAATATATTTAAGATACTTGCCTGGCTCCTGAAGGATTTTGAACTTTTAACCCCAATTATTAGGTATACATTTGCTTTGGCATAGACAAAGTAACCAAATACAGTTTTGAAGGGATAATTATTTCCATCATTATAGATATAGAAGACCCAGATTTTTAACTTTGACATTTGAACTTTTCATCTAAATCTATGTTCCTCTTACAAGCTATTCATATTGGCTCTTCTTTTGTGAGGGCATTGTATGATAAATTGCTTGTTAGAAGGAATACTTGCTTTTAAATTTTTACTTCTCTCATCTCTCTTCACAGAAGATGGACCCGAACACAGAGGTTAAGTGTATTGCTTAATGTCACAAAGAAAATGGCCAGTTGTGATATGATCAAGATTCTAAATTTTCTTCTAGCCTTTATTTTTTTTTAATGATATCATACTGCTCTCTTGACATGAAATTTACTCTTGTTTCTGCTTTCTAACCCCTTGTTCAAGAAATCAATTAATTAATTATCTGGTATATGTGAGGCATACTATGTCTATTCCGAGAAAACATGTAACTTGACAGTCATTTTTGCAACCAGAAAGTGTGCTTAAATGTGTTGGATTTGCATGGGGTGATTTTTATCACATGTAGTAGTTTCTAAGATCATATTTATCCATATTACTTCAGTAATAATTTATGATTAGGTTAGCTTAAGTGGAGAAAAAACATATTAATACTCTGCTTTGGTTTTGAGATAACCTCCTTTATTCAATTCTTTATTCTTATTATCCATTAGAATTCCTGTTTTGTCCAGAAATTATTCAGCCCTTAGAATCGATAATGCTTCCCCATATATGCTCCCTCATTTTAAGTCTAAGTAGACATTATGTCTGCAAATTTTCCTGCCATACCATGATCACAGAAATATGTCTGTTTAGATATAAATTGCAGGAGTAAAAGGATTAATTATATAGACAGGGTAGAATTTTAATTGAAAATCATTTTTAATTATAAAGTCATTTTTGGCTTCTGTCATTGCTGTAAATACTTCCTTCCTCCCACCCAGCGTAATCCAGCTACTGTCAACCATAGACAAATAACTGTATAAAGTAAACCAGCTTTTGACTAAGTCTAGGCAATATTCTTTGTTGCCAAGGCCAAACTGTACTTTAAATATGTTTTAAAACAGCATTGGCTTGTAACCATCAGTATCTATGAACAATTTTTATTCGGTCACAGTGCATAAGGGTCAGATAGTTCTGTCTTGGTTTCTCCTTAACCATTACGAGATGGAGTCAATGAGCACATCTTATGGCATTTTTAGTGATTATTCTGGTTCCTAGTGCTTCAGGTAGCATAGTGGCTAAAGCACTTGACTGCTAACCAGAAGGCTGGCGGTTCAAACCCACCAGCCACTCCTTGGAAGGAAAGGTTGGGCAATCCTACTTCTGTAGTGATACTGCCTCGGAAACCCAAGGAGGGGTCTCTATGAGTCAGGGCTGACTCCAGGGCACATAACTCCAAGTGCTTCAGGTAGAGCTGGAAGTGATCCTTTAGCCATTCAAATGTAAATGGGATCTATCTCCTCTTTATTATCCTCATTTCTCCATTCCATAATTCAATTCAAAACCTCATCATTCTTTCTCTTAGATATGATTAAGAAACTGACACCCCTAAGCAGATTCTGGCTTAAGTGATGTTGAACCAACATAGTTTCTTTACTTTTTTTTTTCTTCAGTTGACTTTAATGTCTTTGAGGGGGTAGTGGTCAGCTTCACACATTTCCTTTGTTTCCCACGCCATAGAAAGCATTTGGATTTGTAACCTTTATCTACACTATTTTAACCCAGTCTCCTAACTGGTATTCCTTCAATCCTTCAGTCCTTGTCAAATTACTTATCTACACTGGTAGCATAGTGGCTAA
>NW_006922039.1:1480906-1483673 GCF_000298275.1 Orycteropus afer afer
GCCACTCCTCGGAAGGAAGATGGGGCAATCTACTTCTGTAGTGATACTGCCTCGGAAACCCAAGGAGGGGTCGCTATGAGTCGGGTCCGACTTGACGGCACATAACAACAACAACAACAACAACAACACTGTTCTCAGAAATAACATTCTAACAAATACTTCTGATCATATGTTGTTGTTGTTATGTGTCGTCTGATCATATAGCCCTCCTTAATAAATCCTTTTGGCTTCCCTGTTGCGTGAAGGGTAAGATTTATACTCTTTAACACTGCAGACAAGAAGTTTGATTATGTGGTTCCAATCTACTTTTTTCACTCACTTCACTTCCACTTTTTCTTGACCTCTTGCCTCCACAGCACACACCATGAGCTCCAGCTGAGCAAACTACACCTAGTCCCTTTAGCCTAAGTGCTCTTTCATGTCGCTGTCTTTTATGTACACTTTTCTCTGTCTATACTCCCTTTGATTCCATTCTCCATCTGAAAAATTCCTATTCTACTAAGCTCCAACTCATATAATAATTCCTTTGTAAAGAGTTTCCTGGGCAGTTGATTCTTTTCCTGAGATACCGGTCACACCTTTCACATAGCTTTATCATAAGACCTGTCACAATGTGTTTCAACATTTGTGTGTCTCTGTTTCACTTGCTGTACAGGAAACACTGTGATAGCAAGGTTGGAATCTAATTCATTTTTGTATCACCAGCATCTAGCAAAATGTCTGCCTCATGAAGGTGGAGGGGAGAACAAGGAATGTTTCTTGAACTGGTGAAAGTGAAATCTCTCTACCACTAATTGTGTTCTGTTTGTAGCTGCTATACCCTTGTTAGTCTGCCTGATCCTCAACCTCTTCATCCTGTTCCTTCTATTCATCCTACATTCATGCTTCTGATTTTGGAGATGGTGATAAAGACAGGGGCCAAGACTCTATGATTGATTACATGTAGACATTGCAGTTTGGTTTGATGCCAGCATCAATGACAGTGGCTGCTATCATTTTTCTGTTTCTAGGATATCTTCCAACATCCTGGGGCATAGTCTAATTCTAGAGATATCTCTGAGGATTTGAAGCCTATGGTCCACGTGATTCAGTTCTTCATATCTATATTCATTATACAATATGAAACTTCCATAAGGGCAATCTTGTCAGTTTAAAATTTAACCAAAAATCAAGAAAAAAGGAATTTTCTATATATATAAATGCATTATTTGAAACAATTATAATGCCATCCAGATAAAATTTAGGTTAAAAACATAATCGTGCTAAATGTATATTGTTTACATGTCCATAGCAAGCATGAATGGGGTATTAGTTGTAAATGAATAATCATAACAAAACTCCATAAGCTTATTCTTGAGAGTAAGATTACACATATTGTAAAACAGCAAATCTGCAATTTTACAGTAAGTAATGAAATATGAAACTGACAATGGTAGCCTTATGGGGTTTAAATTAGCATGTAAAAATTTGCATTGCTTAGAAATATTAAAGGCAACTTAATGCTTTTTGAAAGGGTATAATTTTATAGATAAAAATAGAAGCTCAGATAGTCAAAATAATTTGTCCAAAGACATACAACTAGTCAATAACAGGGCAGGGAATAAAATCCAGACTCTCTCACTCTCAGACTGAGAATCTTTACCGTATGATATGCTATTTTCCCTAATTTGTCTTTTTTTTTTCAGAATGTGAGCAGTTTTATTTGCTACATATAAAAGATTATTTGTGTCTCTATAAAGTTATTACAAATTGTGCGAAACCACTGCCATCATAGTTGTTCCCAAAAATAATTGAAATACAAAATATCAGAAATGGTTGAATAGCCTTATCTTCATTGTCAATAGAAGTATAACTAAATGGTAATTACTGAATAGCAAAACAGTCATTTAACAACCAATATAATTGTTGAATGTTCTAAAGGCAAACATTTAAAAAAGCAATGGATTAATATAATTTTCCAAATTCTGATGCATCATACATAAACTGAAGAGTTCAAAATTCAATGGTTTGATGATTACATCAGAAACTTGTGAGGCGCTAAAGAGATTACCAACTGGTGTATTTTAACCTGAATTGCCCTGGTTTAAAATTAGCCAAAAATTTGCTTGCTCTCTAATTTCTGAGAAGTAAAGACAGCTGTGGCTGTTTATCCTAAGTTTAGAACAAAATTGAATTGAATAAAGCAAGAAGTGGAATAGAAATTTTAGCATGTTAAAAGCTTAAGGTTCTAACCTGAACCAGAAGTAGTTATCTTAAAATAGTTACTGGCCCCTGAATCAGGCTATTTCTTCTTTCTGAACTCCTCTTTGTCCACTTCACTACCATTTATACCATCCAGAAAACCAATTTCATAAAATGAAGACTACAAATGCAATGAAAGACACATACTATATATTTCACACTGCAGAAAAAAGAATCATAAAAAGTTGCTCATAAAACATTTGTGGATAATATATATTATATAAATATGTGGAATGTGTTCTTTTGCACTATTAATATCTAAACATAGTTTTTAAGTCTTTAATTTGAGTTGAATATTAAAATTCGTCCCAATCTATCAACTTGGAAGGGGATCTATGTAGGAGATCCTTGATAGAGAGGGAGAACAATGTGGAACAAAACTCTAAATCATTTGGAGGGGGAAAAAAAAAGGAGGGGACCAGGTTTGCTGGTTTGATAGAGCCTGGTGGAACCACTGAGACTATGGCCCCTAGCTGCCCTTCAGTTCTGGAATTGAACCCACACCTGTGGTTTCCAGCCAAACAAA
>NW_006922039.1:1483914-1484627 GCF_000298275.1 Orycteropus afer afer
GTGGTCAATGACATGAGACAAAGTATATGTGAACTGCTGTATGGAAAGTGAATTTGCTCTGTAAATCTTCACCCAAATCACAATAAAAAAAAATCGTCCCAATCTATTAATTCATCTGGTAGCATAGCGCCTAAGGCACTTGACTGCTAACCAGAAGGCTGGCAGTTCAAACCCACCAGGCACTCCTCGGAAGGAAGGTTGGGCAACCTACTTCCATAGTGATACTGCCTCGGCAACCCAAGGAGGGATCGCTATGAGTCGGGTCCAACTCGATGGCACATAACAACAACAACAAAAACAATGGAAATTCCTTTCTTTTTTCTTTTTCTTGCTTTTAGGCCTATTGCTTGTCATAGTTAAGTCATGGGAGTGAGTTCAATTCCAATCGCAGAGGGCGATTCAAGACCATAGTCTTAGGGGTTTCTCCAATCTGTGTCCAACCAGTATACCTGGCCTTTTTTATGTTATTAAATTTTGTTCCACAGTTTTTCTCACACTATTAAAAAAAAATGAAACAAATTCACAGCCATCAAGTTGATTCCTACTCATAATGACCCCCACTGGATTTCAGAGGTGGTAAACCTTTGTTGTTGTTGTTAAGTGCCGTCGAGTTGTTTCCGACTCATAGCGACCCCATGCACAGCAAAAGGAAACACTGCCTGATCCCACGCCAGCCCGACAATCCCTGCTATACTTGAGCCCATCATCGCAGC
>NW_006922039.1:1488223-1488752 GCF_000298275.1 Orycteropus afer afer
ATGACCATGGCTCCCAGCTTGCAGGCCTAGCTACTCATTCCCAAAAGGTGCTTAGGTGTGGCTAAGAAGTTATCCTAACTTTGCCCCTGTTAGCTTTATACTCCATAAGGACATTTTTATAGCTCATACAAATGCATATGTAGGAATATTGTCTGTCAAACATAAATATGGTCGTGGGTATATTCCCATTCACCTCTCCATATCTGATCTTCTTGCCTGTATAACTATGTATCCACCTGTAGATTAGTGTTGCATGATTACTGATAATGCAGTTTTAGGTATGCAATAGTATTCACCTTTATTGTCTGTATCTCTTGTGCACCTCTCCCTGTCTTCTTTTCCCTTAGTGATAATATGCTGGTAACATGCTTTCGAATATTGCCTTTTCTTTCACCCATATAAATTCCTGTCTCTTAACTATCCAATCAGTTTTCCTGTTCCTTTCCTTCTTTAAAAATTTTCTAAGATTTTAGAATTACAACATAAAAATCAAGTCTCCTATAAGTCAATGATGCTCTTTAACCTGAGG
>NW_006922039.1:1489675-1494299 GCF_000298275.1 Orycteropus afer afer
GGTCCTGCATCATGCTCATAATCTTTGCTATGCTTGAGTTCATTGTTGCAGCCACTGGGTCAATCCATCACATTGAGGATCTGCCCTTTTTTGCTGACCCTCCACTTTACCAAGCATGATACCCTTCTCCAGGGACTGGTCTCTTCTGAAAACACGAACAAAGTAGGTGAGATGAAGTTTGTCTATTCTCATTTTTAAGGAGCATTTTGGCTGCATTTCTTCCAAGACAAATTTGTCGGTTTTTCTGGCAGTTCATGGTATTTTCAATATTTTTCAGACAAACCACAATTCAAAGGCATCAATTCTTCTTTAGTCTTCCTTGTTCATTTTCCAGCTTTCATATGCATATGAGGTTGTTGAAAATACTCTGGCTTGGGTCATGTACTCCTTAGTCTTCAAAGTGACATTTTTGCTCTTTAACACTTTAAAGAGCTCTTTACCAGTAGATTTTCCCAATGCAAAATAATGTTTGATTTCTTGACTGATGTTTCCATGGATGTTGATTGTGGATCCATGTAAAATGAAATCTTTGACAATTCAATCTTTTCTCCATTTATCATGATGTTGCTGGTCGGTCCATTTGTGAGGATTTTTGTTGTTTTCTGTTGAGCTGTAATACATAGGGAAGACTGTAGTCTTTGATCTTCATCAGTAAGTGACCCAAGTCATCCTTAATTTCAGCAAGCAAGTTTGTGTCATCTGCATATCACAGGTTGTTAATGAGCCTTCCTCCCATCCTGATGCGTAATTCTTCTTCATATAGTCCAGCTACTAGAATTATTTGCTTAGCACACAGATTGAATAAGTATGGTGAAAGGATACAACCCTGATGCACACCCTTCCTAATTTTAAATAATTATTTCCCTTCCCCTTGTTCTGTTCTAACGACTGCCTCTTGGTCTACGTCAGGTTTCTCATGAGCACAATTAAGTGTTCTGGAATTTCTATTCTTCACAATATTATCCATAATTTGATATGAAACACACAATATAATGCATTTGCATAGTCAATAAAACACAGGTAAACATCTATCTGGTATTCTTTGTTTTCAGTCAAGATCCATCTAACATCAGTAATGATATCCCTCATTCCATGTCCTCTTCTGAATTCAGCTTGAATTTCTGGAAGTACCCTGTCAATATACCACTGCAATCATTTTTGAATTATCTTCTGCAAAATTTTGCTTGCATGTGATATTAATGATATTGTTCAATAATTTCCACATTCTATTGGATCACCTTTCTTTGGAATTGGCACAAATATGGATCTCTTCTAGTTGCTTGGTGAGGTATCAGTCTTGCAAATTTCTTGGCATAAATGAGTTAAATGCCACCAGTGCTTCCTCCATATGTTGAAACATTTCAATAGGTATTCTGTCAATTTCTGGTACCTTATTTTCCACCAATTACGTCAGTGTAACTTGGACTTCTTTCTTAAATATCATTGGTTCTTGATCATATGCTACTTCCTAAAATGGGTGAATGGCAAACAATTCTTTCTGGTACAGTGAGTGGTTTGTATTCCTGCCATCTTTTTTTCCTACTTCCTGCATTGCTCAATATTTTACCCATAGGATCTGTCAATATTGCAATTTGAGGCTTGAATTTTTTCTTTAGTTCTTCCAGCTTAAGAAATGCTGAAGTGTGTTCTTCCCTTTTGGTTCTGTAACTCTACATCTTTGCACATTGCATTATTATACTTTAGTTTGTCCTCTGGAGCTCCCCTTTGAAATCTTCTGTTTCACTCTTTTATTTCAACATTTCCTTCTTTTGCTTTAGCTACTCCTAGTTCCAAAGCAAGTATTGGAGTCTCTTCTGACATCCATTTTAGTCTTTTCTTTCTTTGCTGTATGCTTAATGAACTTTTGCTTTCTTCCTGTATGATGTTATTAATGTTATCCAACAACTAGTCTGGTTTTTGGTCACTGGAATCTGTTCTTCACATAGTCTCCAAATTCAGATGAGATTTACTTAAGATCATATTTTAGTGTCAGGAAATTGCTTTAATTTTCTTCAGCTTCAACTTAAACTTGCATATGAGCAGTTGATGGTTTGTCACACAGTTGGCCTTGGCCTTGTTTTAACTGATGATATTGAGTATCTCCATAGTCTCTTTCCACAAATGTAGTCTATTTGATTGTTGTGTGCTCCAGCTGGAGATGTCCATGTTCATAGCTACTGTTTATATTGTTGAAAAAAGGTATTTACAATTAATAAGTTGTTAGTCTTGAAAAATTATATCTCCAGCATAGTCTGGAAGCTCCACTGAAACCTGTCCACCATGGAAGGCCCTACTGGTACTGGAAATACTGGTGCCATAGCTTCCAGCCTCACAGCAATGTTCAAGTGACCATAAAAACCAATATTCAAACTCTCTGTCGTCAAGTTGAATTCGATTCATAGCAACCCCTCCTTGGGTTTCCAAGAGGTATCGCTATGGAATTAGATAGCACAACAAACTATTTTGAGGACCTGTAAATCCCTTCTTCCCCAATAGCACCACAAGTGCACCTCAAGTGCACCTCAAGTGTCACTTCCTTTTTCTCATCCTCTATGTATTTCTTTCCTTTTCACGTGATCTCTAATTTCACTTACAAGGGTGTTATATTTTATCAAGACATTCTATGAATTTTATAGCTGGAGAGTTTTTCAGGTTATCTGCTCTGCCATATTACCAGAAATGAAAATCTGCTGGGCTTTAGATTCTCAAAAGTTCTATTTCTGCTATGAAGGGAGGAAAAATACTTACAACCCCATGGATTGTTTGCCTTCTTCAGAGAATATTGCTGTTACAACCAAAACCTAGCAATTTCTCTGGGATTTTTGTTTGTTTTGCTTGTATTGTACTTAACTTTTAAGCTCATCTTTCTTGTCTTCTTTTCTGTCTTCCAAATTCATAGTTAGCATTTCAGAAGAAGAGAGTACTTTTTATTAAACTTCTATAAAGAAGCCACATCTAGCTCAAAATCTATTTCATAGGAAATATAAATTAATTCAGGATGAAAATAAGCAAAATGCCAGTACAGAAATTTGCCTTTTTTTAAATGCATCTTTTTTAAGAGACTGAAATGTCTGGTAGGGAAGCATAATTCTTTCACCAAAGGGTTTCATGAAACACAGATGTTTTTCAGCCTCCCACAGGGATATATACAACCACAGTGAGGACAGCAGATGCCTCTTCTCCCACTTTCTTATCTGGCTCCATTCCTAAGGAATCTATTTATTTCAATGATTAGCTCAAATAAGCTTTTCAGCACAGTTAACCTCACCCTCTTCTTGAAAATAGGTTTAGGGGATGAGATAAGGAGGAAATAGATCAACTTGCTTAAAAATTCTGTCTGTTCTAACTGCTAATTTCTCTTTGGATGCCATTTGATATGCTCACCAAAAAAGTAAATGTTTAAGAATGTAAATGATTTTAGGGAAATAAAAATAATATAGATTCAACTAATTGAATCATAAATAGGCCAAAATTATGCTAAATTATATATGAAACAACCATTTAAAGAACATATTCATTATGTATGGCATTGGCACTATGTCGATGTCAGTGTGTAGAACTGAATCATATTTGTCTGTTTTGTTTCTAATGTAACAAACCATCACCAATTTAGTAGCTTATAACAACAGAAATTTATTATTTTATAGTTCTGTATGTTAGATGTCCTACACAGGTCTCACTGGGATAAAATCAAAGTGACAGCAGGGTTACATTTCTTTCTTCCATCTGCAAAGCCAACAACTCTGCATTTCTCTGGCCCTTCTTCCATCTCATATCTCCATCTAACTGCAGTCAGGAAAAGTTTTCCTTTCTAATCACTAATGTGGTTAGATTGGCCCCATCCAGGTTAAGCACCCCAACTCAAAGGCCCTAACCTTAACTACATCTGCAAAGTCCGTTTTCCCCACATAAGGTAACAATTCCTAGCTTCAAAGTTTATAACATGGACATCTTGGGGGACCACTATTTTGCCTTCACATAGTATACACAATTAAGACTTATTCTCAGCTATCTTAAGGTTTGCATGAGCAAATTAGTAGGAAATGTAATTGATCCAATTCAGTCATTAATATCATAATAAAAATTAGACTGAAATATTTTAGATAGAACCAGACTTAAAATGAAAACTATCACATTAAAATAATGTTTTGAGTATTTAGTGTTTATTGAGCATCTAAGATGTGCCAGACACTAGTTCTTTCTAACTATTTTTCTAGCTTTTTTTTTTTTAAAATTGTGACTTGGGTTAAAGTTTACAGAGTAAGTTCATTTTCCATACAACAGTTCATACTGAGTTTGTCTCATGACGTTGACTGCAATTCCCCACAATGTAACAGCTCTCTTCCCACTTCCTCCTCATAGTTACTTCTTTCCTTTGTCCTTCCCTCCCATGCACTCCCACCCCTGAGCTGTCTCCTGTAAACATTGCCCTTCTGTTCTGTGATTGATCAGTCCAAGGAGTGTATCTACCTGACGTAAATGTTTACCCAATATACCTGTCTATTGTTGGGCTTGAAGCCACAGGAGTAAGTTCAATTCCAGATCTGAAGAATGACTTGGGGCCATAGTCTCAGGGGTCTCACCAGGCTCTATCAGACCAAGAAATCTGGTGTTTTTTTTTTTT
>NW_006922039.1:1494969-1503088 GCF_000298275.1 Orycteropus afer afer
GAGGAGTGGCTGGTGGATTTGAACCACCAGCCTTCTGGTTAGCAGCCAAGTGCCGTAGCCACTATGCTACCAGAGCTCCCAACAGTAGCCTAGTGTCCCGTAAACAATGAATCTCCCTTTCTCCCACCCTTCTACTCACCCCTGGTGACTACTAATAAACTTAGGTCTATAAAAACTTTCTAGATATTTAATATATGTGTGATCATGAAATATTTGTCTTTTAAAAGCCAACTTATTTAATTTAGCATGTTTTCAAGGTTCATCCATGTTGTAGCATGTATCAGGATTTACTAAATATTAAGGACTTTTTAGTAAGAAATAAAATACTGAGAATCTTTTAAAAGTAAGAGACACAAAGTATATGAAACAATTTAAATATTTACATTAAATAGCTTGTTTTGCATTCCAAAAATCCATAGAATTTGTGATAAATGGGAATTTTGTGAATTAATGTAGTAAATCATTCTTCATTCAGAATTGGACATTACATACTAAAATAAAATATTATAGCACACTGTCAACAATTCAGCTTGTTTTTCCTTTATGTGAAGTTTTATCAATTTAATAAATCATTAAGAATTCAATCATTCTAATGAGGTTAAAGAATTGAAACTTTTTTGAAACATCTTTATGATCTTTAATAAAACTTTCACAATGGAAAAGATAATCTTTTTTGCAGAGAAACCATGTCTTATTTATCTTTGTTTTTCCCATGGTGTTGTTATTGTTGTTATGTGCCGTCGAGTTGGACTCAAATCATAGCGACCCTTCCTTGGATTTCTGAGGCAGTTATCACTACGGAAGTAGATTGCCCAACCTTCCTTCTGAGGAGGGTGATTTTGTAGTTGTTGCTGTTTAATTTATGATCTGTGAAGATATCAAAGCCAATTCTTTTTTAGAAGTTAAGATTTTAAAACACAGAGGAAAAATCTTGGAATACAATTCCGCTATTAACATATTTCTTTTCAGTTACAAAAATGTAAGAATTAACACCATTATCCGAGCAATAGATTAATATTCTGTGAAAAAGTTGCTATTTACTTTCTCTTCCCTTTTCCTTCTTCCTCCTTCTGTCCTCTTCCTTTTCTTCTTTTTTCCCCTTTCCATTTTTCTTTGCTTCGTTTTTTGCACTCTCTTTCTTCCCTGCTTAGCTTTCTTCCCTTCCCCTTGCACTGAAACCATTCAAAATCTGCTACTAGAAATTGCTTAGTTAACATACCTTAAAACATATATAATATTGACATACAGCATTAATTTAATGTTTTCCCCTTTATGTTACTGTGAGAATGTGTTGTCTTGATCTTTCTTTTCTCCAGATGTTTGTAAACAATTTACATCTCTCTCTCTCTCATACAAATAATCACATCTTTATTATAGTAGTAAATTTACATACACAAATCACATTAGCTGTGATAATTATATATCACGTGAGCCTACATTTGTTTCAAAAGGAAGGGTCAATAATTCTCAAAATTAAGATGGTTGCCATTTTCTTCTGTACAATTTTAAGTTGGGGCATAAGTGCTAAAGAATGAGTAAGGGAGCAGGTAAACTTGATGGATTATTGAGGACCAGTGTAATTAAATATGATTACTCTCAAATCTTGATTACAATAAGGTGATTAGGGACTTTGTCAGAAAGAATTCTGATCCATAGGCAGTAAGTTCATACATACAGGTAGTTTAAGACCCACTGGGCTTTATTTTAAAAGCAGAATCCTTGGTCACCTTAGCAATTTATCTTTATTCAGGTACCCATATAGTATCTTTGGTGATAAGAAAGTATTTTTCATATTCACTTATGGAGACAATGTATGTAAAATGCACCTGTTGAGAAAGGACATTACTTTAATCTTTCATATTATATATTTTAAAATACAAAACTGTCACTGTCAATGTTTATGTGCATCTGTCAGAGGTCTTTTCAACAATCTCTTCTGTGAACCCTTTCTATATTCAGTTCCATAGGCAGAGAAAACCACTGCTTTTTTAATGCTTCCACAAAAATTTCTCAATACTTCCCTTAAAGTATTTATCACACTGTTCTGTAATTTATGTTTATTTCTGTCTTACAATATTTTGAACACCTTGGGGACAGTGACTATGGCATTCGTTTCTGTAATCTCTTCCTACAACAGTTTCCTGAGATTCGATAAACATCTTTGAAATGAATGAATTATATTAGCATTTCTCAGATATTGTTTTGTGCCTAAACCATAAATAAACCATAAATCTCTCAATTAATGTTTAATCGAGTAACTGAAAATGTATGTGAACATTACAATGACTTGAAATAGTAATAAATATTGTTAAGTATAAGCAGTGTAAACTATCCTAACAAATACTAAACAGAAATAAGATTCACTTCTACTTACATTTTTCTAATTTGATCTCTCCTGTCTTACCCCCAACCCCTGTCTCCACCTCAAATTGACCAAGAACGTTATAGTTCCCTATGGAGTCTAAAGGTGCTCTGGGAGTGTGGTGGTTAAAGCTGCTAACTAAAAGGGTGGCAATTTGAACACACCAGCCACTTTGCGAAAGAAAGATGTGGCAGTCTGCTTCTCTCAAGATTTACAGCCTAGGAAACACTGTGGGGCAGATCTAATCCATCCTAAAAGTTGCTATGAGTTGGAATCAATTCAATGACCATGGGTTTTGTTGGGTTTTATGCAGTTTCAATGGGGTCTGTTTGAATTCTAAATCCAAGAAGTAACATTTCATCAGTCCACTATGACCATTGCGTCTGGCTGCTATGATGATGTAGTACAGGTTCAGATTACATCACAAAGCTCTTACGGTTATTTTAAAAAAGAATGGTTATAATACTCAATGCTAATAAGCTCAGCTGTCCAAGGATGCTCATTCTTGGGCTATCAAATACTCATTTCTTGTTTCAAATATATATCCATTTCTCAGGGGAGAAGCTGACTCAAGGAACTCCAAATCAGGTTTGGTTTTTCCATCTATTACTTTAAAGACTTCGATTCACAAAGTCTTTCACTCTTTAAAAGCCTACTCCTAGGTAACATTTTGAAATATAAGGGCATGATTAGACTCTCTTTCCTTAGACAAAAGTGTCCCTCATACCATCTGCAGAGAGAGGATACTTTCTTTGATGCCAGCAGGTTGCTACAAAGTCTAGTGTTGCTTCCAATACGATTCCAATGTTGCTTACAACTCTTAACAACAACAAAAAGCTACTCTCACCAATTTCCAAACATCTCTTGTTAAAGAAAGAAAAAAATGCAGGATATAAATCTCAGAGGGGAAGATGGTGGAGTAGCACTTTCTGGAAGGTCCCCTAAATACAACTAGAAAAAACAATGGTTGTATGTCTAATATATTTGTGAAATTCTGATTTCATAATGCATAAAATAGCACAATAAATATTCTAAGAAATTCTGGTGAAATTTTTGTTTATCTTCTTGATTATGTAGGTTTATGTCATGTTTGTTCTCTTTTTGACAAATTTGGGAGATTTCAGGTATTATTTTTTTCAAATACCTTTTCAACCTTGCCTTCTTTCTTCTCTCCATCCAGGATTATTATGACATGAATGTTAGATCTTTCGTTATAGTCCTACATGTCCCTGTGACTCTGTTCATTTATTTTCCAGTATTTTCTTTCTGTTTCTAAAGTTGGGTAAATTTAATTAATCTGTCTTCAAGTTCATTGACTGCTTCTTCTGTCCCGTCCTTTCTACTGTTGTAACCATCCATTGAGGGTTTTTTTTTTTTTTTTGGTTATTGTACTTTTCAGTTCTAATATTTCCATATGGTTCTCCTTTTTTTTTTAAATTTCTTTCTCTTTTTTTTCTGAGACTTTCTATATCTTTACTCAGAGTTTCTCTTTTCATTTGTTTCAAGTATGTTTGTAATTTCTCATTGAAAGATATTTATGATGGCTATTTTGAAATGCATTTCTGATTATTCTAAAATCTGTGTCATTATGGTGCTAGTGTTAGTGTCTACTGATTGCCTTTGCTCATTCAAGTGGGGTTATTACTGAATCTTGATATGGTGAATAAATTTCATTTGAAACCTTGCCATTTTGAGTATTATGTTATGAGAATCTGGGCTCCCAAAACAGTTTTCTCTGACATCATCATGGCAATATGGGGGAGTGAGGTGCTAGGACCTTGTTACAGCCTGGCAAGGGTAGAAGCCTAATCTCTCCATTAGGTTCTTATGTGTTGGAGTGGGGCAGTATTTATATCTGTGGTGTTTGCCTGGGGTCAACTGGTTGTTGTCTAAGATTTTTCTGTCTTGCTAACCTTGTTGCCAGGTTCTTTGAGTAGAGAGAGTAGGTTTTGTCTTTCTGTGTGTGGCTTTTCCAGGTTGCTGGCTTCTCCAGTATTCAATCTGAGATGTATAAAACAAAAAGAAAACACAGAGAATTCACCCTATATCTTTCTTTCGGTCCTGATATCCTTGGCTACTAGTCTGCTTCACTCTCCCTGTTTTTCAGATTCTTCTTATGTTTGTTTTATATATAATGTCCAGGGTTTTTAGCTAAACTTAGCAGGAGAACTAACGAAAGTAAAGCTACTCCATATTTTAGTTATATTTTTTTGTGATGTAACAAATTTTGATGCTTAATCCTCAGGCCCACTAATACATTGGTGGTTACAATGTGGTGATAATAAAATTGTCTATCATTGTTTATATTTATCTGGAAGAGTCTCATAAAAAATAACTCCCCTCTACTATTTGGTTACCCAGTGGGAAAATTCATATAGGAAAAGCAAGATACATGGATGATTCTTTCCTCTATTTACCAGTTTCTAAGATAAAAGAGTGGATTCCCTGTCATCTTCAAAGAGAAACCAAGTAGCTTATTTTCATGTCATTATTATCTTATGGGTTTAAAAATATTTAATATGTTTCAATCTAGTACAATTCTTATGCTCATTGAACATCAAATTGTCCAGTTTTTGGCCAGTGAAATTATCTTCAAGATGATTCCTGAGTCTTTTTGACCAAAATCACAATACAACCACTGCCGTCCAGTCAGATCCGACTCATAGCGACCCCTCCTTGGGTTTGTGAGACAGTAGCACTATGGAAGTAGATTGCCCAGCCCTCCTTATGAAGAGTGGCTGGTGGGTTTGAACCCCTAGCCTCTGGTTAGCAGTGAAATGCCTTAGGCACTGCCCCAGACTCTACTAATATTGGGGAGCTCTGGTGGCTCTGTTATGTTAAAATACCTTTGTGTTACATTTACCTCAGTATTGCTCTGTTACTCATTCTCATGTGAAATTACATTTTCTGAGCCTTTAAATAGAGGCAGTGTTTACAAATATGGTGTCTTGCCTTCTGAGATTGTATTGTTCTTTTCTTCTCACCCAGTTTATCTGGACCTTTTCTTTCATATGGCACGATTTTCTCTATATTACT
This sequence comes from Orycteropus afer afer, assembly GCF_000298275.1. Lineage (NCBI taxonomy): Eukaryota > Metazoa > Chordata > Mammalia > Tubulidentata > Orycteropodidae > Orycteropus > Orycteropus afer. Next base: position 1,500,368 of record NW_006922039.1, read on the forward strand.
CAATTTTGATTTCATACCCAGAGTTTTTTGTTTGTTTGTTTTCAGTGTACGGACTTGATATGGAAGGGAACCCATGCCAGTCCTTTTCAAGTGTATAAATCTATACTATTGTATGTACTCCTTTTGGGCCTAAATGCTAGTCCCATGTACTCATCCACTTTTAGCATGGGCCAACCTCTCCCAATTACAGCTGCTTTTCTCACTTTTTTCACTATGCTTTCCAATGTACATCTCTTTGCTATTATGGGATTCTCTTGTCCTCAGATTCATCAGCCAACATATTTCTTCTCTGTTTCTTTCCACACAGATCTTGATATAACATGCATAACTTGTGATTGCTGGTGTGTTTTCCTCAATAACTTGTATTTTGAAAATCAGAGGGGTACTTTGTATCAAACTGATCTGTTTTTCTGTGGGGATTCTGGAATTTTCTAAAACACAAACCATTGCTACCTTTCCAGAATCATCTTCTTTAATGCTTACTTTGTGCTCACAGGTTGAGACAGATTATCTCCTTTTGACCTTATAACAACTCTATGAGGCAAGTATTATTACTTCAAAAATTTGAGGCTAAAAGTGTTTAAGTAACATAGCTAATAAATGGTGGAACAAGGACTTATTTTAGGTCTGATTGATTTTAAAGCCCATGCTTTTAACTATTATATATACTGTTTCTGTATTGGGGTAAATGGGGATCTGCTTTGGGATAGGGCTTGGGAGCAACAAGTTATGTTTGTTCAATAATTAATTCATGCATCCATTCAGCATTTAATGAGCACACATGATATATTAGATATTGGGCTAGGCCATGGGTATGTAAGGGTGAAAAATAGTGGTAAGGTCCTTCTTATTGAAAAACAATAGAAATCAGTGAATCAGGAGATGATGCTGATCACATAAGTTGTGCTAGTGTTCATTTGTAGATATAACTAAACATTTTGCAAACCATCTTACATTTGTTTGCAGAGATGAACATACTGAACACACCAAGGTGACATTTGTTGAATTTTAGGGTCTCTTCAGATTAAAAAGTTTACCAAATCTGTGCTCTTGTTAGTTTTAAAATGTGATGTGTTAACAATAGTTTGTACACTATGAAAAGTAATTTTGAATATATATTCCTAATGCTTTTAATAAGGAGCTCTGGTGCTGTAGCAGGTAAGGCTTTGTCTGCTAACCACAGTGTCACTGGTTCTAAACTCACCAACTGCTCTATGGAAGGAAGATGAGGTAATCTATTTTTGTAAAGATTTATAGCCTTAGAAAACCAGTTGGGGTTTTTATGAGTCCAAATTGACTTGATGGCCATGGGCTTGGTATTTTGGTTTAATGCTTTTTACATCCAATCAGAAATCTGAAGAGTATATTCTGAATTAAATTTTACTCACCTATAAGGTCTGTGATTTATTTCAAAGATTAGAGAAAAGTTATTTCTAATTACTTTTTAAAAAATATTTTATTGTGATTTGGATGAAAGTTTACAGACCAAATTCATTTTCCATATAGCAGTCCACATATAATTTGTCTCATGACTATAACCTTCCACAGTGCAACAGCTCTACTCCTTCTTCATACCCATAGCCACCTCTTTCTTGTGCCCTTCCCTCCCATGCACTCCTGCCCCCTAAGCTGTCTCCCTGTGCATACACAGCCCTTCTATTCTCCCATGATTGATCTCTCCAAAGAGTGTATCCACCTAATCTAAATGTTCAGCTCATATGTCTGTCTGTTTTTTTGGCTGGAAGCCACAGGAGTGGGTTCAATTCCACATCCAGACCTGAAGGGCAACTAGGGGCCATAGTCTCAGGAGTTCCACCAGGCTCTATCACACCAGCAAACCTGGTCCTTTTTTTTTCTTTGATTTTGAGTTTTGTTCCTCATTGTTCTCCCACTCTATACAGGACCTCCTACATAGATCCCCCTGTGAGTGGTTGACAGTGGTAGCTGGGCACCATCTAGTTCTTCTGGTCTCATAGTCATATTGGCTGAGGACTACATGGTGTTACAGTTCCTTGGACTAATTGCTTCCATGTGTCTTTGATTTTCTTCATTCTTCTTTGCTCTGAACAAGAGACCCATCATTGCATCTAAATGGCCACTTGCAACCTTTTAAGATCCTAGTTGCTACTTGCCAAAATAGGATATGGAAAAAATTTTTTGTGTAGTATGTTATGCCAATTGAGCTTGATGTCCCCTGCTACCATGGTCCCAAGCCCACAGGTCCAACAACTTGCTCCCTCTGGGTAGCTGGCTGTGGCCAAAAAGTGACTGCAATCTTGTCCCTTGTCAGCTCTACTATATACTTAAAAATTCTTACATACCATACAAATATACTTGTAGAAGCATTGTCTGCCAACCCTACACATGTTCATGGGCACACTCTCCCCTGCATAACAAACAAAACCAAACTTACTGCCATAGAGTCAGATCTGACCCACAGCTACCCCTCTTTGGGTTTCTGAGGTGGTATCACTACAGAAGTAGATTGCCCAACCCTCTTTCTGAGAAGTGGCTGGTGGGTTTGACTCGCCAGCCTTCTGGTTGGCAGTCAATGCCTTAGGCACTATGCTACCAGAGCTCCTACTCTCCCCTGTATAGACATACTTAATACATAAGCTTGTCCACCCATCTATCTACCCTAGATCAATGTTTGCCATCACTGACAATGCAGTACTATACGTACAAAAGGGTTCATCTTTGTTGTCTGTACCTCCCATGCAT
>NW_006922039.1:1503848-1505743 GCF_000298275.1 Orycteropus afer afer
ACCATGTCCAACCCTAACCCAGTCTCCTCCCCTCCCTACCCTGTAACCCTCTCCCTGTGCCCCTCATATTTATGCACTCCTGTTTGTCCTGCATTTCCTCAATCTGAATGTTGGTCCTCTGGTGTCCCATAGTCTGTTGCTCTAAGGGTTGTATTACCATAGAGTATGTGGGTGCATCATCCTGGGTTGAGTGGTCTGTGTATATATCTTGTTAACTATTGGGCTGAGAGCCCACCCCTGGGGGAGCGTTTTATTCCAGGCACAGAATATATTCCAGGGCCATTAGGAGTCTCATCAGATTTCATCTGACCAGTAATTCTGGACATTATTGAGTTTATGGATTTTGTTCCACCTTTTCCCTCCCACTCTATTCAGGATCTCCAGACTTGATCTTTTCCTGAGTGGTTGGCATTGGTATTGGTAGCTGGGCTAGCTGGGCACCTCTAGTTTCCTGGGTCATTGTGTCCTACAGCTGATTGCTTCTAAATGCCTTTTTTTGTTTTTTTACATTCTTCTTCACTTCCAACACTAGGAGACTGTTAGCTGCATCTTAGATGACCACTTGAAAGCTTTTAAGACCCCAGTCGCTACTCACCAGTGTAAGATGTGGAGCAAGGCTTTTATGTATTTTGTTGTGCAAAATGAGTCTGGTGACCCCCAGTACTATGGTCCTGAGACAGTAGATCTATTGGATCTCTTTCCCATAGTGTCTGGTTGTCTGTGAGGGATTACTCTGTGTCTGTCCTCTATTGTTTCTGTAAGGACTTTAGGTATTTTGTATCATTGGTGTCTGCAAGATTAGCGTCAATTGAATCTATCCATGGTTTAGAGTATACTTCTATTCACTGATCCCCATCTGATCATCTCAGGTGTTTATGTATTTATCTGTATAACCTAGTGTTTGGTGTTAATGGCAACGCAGTATTGTGGAAACATTGATTGATATTAGCATTTGTTGTCTATTTCTTACGTGCACAATTTGGTGCAGGTATCCTCCTTGTTGAAGTGTCTATTCATGCCTTCTGTCCATTTTTAATTGGATTATTTGTCTTTTTTTTATTGAGGTGTTGGGCTTTTCTATAAATTCTAGAGATAAGTCCCTTGTCAGGTATGTTGTTACCAAATATTTTTTGCCAAGCTGTAGGTTCTCTTTTGACTCTTTTGGAGAAGTCTTTGGAAACACATAAAAATTTAATTTGTAGAAGGCCCCATTCGTCTAGGTTCTTTCTGTTGCTTGTGCATTTTGAGTTATGCTTGATAGTCTATTTATGCCATATATAAAAACCAAAACCAAACTGCCATTGAGTTAATTTCGACTCATAGTGACCCCTCCTTTGGTTTCGGAGACAGTGTCACTACAAAAGTAGATTGCCCATCTTCCTTCAGAGGAGTGCTTGGCAGCAGTCAAATGCCTTAGGAACTATGCTACCAGAGTTCCTATAAGGACCCCTAACTTAGCCCCTACTTTTTCCTTGAGGAACTTCATAGTTTTAGACTTCATATTTAAGTCTTTGATCCATCTGCAGTCAGTTTTTGTGTATGTTGTGAGGCACAGATCTTGTTTCATTTTTCTGCCAGTTTTGCCAGCACCATTTGTTAAACAGACAATCTCTTCCCCATTTAATGGATTTCAGCCCTTTGTTAAAGATCAGCTGCCCATAGGTCGGTGGATCTGTTTCTGGGTTCTCAATTCTATTCCCTTGGTCTATGTGTCTGTCATTGCACCAATACCAGTTAGTTTTGACTATTGTGGCTGTATAGTGTGTTTTGAGATCTGGGAGCGTGAAACCTCCTACTTTGTTCTTCTTCAATAGAGCTTTGCTAATCCAATGTCTCTTTCCTTTCCATACAAAGTTAGTGATTGATTTTTCCATATCCTTAAAGAATGTTGATGG
>NW_006922039.1:1507234-1512073 GCF_000298275.1 Orycteropus afer afer
TTTTCTGTTTCATTGATTTCTGCTTGAATTTTTATTATTTCCTTTCTTCTGGTGACTGTAGGATTTTCTTGCTGTTCTTTTTCTAATTGTTGGAGATGTTGGTTGAAAGTGTTGATTTTTGTCTCTTTCTTCTTTTTTGATTTTGTTGTGTGCATTTTTGCTATTAATTGGCCTCTGATCACTGTTTTTGCTGTGTACCAGAGAGTTTGGTATGTTGTGTTATCATTCTCATTTGATTCAATGAATTTTTTTATTTCATTTTTTATTTCTTCTATTACCCAATCGTTCTTCAGGAGGGTGTTGTTCAGTTTCCATGTGTTTTGTCTTTTTCTGTTGATCTTCCATTGTAGATTTCTAATTTTATAGCATTGTGATCTGAGAACATGCTTTGCAGCATTTCAATGTTTTAAATTTATTAAGGCTTGCTTTCTCACTCACTGCTGTTGAGTCAATTCCTACTCATAATGATCCTTCCTTGGGTTTCTGAGGCAGTATTTCCACAGAAATAGATTTCCCAATCTGAGGAGTGGCTGGTGGGTTTGAACTGCCCATATGACCCAACCACATTCACAACTCCTGCAGCTCCACTTACTAAGCAAGAGTCACGACTTCCTTCTGCACTAACTGGCCAATACACAACCACCAATAAGAGACTGAGTCACCCTTAACTGTCCTTTACAAACAGTTAACAGAGATTTGGGCAGCCATGCTAACTCTCTATCACACCCACTAGGAGACAAGTGGTGAATGAATAAGTGGTGCCATCTAGTGAAGAGAGGAGCAAAGTAGACTGATTACTCAGATATATCCCAAAATAACAAAGAAAATGAAAATCTTTGGCCAATCACTCCAACATACAATCACCAATTAAATATAAATATAACAAAATCACAGTGTCTTGGAGACAACCAACAATCACAGTCCACACAAAGAAGCAAGATAAATCATTAGAAACAAGAGAGCAGGATACAGACCCAGAAAACATCCCTGAGGAAGCAGCAGCATTAGAACTTCCTGATAAAGAATTCAAAAGAATTATATTTAGGTAACTTCAATGGATGGAGAGACAGATCAAGGAAAACACGGACAAAATTAAGGGAAACACAGACAAAAGCCTAGAACAATTTCAGAAGAAAATACAAGAAAAAAATGGCAAAATAAGTGAAAAATTAGAAATGACACAATATCTATAGATAGAAATCTACAAGATTAATACTAAATTTTCCAGAAATAGATAATGCATTGGAAGAGCAAAGGAGTAGAGTCTAATTGAGGAAAGGCAGAATTAATGAGATTGAAGACAAATACCTGAATGCTTCTCTGGAAAAGCATCAATCAGAAAAAAGATCAAAACAAAACAAAGAAAGCCTAAGATTCATGTGGTATACCATCAAAAGGAATAATCTACGTGTAATTGATATTCCAGAACAGGAACAGAAAAATAAAACCACAGAGATAATAGTGGATGTTTTGTTGGAAGAGCACTTCCCTAATATGATGCAAGATGAGAATATATCCATCAGGATGTCCAACGAATCCCAAACAAGATAGAACCCAAAAGAAAATCATCAAGACATATCATCACCAAACTCACCAAAACTAAAGACAAAGAATCCTGAAAGCAGCACAGGAAAAATGAAAAGTTACTTATAATAGGTGGCCAATAAGAATAAGCTCTGATTTCTCAGCAGAAACCATGCAAGTGAGAAGGCAATGGGAAGGTATATATAAAAACCTGAAAGAAAAAAAATGTCCAAATGAGAATTATATACCCAGCAAAATTACCCTCCAATGTGATGGTGAAATTAGGAGATTTCCAGATAAGCAGAAATTAAGGGAATTTGTTAAAACCAGATCAACTGTGGTAATTCAGTTGGTGTGTCAACTTGGATAGGTCCGGTTTAGTAGCTGGGCAGCTGGATGTAGTATTCCCCATGATGAGACTGGTAATCAACTCCATTGTGGAATCTACTGTGAGCAGCTGAGTAGCTGCCTTAGGGAATGTGGTCTGCTTACTTTAAATAAGCAGAAGCCTTGGGGAATGGTCTTTAGCTTATGGCACACTTGGACCCTGCATGTAGCCATGTCATTGTTCAGCAGTCAGAGCTCCCACAGTCGTAATAGGAGACTTTAATAAATCACTTTCAATGAAAGACAGTACAACTGGAAAGAAACTCAACAAAGGCAAGAAGAACTGAACAATACAATCCACCAACTTGATCTTATAGACATCTACAGAGCACTTCCAAACAACAGCATGATATACATTCTTTCCCAGTGCATATGGAACATTCTTCAGGATAGACTATATGTTAGGCAATCAAGCAAGCCTAGGAAGTCTGGTAGCATAGTGCCTAAGGCATTTGACTGCTATCTCCCAGTTAGACAAAAACAATAATTGGAAAACCATCAAAAACCAAGAGGACAACAACACACACTGCATAAACTCACAGGAACAGTCACCAGAAAGAGAAAAAAGAAAGAAAGAAAGAAAAAAGAGGAAAAGCAATAAATGAGAGAAAATGTTTAAAGAAGTAGTTTAGAAAGCCAAAAGAAATTTGAATAGAAAAAGGGAGGAAAAATAAAAAAACACCCTGCAATATCTGGGGAGCAGGGGGATAAGAGAAAAGTGCTGGAGTAGCAGAATAATGAAGAAAACAATGGGAAAATTGCAAAAAGTAAAACAAAGATTGGAGGGAAACACAAGAAAGAAAAAAAATGGGAACTAGGAAAAGGGAAGAGAGAAAAAGCTGAAAACTAGAACCTGGGAAGAGAAGGGGAAAGAGTAGTTAAAAATAGGACAAAAAAAGTACTACTAATAATTTTAAAACAGACAAGAAAGAACAAACTAAAAAAAAAATCTGGGCAGGGTAGGGCAGGGTATCCAGGCTCTATCATAGCACACAGACTGGCATGGAATTCTTGCCAGCCCAGAAGGTGGGTGGGAGTGAGGGATGACTGTACCTCCATTCACTAAGAGGGTGTGGGGTGTAAGAGCAACAACACGAATGTTGCAACTTTCCAATCCTCAGTGTACAGAATGTCCCTTTGGTCCTGGCAAGTGGAGCTATTCTTAGGTCCCTGGAATCTGAGAGAATGCTGTCGCTGTAAATATCCAAAATGATCAAACCACTTGTAAACATTCAAAATGGCTGCATCCTGCAGACAGCCAAAAGTCCACAGCTCAGCACATCTCCCTCTTCTCTGCTTCCCTTTTATTCACCAGCCACCAGTGCAATTCTTCATGCAGTCCCTGGCTAGCAGGAGTGACTTCTAGATTAATTGTTAGGTCCTAACACCACTTGGCAATATCCAAGGTTTCCTTGCCATCAGGGTAGCTAACAGTCCGCAGCTCCATAAGTCTCCTTTTTTGGTGTTTTCATACAGGTTCTTCTACTACTTGGAGTTTAGTCCACTTATGTATCTTTCTTTTCAAAGCTCAGGGCTCCAGGATTATCTTTTGTATCTTTGTTAATTGGTTTCTCTTTTCTTTGTTGAAGAATGTCTGTGTAGTTTATCTGCCTATTCTGTCATCTTACTGGGATCTTTTTTTTTGTTTTAAATTACTTTTTAAAAAGCAATATTTTATTGAGGGAGCTCTGGTGACATAGTGCCTCAGGCATTTGACTGCTAACCAGAAAGATGGCATTTCAAACCACCAGCCACTCCTCAGAAGGAAGGTTGGGCAATCTACTTCTGTAGTAACACCGCCTCTGTAACCCAAGAAGGGGTTGCTATGAGTCAGATTCGACTTGAGGGCAATGAGTCAGCACCTCATTCTAACTGTTCAAATTAGTTGTTAGTTAATATTTTATTGAAGTCTGGTGAAAATTTACACAGCAAGTTAGGTTCTCATTTTACAATTTCTGCACAAATTATTCAGTGACATTAGTTGCATTTATCACAATGTGTCAACATTCTCTTTAACCATGTTCTGTGTTTTCCCTTTCCACTATTTTAGTTTCCCAGCCCTGTTATAGTTTCATCTCTGTTTCAAGCATTTGTTGACCTTTTGATCTCATACTATGGCTGTTAAGTAGAACACTGATCTTATGGGCAATAAATATCCTTTATCTTGTATGACACTCTGCTATTTTGCTAAAAACAAATAATCTCAGGGACAGGCTTTGTTCTAGGTTTAAAGATTGTCTAAGGGCAACAGTCTTGGTGGGTCATCTGTCCTCTACTGTTCTAGTTTGCCTGGATTTTTAAATAAGAATATGAATGCTGCTCCATAATTTTCTCATATTCTATATGGAACCATTGTGGTCCTGGTCAGAAAGGTCAATTGTCGTAGCTGAGCACCATCAAGTTATTCTGGCCACAGGGTAGATGATATTGTGGCTCTTATAGACTTGTTTCTTCTGTGCTTTTCATTACCTTCTCCTTCTTTTGTGTCTGACAAGTTGAGACAAGTAGTTGGCCACTCACTCACAAGCTTTTAGGACTCTTGATGTACTTACTTCTCTGGAGTGCAGATCATGATTTTTGTGAAATATGTCATGCCCATTGACTGAGTTGTCCCATGAGATTATGGTACTAAGCCTTCAAACCCAGAAAACCAATGTTGAAAGATGTTTGGTTATGTCTACAGATGATCTGTATTTGTGTCTTCAATGAATATATATGTACCTGTACCCACTGGAACAGATCCATATTTGTTCTGACTGGAAGAGATCCATATTTGTGCCCATTCCAAAGAAAGGTGATCCCACAGAATGTGGAAATTAGAGAACAATATCATTAATATTGCACGCAAGTAAGATCTTACTGAAGATAATTCAGAAATGTTTGCAGCAGTATATTGACAGAGAACTTCCAGAGGTTCAAGCCGGATTC
>NW_006922039.1:1513028-1515008 GCF_000298275.1 Orycteropus afer afer
GGCCAGACTTCGTCTCACCTATTTTGGTCATGTTGTAAGAAGGGACCATTCCCTGGAGAAGGATGTCATGCTTGGTAGGGTGGAGGGTCGGCGAAAGAGGGGGAGGCCTTCAACGAGATGTATTGACACGGTGGCTGCGATGATGGGCTCAAGTATAGCAGGGATTGTGGGGCTGGTGCGGGGTCGGGCAGTGTTTAGTTCTGCTGTGCATGGGGTTGCTATGAGTCAGAAACGACTCAATGGCACTTAACAACAACAACAACCCGCATAGTTGTATTTACATGTATCTATGTATACTTCTAGGATCTCTGGTAGCATAGTGCCAAGGCACTTGACTGCTAACCAGAAGGCTGGCAGTTCAAACCCACCAGCCACTCCTCAGAAGGAAGATGGGTCAATCTACTTCCGTAATGATACTGCCTTGGAAACCCAAGGAGGGGTCACTATGAGTCAGGTCTGACTCAATGACACATAACAACAACATTAACATGTATACTTCTAAGGAGTTCTGGTGGTACAGTGCTTAACGCACTTGACTACTGAACAGAAGGTTGGTAGTTCAAACCCACCAGCCACTCCATGGAAAGAAGACAGGGCATTTAACTTGTGTTAAGATTTACTACCTCAGAAACCCAATGGGAGTTGCTGAGTTGGATTCGACTCAGTAGCAGCGGGTTTCGCTTGGTTTTTGGTATGTATATTTCTATCTGTTCTCACCTACATAGTCTTGGTACTTTCAAGTATTTCAATTTTCCTATGTCCATCCATATGTTTTCAAACATTCACTATTGCTTTGGTTGTACTGTACTCACTACCTCCACAATCAATGTCACTTTTCCCATCACAGAAAATAACTAATCTTTACTGAATAAAGCATACTTTCCCCACCTCACCTTCTTGGTAGCCACCAATGAACATTTGGTCTCTATATTTACCTATTTTTATCTTTTCATAAAAGAGGGATTATACAATAATGTCATGAAATTTGTTTTGCAGACTTATCACTTTTATTTATGGTTGTGTAGTATTCCATTATTCATACATATATGCACCACAGTGTGCTTGTCCATTCATTAGTTGAGGGACACTTCTGTTGTTTCCATTTATTTACTATTGTGAATAAGGCAGGAATGAGCAGAGGTGTGTATATATGTATGTTTGTGTCATTATGTTTAGGTCTTTAAGGTATATATCTAAGGAGCTCTGGTAGTTTAGTGGTTATGGCATTTGACTGTTAACCTGAAGTTTGGTGTTACAAACCCACCTGCCTCTCCATGGAAGAAAGATGAGGAAATCTGCGTCCGTAAAGATTTACAGCCTTAGAAACCCAATGTGGGTTGGAATCAGCTCTATGGCAGTGAGTTTTGTTTGGAGTTTTAAGGTACATACATAGGAGAGGGATTACTGTATCATAGGGTAGTTCTATTTCTAGTTTTTGAAAATGCCATATCATTTTCTGTAATAGTTGTACCATTTCAAAGTCCCATCAGATATGGTTAAGGTTCCAATCTCCCCACATCCTCACCAGCATTTGTTGTTATCCGTTCTTTTTGTTTGTTTGTTTGCTATATTTATTTATTTATTTTGATATAACTATATCAGTTTATTATCAGTGCCATTTTAGCCAGGGTAAGATGATATCTCAATCTAGTTTTGATTCGTATCTCTCTCTGGTGGTGTAGTGCCTAAGGCATTTGACTGCTAACCAGAAGGCTGGAAGTTCAAACCTATTAGCTACTCCTTGGAAGGAAGGCTGGGCAATCTACTTTGGTAGAGATACTGCCTCGGAAACCCAAGGAGGGGTTGCTATGAGTTGAATTGACTCCACAGCAGTGAGTTTGGTTTTGGATTTCAATGGCTAATTATTTTGTTCTGCACTCCATAGAGTCGCTATGAGTGAGGGACAACTCGATAGCACCTAACAACAACACAATGGCTAATGATCTTGAACATCTTTTCATATGTTTGTTACTGCTTGAG
>NW_006922039.1:1519392-1525766 GCF_000298275.1 Orycteropus afer afer
GAGATGGATTGACAAGGTTGCTGCAATGATGGGCTCAGATATAGCAGAGATTGTGGGGCTGGCGCGGGATCAGGCAGTGTTTCGTTCTGCTGTGCATGGGGTCGCTATGAGTCGGAAACGACTCGACAGCACTTAACAACAACAACACCAAGAAGCCTAGCTAATACTACTATTATTCAAATTTATGCATGAAATATTAAAGCCAAAGATGAATAAATTGAATATTTTTACCAACTTCTGTAGTCTGAAGTTGATCAAACATGCAATCAAGATGTAGTTTTTATTACTGGTGATTGGAATGGAAAAGTTGGAAATGAAGAATCATTGGTAGTTGGAAAATACGTACTTGGTAGAAATGATGCCAGAGATGGCATGATAGAATTTTGCAAGAGCAAAGACTTACTCATTGTAAATATCTTATTTCAACAACGTAAACAGTAGCTATACACGTGGACCTTGCCAGGTGGAATACACAGGATTCAGGTCGACTACATCTGTGGGAAGAAGTAATGTAGAAGCTCAATATCTTCAGCCAAACCAAGGCCAGGAGCTGACTGTGGAACAGACTATCAACTGCTCCTATGCAAGTCAAGTTGAATCTGAAGAAAATTAAAACTAAGACTTTGATTATATCCCGCTAGAATTTGGAGACCATATGAAGAATAGATTTGACGCATGGAACACCAATAACTGAAAGCCAGTCGCATTGCGAGATGACATCATATATGAAGAAAATAAAAGGTCATTTAAAAGTCAGGAAAGGAAGAAAAGACCAAAATGGATGTCAGAAGAGACTCTGAAACTTGCTCTTGAATAGAGAGTAGCTAACAAGAATGGAAGAAATGACAAGATGAAACAGCTTAACAGGAGATTTCAAAGACCGGTTAGAGAAGAAAAAGTCAATTATTATAATGAAATTTGCAAAGACCTGGAATTAGATAACAAAAAGGGAAAATCATACTCGGCATTTCTCAAGCTGAAAGAACTGAAGAAAAAATTCAAGCCTTGAGTTCCAATATTGAAGGATTCTTCGTGCAAAATATTGAATGATGCAGGAAGCATCAAAAGAAGAAAGAAGGAATACACAGAGACACTGTACCAAAAAAGAATTGGTTGATGTTCAACTATTTCATCAGGTAGCATATGATTAAGAACCAATGGTATTGAAAGAAGAAGCCCAAGCTGCATGAAAGGAATTGGCAAAAACAAGGCTCCAGGAATTGACAGAATACCTCTTGAGATGTTTCAACAAATGGGTGCAGCACTGGTTGCTTACTTGTTTATGTCATGATATTTGGAAGACAGCTATCTGGCTAATCAGCTGGAAGAGATTCATGTTTTTGCCAAAAAAAGTGATCACTCCAAAGAAAAATGATCCTACAAAATGTAGAAATTATCAAACAATATCATTAATATGACTCACAAGTAAAATTTTGCTGAAGATAATTCAAAAACAGTTGCAGCAGTATATTGACAGTGAACTTCCAGAAATTCAAACTGGATTCAGAAAAGGACATGAAACAAGGGATATCACTGCTAATGTCAGATGGATCTTAGCTGAAAGCAAAGAATACCAGAAAGATATTTTCCTGTGTTTTATTTAATGTGCAAAGGCATTTGGTTGTGTGGATCATGACAAATTATGGATAACACTGTGAAGAATGGGAATTCTAGGATACTTAATTGTGCTCATGAGGAACCTGTACATAGACAACGAGGCTGTCATTCAAACTGAATAAGAGGATAATGAAAGGTTTTAAATCAAAAAAGGTTTGCATCAGGACTTTACCCTTTTACTATACTTATTCAATCTGTATACTGAGCAAATAATCTGAGAAGATGCACTATATGAAGAACAAGATGTCAGGTTTGAACAGCATCTAACAAGTATTACAGCAATGTTTAATATATGAACAACAGTAAACATACAATCCTAACAGAAATCAATTCCTGATATGTTTCTCCCTCCCCCATTTCTGTTGATGTGTCTCTGTTAATATCTGTATACAACCTGTATTTTTTACTCAGTAGTTGCCTATCCATTTGGAGTACTTGTTTAAGTAATACTTGCAAAATTGGTCTGATAGTGGCAAATTCCCAGAGTTTCTGTTTGCTTGAAAATGTCTTGATTCCCCCCTCATTTTTGAATGGAAACTTTTCTGAGTAAAAGAATCTTAGTTGTCAATTATTTTGTTCAGTATTTTATATATATTGCTCCATTGTCTTCTGGCCTCTAGAGTTTCTGGGAGGAAATCTAGACTGATTATTATGAAAGACCCTTGATATGTTATATCCTTGCTGTTTTTCTCTTCATTCTTTCAAAATTCTCTACTCTTCTTTGGTTTTCCAGAATTTTATTAAGATATTTCATGAAGGTGATCTTTTTGTGTCTCTTCTGATTAGGGTTCATGTAGATTCTTGTATTTACAGGCTTGATTTTCTGTTCTGGTCTGGGAAATTCTCTTTCATCATGTCTTGGAAAATTGTTTCTTTGGTTTTATTATGGTCATTTAATTGTGCTCATGAGGAACCTGTACATAGACAATGAGGCTGTCATTCAAACTGAATAAGAGGATTATTCAGTTAGATTGCAGTAATTCTAATGTTAGATTTCTTAATTGGATCTCATATTTCCTTTTGTTTTTTTTTCTGTATTCTTTTCTCTTGAGACTTGATAAGATCAGTTATTTTGTCCTCCAGTTCACTTGTTCTGTCTTCTCTCTGTTTGACTCTATTGCCAAGTGTTTCTCTTATATTTTCTAGTTCAGAGATTATATCCTTCAGTTTCAGTTCTGTCTCATTTATAATGTTTTCAGTTTCTTTGTTTAATCTTTCAATTGTTTCCTGGTCTCTGCTATTTTGTTTTCTGGGTGCTTTTTGTTTTCTTTAAACATATTTAGTACTATGTCTGAAAATTATCAATTCTTTGCATTATTCTGATTTCCATAGGACATTTTTCCCAAATTCATTTTTTTAAAAAATTTTCCTTCCTCTCTTGTGATTTCATGTGTTTTACTAACTTTTGTTGAACTTGAGCCATTATTTATTTATTTATTTTGCTTCAAATTTTATATTTCTTTATTGTGGAAAAATTATCTGGTTGGAGTCCCTACTGGCACAATGGCCAAGTGACTGGCCGCCAGCTGAAAGGCTATTTGCCTTACACATCAGATGTTCTGGGTAAAAAAGAAGCTGCAGACCATCTCTGCACACTCACAGCCCTGGGAACCACACAGGGCAGCTCCCTTCAACCCACAGTTTTGCTATGAGTTCAAAATGACCCAACAGCAGTGGCAGTGGGCTTGAAATCTACTGAGAACTGCAAGATGTCAGTTTTATCCTTAATGTTTTTTCACTTCTGGTTCAGCATTTCTATATACTTGGTCTCTGGAATTCAATACGAATGTGTAGGAGGGGATTTTAGCTGTTTGGAGATGCTGATGTATGTGGTGGAGCTCAGTTTTTCCTGGAGTTATCTATGTCTTTTCCTCATTTATGCCCATGCACAGACACCTCCATTTGTGTCAGTCTTAAGCAGTCCTCTCCCCCTACTGCCACTGTAGTACCTCCCAGCAAGGCTCAAATGCACTCTCACTTAGCTTAGCACCAAGTCTCACTTTGGCCTCTTCCAATTGTATGGCCCATAAACTCCCATGACCAATTTTCAATACCTTAAAAACATCAGGCTAGAGCTTCCTTGGATTAGCTTTTTTTCTGTATTCTGTGTTTGAGGTGTTACACAGCCCCATTCCAAAATGGCTGCCATGGTAAGTACTCCTGATCTTTTTGGGTAGGATATCCCAGTTTTTGAGAGCCAATCTCATTTCTCCTCTTCCCCACTTCTAGAGTCACCCCAACTCTCCAATATCTTATTTACTGTCTGGAGTTCTGAGATCTCAGCCTGTGCTTGTTTCAATGAGTTAGCAGATGGGAGAGTAAATGGGAGCATCCACTCACTTTGTCATCTTGCCCTACTTCCGCTAGTTACCATTTTACAGATGGAAAGCTACAGTTTAAATGAGTACTGTAAATAATTTAAAACATCCTAAAGCTAAGAATTCTGCTAAAATTCAGACTAGAATCTTGACTTCTCCTTCCCTTCTTTGAGAAGAAATGATATGGGGATACCATTACATTAAAGTTGTGTTCCTGTGAAATGATAAATGTAGAGCTGATGAAAATAGAAAAACATGGTGGCATAGTGCCTGCGGCATGTGACTGCTAAATAGAAGGCTGGAGGTTCAAACCCACCAGCTACTCTTCAGAAGAAAGTTTGGGCAATATACTTCCTTAGGGATATTGCCTGAGAAACCCAAGGAGGGGTCACTACGGGTGGGATCCAAGTCGATGGCAATGAGTAATTTTCCTTGGAACCTGAAAATATGTAGGAAGACTGACAAAACTGCTTAACAAGGCTGCTTTTAGGGGATTATTAAAAAATGGTCTTGTTAGGGTCATCTTTCCTTCTCCCTGCCTGGAGGAATAATGGTTTTTTGTTTGTTTGTTTGTTTTTTGCTACACAGCCCCCCCCCCCCCGTAATTGGGCTGAGTTCATTTACACTTATATTTATTATTAATATGAAGAATAAAATTTCCTGTTACTGTACTTGTTCAGTTTAAACCAATCCTGTACAATATTCTGTCAAGTGTCATCCTGTGATTTCTCTTTAGATTTTATTAGTGACGTTGACAAGAGAAGAAAATATTATATCTGTAATTACTTCATTCGTTATTTGAGGATTTCTGTTGTTAGTTGCCATTTAGATATCTCTTACTGAAGGCAAACTTATGTATAAAAGAATGAAATGTTGCCTATGCCTGTGCCATGGTCATGATTATAGGCATGTTTGGACTCATCTTCAAGCAGTATATTGGATGATATTTTGGCATAATAGGTATGAGTTTCCTTTTAGGGTGAGGAACAATTTCTGTAACTAGATTGTGGTGGTGGTTTACAGCATTGTGAATGTATTTAATACCACTCAATTTTACCGTTTAAAATATTTAAAGTATTTAAATTTTAAAATGATGGTGTTGTATTTTGGGAGTAGAGAGACGTAGTGGTTGTATAGTATTGTAAATGTACTAAGTGGCACTGATTTGTTCAGTTAAAATGATAGTTTTATGTTATGTGTATTTTATCTCAGTAAAAAGAGTGGAGAAAATGAAAGAGAAATGGTAAGAGTTAGTCAAAAGGACTAATGGACTATGTGGACCTCAGCACCTTTAAAACAGAGGTACTGGATGGTGTCTTGCTGCCACTACAGACTTATCTGAAAGGGGTCATATTACAAAGTCTTGGATAGAATTGGAGAAAATGTGGAAGAAAACTAAAAAAAAAAAGACCAAGTTTACTGGTCAGATACAGACTGATGGAACTGCCAAGACTATGGCCCTTAGTCACCCTTTGGGCTTTTATTATTTCATGTATGCAAGTTTTTTCTCTTCCACTAAATTATAAGGTCCTCAAGGAGCAAGGTTCATGTATTAGATGCTAAAGCATTTAACAGATATTCAGTAAATTTGTTGCCTGATTGGTGACACGTTTCTGTGAAAGTATAATAACAGTGAAGTGGCAGGATGGCAATTAAAGTTATTTTATTAATGGACTTTCCATTTAAGGATTTGATCATTTTATAAAGTATAATTCTTCCAGGTGGCATATTCCCTGTGTAAAATAGAGGGATAACACTAATATACGCAAACCTTTATATTTCTGTTTGTTTACACTGCTAATTATTTTGGAAGACAACTCTTATGAAACATCATTCAGAACAATGTGCTTGGAAAGAAGCTATATAAAAATATTCAAAATTGTAACAAAAAATGTTACCTGAACAGTATAATCTTAGAAGAAAAAGGAAAATCTTTCCTCCAAAATTCATATGGTTTAGGACAGTAGAGAGACAAGTGTTTCATAAGAAATTTTACTTGAGTAAAAATCTAGCACCAGTTCTACTAGAAAATGGAAAGATGGGGGGGGGGGACTCATTGAATCAGACAGATGGACCAGTATCCCATTTGTGATAACTATGATTTCATTGCCAGTGTTGATCCAGATAATCTAGCATGGTATGCTTTTCTCTGTTATTGTTTTTTGTTTATCCCTACTGAAAGTGTATGTGCTTGGATTAAGGCTAATAGAGATAGCTGCCCTACTCCTAACAATTCAGGGTAAGCAGGTTTAATTGATAGTGTTATTATTATTTTGTTGTGTATATTCTTCTTAAAAATTTTATTTTACATTGGGTGCAAATTTACAGAGGAAAATTTGTTTTACATTCAACAGTTCATGTACATTTGATTTCATGCCCTAATTACCATACCCAACCATAACAGACTCTCCTCTTCACACTTCCCTGTCACTACCCCTT
>NW_006922039.1:1526449-1531540 GCF_000298275.1 Orycteropus afer afer
ACCCTTGGACTAATTGTTCCAGATGCCTTTGAATTTCTTCACTCTGCTTTGCTTCAGATGAGAGGAGACCAATAGTGCATCTTAGATGGCTACTCAAAAGCTTTTAAGACCCTGGTCACGACTCACCAAAATAAGTTGTGGAACAAGATTTTTACGTATTATGTTGTGTCAATTGAGCTTGCTGTCTCCCGAGATTATGGTCCCAAGTCGGCAGGCCCAGTGATTCTCTCTCTCAGGGTGTTTGGTTGTATTTGAGAGATTACTCCAACTCTGTCTTTTGTTGTTTCTGTAATGAAATCTAAAGGGGAAAAAAATAAAATGGTCTAACAGGTCTAACGGCTTTGTTTTAGCTAGCAAAGTAACCCTATGCTAATAACAGAAGAATTTGTTTTTCTCTATCTGTGTAAGGCTTAAAAACATGAGGCAATTGGCATCCATGTGGGTTCTTATCCACATCAGGTTAAGATTGTAATAATTATATATGATCAGAGTTAGATCATACATGGACTACCCTGAAATTATACTCATTAAGTAATGTAATTAAAGTATATTATACCTTTTACTGTGATTTGTATATTTATCCTGATGATTTCAGATAAACTATATTTGAATGTAAATCTTTAGTTCTTCTGAATTTACATTAATGTCCTGGTTCCTTTTTGACATAATGGTTTGCCAAGATTCTGGTTGATTGAGTTCTACTTAACTGAGGTATTATAATATACAACCGAATAAATAATATTCAATATACTATGTGTTCCATTTCTATATCTGAAAGGATATTTTAATTGCAATCTTATTTTAATTAATATTTTTAAATAAATTTCTCAATGAACTACATGTACATTATCACATAATTGTCTTAGTTATCTAATGCTGCTATAACAGAAATAACACAAGCAGATGCTTTTGACAAACAGAAATTTCACAGTTTAGGAAGGTGAAAGTCCAAATTCAGGGCTCTAGTTCTAGGGGAAGGTTTTCTTTTTCTGTTAACTTTGGGATAAGTTAGGTGCCTCCTTTTAATATCTGTGGGCCTAGTGTCCATTATTTGACCTCATGTGTCTTGGCATCCATCTTCCCCTGGCCCTAGTAGGTTCTCACTGGGGACCTTTAGTCTAAAGGACATGCTCCTCTCTTGGCTCTTCTTTCTTGCTAGTCATAGATCCCTTTATCTCTGCTCCTTCCTCTCCGATTTTCTCTCTTGTAAGATAAAAGTTGATATAGGCAACACTCCAGGTGAATTCCCCATACATTACACCAGATCTGTGACCTGAGTAAGAATGATGCATGCACTGTAATCCCCTTACAACTGATTGGCTGATCACATTTAATCACATCATGAGAGATAACTGCCAAACTACATTATTACATAACTGCCAAACAACCGAGAATTATGGCCCATATTTTGGGGGGACACAATTTAATCTATGAAAATGAGTGACACACTGTTTTATTGGTCCAAAGTAAAGTATCTTTACAGGTATAATGGACACCAATTGGACCTCTTTAGATACTAGGTGAATTTGAGCAAAACTACCCAGTCCCCTCTGTGAGTTTGCCTTTTACGCTTAGGCATTGATAAAGAAAACAGAACAAATAAGCCCAAAAAAACAAACAAGCAAGCAGGTTAACCCTACAAAGAATTTATTTTACACAAATGATGATTTTAGCCAAATGCAAATACAGTAGATACAGCCGTTTTTTCTGGATAGCTGGAATGTGGGCTCTTGTTTTATAACTTTATTAAGAAAAAAAACAATTTTCCCTATTATTCAGATTGGATATTGTTATTATTGTACTTCCCTTCAAAAGTAATATTCTAGCTCAATTTTACTACCTTCCAGATAAAAATAATGAAAATATTATTATGCAATTGTTGCTTGCTATACTTATACAGGCTATTTTATGGTCAAGTTTTTGAGTTATTAAGGGCATAACTTTAAGCCTTTGAACTTTACATTTTTAACAAGGTACTGCATCCTAAATATTAAATACACTAATTAGTAAAAAGATGATATAGAATGAGACCAGCTTTAAAGAAACCTTGGGAATTGTGAAAAACATGCACCTTCTTCCACATGACAAATTGATGTAATTCCATCATGCTAAGAATAATAATTCGAGCCTTGAATTTTTTCTTCAGTTTTTCCAGCTTGGGAAATGGCAAGCATATTCTTTACTTTTCATTTTCTAACTCCAGGTCTTTGCACATTTCATTGTAATAGTTAATTTTGTCTTCTCGAGCTGTTCTTTGAAACTTCCTGTGCAACTCTTTTATCTTGTCACTTTTCCCATTTACTTTAGCTACTCTCCATCAGGAGAAAGTTTCCGAGTCTCTTCTGACATCCATTTTGGTCTTTTCTTCCTTTCCTATCTTTTTAATGACCCTTTGCTTTCTTCATATGTGATGTTCTTGATCGTCATCCTGCAATGCGTCTGGTTTTCGGTTATTGCTGTTCAATGCATCAAATTTATTCCTTAGGTGGTCTTTAAATTCAGGTGGGATGTAATCAAGGTCATATTTTGGCTGTTGTGGACTTGTTTTAATTGTCTTCAGCTTCAACTTGAACTTGCATATGAGCAGTTGATGGTCTGTTCCACAGTCAGCTCCTGGCCTTGTTTTTGCTGAAGATATTGAACTTCTCTATCGCCTCTTTCCACACATGTAGCTGATCTGATTCCTGAGTATTCCATCTGCCAAAGTCCATGTGTATAGCCACCATTTATGTTGTTGAAAAAAGATATTTGCAATGAGTAAGTCATTAGTCTTGCAAAGTTCTATCATGTGATCTCTGGTGTCATTTCTATCACCAAGGCAATGTTTTCCAACAACTGGTGATTCTTCCTTGCTTCCAACTTTGGCAATGTTCATTTATTTCAAGAGGTGGCATATGATCAAGAACCAATTGTACTGAAGGAAGAAGTCCAAGCTGCACTGAATGAATTGCTGAAAAATAAGTCTCCAGGAATTGACAGAATACCCATTGAGATATTTCAACAGACGGATGGTGCTGTGGAGGCACTTACTCATTTAAGCCAGGAAATTGGAAGACAGCTACCTGGCCAACTGACTGGAAGAGATCCATATTTGTGGCCATTCTAAAGAAAGGTGATTTGAAAGAATGTGGAAATCATTGAACAATATCCTGAACATCACATGCAAGTAAAATTTTGCTGAAGATAGTTTAAAAATAGTTGCAGCTGTAAATTGACAGGGAACTTTCAGAAATGCAAGCTGAATTCAGAAGAGGACTTGGGATGAGGGACATCATTGTTGATATCAGATGGATCTTGGCTAAAAAGAAAGAATACCAGAAAGATGTTTATTTGTGTTTTATTGAATATGCAAAGGTATTCAACTGTGTGGATCATAACAACTTATGGGTAACTTGATTGTGCTCATGAGGAACCTGTACATAGAACAAGAGACTGTTGTTCAAACAAGAGGATAAAGCATGGTTTAAAATCAGGGAGAGAGTGCATCAGGGTGGTATCCTTTAACCACACTTATTCAATGTGCATGCTCCGCAAATAATCCAATATGCAGATGACACAACCTTGCTTGCTGAAAGTGAAGATGACTCAAAACACTTACTGATGAAGATTAAAGACTACAGTGTGCAGTATGGATTATACCACAACACAATCGGACTAATAAGCAGCATTACAATAAATGGAGAAAAGATTGAATTTGTCAAAGATTTCATATTACGTGGATCCACAATCAATACCCATGGAGGCAGCAGTCAAAAAATTAGACTACGTATTGCACTGGGCAAATGTGTTGCAAAAGACCTCTTTAAAGTGCTGAAGAGCAAAGATGTCTCTTTGAAGTCTAAGGTGCGCCTAATCCAAACCATGGTCTTTTCAGTCACCTCATATGCATGTGAAAGCTGGACAGTGAATAAGGAAGATTAAAGAAGAGTTGATGCTTTTGAGTTGTGGTGTTTGTGAAGAATTCTGAAAGTATATGAACTGTCAGAAGAATGAAGAAATATGTTCTGGAAGAAGTGCAGCCGGAATGCTCCTTGGAAGCCAGAATAGCCAGAATTTGTCTCACCTCCTTTAGTTATGCTGTGAGAAGGGACCATTCCCTGGAGAAGATATCATGCTCAGTAAAGTGGAGGGTCAGCGAAAAAAAGGGAAGGCCCTCAATGAAATGGATTGATACAGTAGCTGCAAGATGGGCTCAGGCATAGCATGGATTGTGAGACTGGTGCAGGACCTGGCAATGTTTCATTCTGTTGTACATAGAGGCGTTATGAGTCAGAGCCAACTTGATGGCATCTAACAACAGCAAAAGGAATAAAGTGGAACATTTTTACTATTGATTGTTTTAGCCCAATATTTCTTATTTATTTTTCTACTATCTTAACATCAATAGGAACTCTGGTAGAGTAGTGCCTAAGGCACTTGACTGCTACACAAAAGGCTGGCAGTTCAAACCCACCAGCTACTCCTCAGAAGGAAGGTTGGGCAATCTAGTTCCATAGTGAGACTGGCCCAGAAACCCAAGGAGGGGTCGCTATGAGCCAGGTCTGACTTGACGGCACATAACAACAACAACAATAACATCAATAGTTATAATGTAGTTATTTTTAATCATTGATCACACAAACAAAGTTTTGTTGGATGATTATTGTGGTAGTTAAATTTGTATGTCAACTTGAGTGGACCTGGTTGAGTGGCCAAGCAGCTGGTGGTAATTATTCCCCATGATGAGACTGGCAATCAACTCCATGGAGGAGTCTACGTACTGGTCTGCTTCCTGTATATAAGGAGCAGCCTTGGGGATAGTTTCTAGCTTATGGCATGCTTGGACCCTGCATGTTCAGCAGCCTGCCATGCTCTGCCAACCTTGAGACTTACAATTGACTTAAATTAATGGCCTGCCATGTGGTTTGGTAATATCGGGGCTGTACCTTTTTACTTATCAACCTTGGGTTTGCCAGCCTCAGCAGCCAGCAGCTGTCTGAGTGAAGAAACCCCTCTGCTCCAGTGGGCCGGGACAGGAGGCAGAGCTGGACCCCAAGGTTGAGGGGCTTTCACCCAGCCCCTAGAGCCTGGCACTTTGAACTTGGACTTAAA
>NW_006922039.1:1549760-1554689 GCF_000298275.1 Orycteropus afer afer
TTGAACCACCAGCCTTCTGGTTAGCAGTCAAATGCCTTAGCCCCGATGCCACCAGAGCTCTTACCCATGTATTATAATGTTTTAAATATTACAGTATCCAAATTTTTCACCAGAGAATGCTATGGTAGGAATAAATATGTTTTAAACTGATGGAAAATGAAGTTTCATTTATTCAAAATAAGCAAACATTTATTATAAGGAACCGTTCAGAGCAAAATAAATATTTTTTTGCAAATTATCAACTTTTACTTCAAGTTGATAGCGTGTAAGTTGCATAATTCCCCCAATGTAAATTGGCCTTCATACTCTGAACACTGAAAAAAATTTGCAGAGATCTCTCAACATATGTCATTTGGGGTGGTCATTAAAACTGAATCTACTATTTCTCTTCTTACTCCGTTTGTGCTTTTGCACATATCCAACAACTTGTTGTGTTTTTTTTTTTTGCCATAAAAATACCACAGATTTATCATAATGATGACTTATATGTAGCTACTGTTTTTACCTTTCACAGAATTATTTCTCTACTTCATTATTCATGATCCATAATCTTTTCCACATGTCCAAAACCATGTGGTTTTATGTGTTGAAAATATTTGTAAAATAATTAAACAAGATTGATATGTACAGATATTATCTCTCCTTTTTTAGATGAATACTAAGGAAAGTTAGTGAAACACACATGTCACTTGTTATCTAGGGATCCTGGGTTCACTGTATATCAATTAACTCAATATAAATTGTGCTTCAACCTGGAGAAGGCAATGTTTTTGAAAAACAATGTTTTAATTTTCTTGACCTACTAAAAAAAGACAATTTATGGCCTTAGAATCTGAGGAATGTGTACCTCATATATACCAAAAATAATTTTCTTAGAAAATATTTAGATAATATTATTGCCCACTGTATAACTACTTAGTGTATAATAAGGAAAGTAGGTAGGTAGGTAGGTAGATAGATAGATAGATAGATAAAGATAGATAGATAAAGATAGATAGAGAGATAGCTAAAAGCAGGGAGAATAATGCTACTTTGTTTTAAAATCAGTACTATAAGGAAATCTGGAACTCATTTAGTGAAACCCACATTCTTACAAGTAAAGCCACTGAAACTAGAGAAAAGTTAATTACCTAAAGTCCAACATCTTGTTAGTAGTAGTACCTACCTTAGAATCCAAGCCTACTGACTCCTAGACCAATATTTTCCCTAGACAGATTGGGCAATCTACTGCTGTAGTGATACCTCCTTAGAAACTCAAGGAGGGGTCGCTATGAGTCAGGTACGACTTGATGGTAGTGAGTTTGGTTTTTGGTTTGGTGGTTCTAATACATTTTTAAGTCACCCTCGGGAGCTCTTATAGTGTAGTGCTTAAGGCACTTGACTGCTAACCAGAAGGGTGGCAATTCAAACCCACCAGCCACTCCTCGGAAGTAAGATGGGGCAATCTACTTCTGTAGTGATACCGCCTCGGAAACCCAAGGAGGGGTCGCTTTGAATCAGGGCCAACTCAACGGCACATAACAACAACAAGTAAATATTCTAATTTCTTGGATCTTATCATAGTTAAAATAAAACTAAAAGCCAATCCTAACATATTTGAACATTGTAGTAACCTAATAAGTAAATGTGACACATATCCATTGTACTCTAAAACTTTACACACTTCTTAATTCTTCACATTGTATAAAAATAATGAAGTGGTGGTGTGGTGGTGAATACAGGAAGTCCCTTGTTTACAAACATCCTACTTACTTACAACCCATAGTTATGAACCTACCCCTGTAAAGCCTATTATATTAAAAATTCTAGGTACATACAATAGTTCATAATAACAAATGGGTGCTACTTTGCAACAGACATCAAAGCATTACTATTAATATACTCTGTTATTATTTAAAAATGTTTTAGTGTATCTGGAAGTGTTTCTTTACTGTTTTTGTGCATAAAAAGTTACACTATATACTATGTAACAAGACAAATATTTGACTAACTGACATTACATATGGACCGTAACTCACTGGTTTTTGACTTAAAGAGAGACTTAGGAACAAAGCTCATTGGTAATCTAGGGAGTGCCCATATTGAGAACAGCTGTGAGTTTATAAAAGATGGCTGTTATTTTTGTTTAATGTGGTAATATTTTGATATGTTGCAGAGTGGCTTATCTTTGGGAGATAGTTAAATGGCAGCTGATTTTACCCTAGAAGACCTCATATTAGAGAAATTCTAGCTATGAATATATGTTACTTCCTTAAATGGGCAAAGAGAAGTTATCTCACATGTAAAATTGTTCTTCACATCTGTGCTGCTTTAGGAACCAATTGCTCTTTGCAATTGACTTCTAGAGAAGTTTCGGGTTTTTTTTTTTTTTTTTAACTGGAAAATGAAATGTCAAAAACTGAATTTGTACAAAATGTTTTAAAATAATTTCAATAAAGACTTCAAAAACATTTTTTGCAAGTGTGATCCTCTTGAAAATATAAATTTATACCAGTATTTGAAGAGGACCAGGTACAATCACCATGTTAAGATAAATTGTTAAATTATCATTGTCTCTTACTTTATCAAAGCCCTGCCTTAAATCATTTGCAAGTTTTCAAATGTAGACCTGGTATAGGTCCCTAGTCTCAGCGTTCCATTGGGAAAATTACTATTTATTGAACAAAAACAACCAAAAAAAAAAAAGATTGCTTATTTTAAACAAATTATGTTATGTTAAAAAATTAAATTGTTTATTTTTTGTTCAATAAATAGGAAATTATTTTTTTTAATAAATGGGGATTAATGATACAGTCCCAGTGGGTGAAAATCCTTTGGATTTCATAAAAATGTTAAATTTCTTCTACTTAATGATGATTGATGGTAAAGTAAGAGTTCTGGTGGTGTAGTGCTAAGGCATTTTACTACTAACCAGAAGGCTGGCGGTTCAAACCCACTAGCCACTCCTCAGAAGGAAGATGGGGCAATCTACTTCCAAAGTGATACTGCCTCGGAAACCCAAGGAGAGGTCGCTTTGAGTCGGGTCCGACTGGATGGCAATGAGTTTGGTTTTTTAAATGGTAAAGTACCACTGGTAAAAAAATAAAAATCCTGTGGTTTGTCAAGAAAACTACACTTCTTCTCTTTAGTGATGATTGATGCAAAATGGTAGATATTCACACTTTATCAGGTAATGAAATATATGGATTCTAACAACCATAACAAGCAGCCAAATGATTAGGCTGAGGCAATTAGATGTGTTAGTAACTATTTGGCATCAATTTGTCTCATTCTTCCTGTTTTCTGCCAGAGTGGATAGGGATTGAAAGGGTTTTATGATACAAATTACTGTAGTGGATCATCTGAAACCAACTACATATTGGTTGATTTTCAACCCCAAATAATATTAAATTTAGCTTTCAATTATTAATTAGATAAATATGTGACAATAATATTGTCTAAATCTATTTTGGTTTAAAAATGTTAATTTAAGAAGGTAGTTATAAGCACAAATAAATCAATGCTTTTACCTTAAAATCTTAAATAGAATTGTAATTAATATTGTGGGAACTCTGGTAGCATAGTGCCTAAAGCACTTGACTGCTAATCAGAAGGCTGGCGGTTCAAACCCACCAGCCACTCCTCGGAAGGAAGATGGGGCAATCTACTT
Source organism: Orycteropus afer afer (assembly GCF_000298275.1). Taxonomy (NCBI): domain Eukaryota; kingdom Metazoa; phylum Chordata; class Mammalia; order Tubulidentata; family Orycteropodidae; genus Orycteropus; species Orycteropus afer. The sequence continues at coordinate 1,553,410 of NW_006922039.1, forward strand.
CCGTAGTGATACTGCCTCGGAAACCCAAGGAAGGGTCGCTATGAGTCAGGTTCGACTCGATGACACATAACAACAACAACCCTTTATTGTAAAGGTAATGTTACCAGTTTTCAAAGAAACCTATCAGAATATATAAAGTCAAAAATGTCATTGTCTTCTTAGCAGTTACCTTGGAAAATAATTTTAAATAAAATATTTCAAAAATAGTAATAATAGCAGTAACAGTAATGATAGTAGCCTCCTTGTGAGTAATGATTATAGCCTCCTCTTAAGATAACTTCTTATAAATGAATAATATTCATTCAAATATATGTTGTGATGGCAGTATTGTTGAGTGGGCTCTGATGCATAGTGACCCCATGTACAACATAACAAAATATTGCCCAGTCATGCATTTTCTTAATGAGCCTTAGTATAGTCTAGTGCACTGTTGCTGTGACAATGTATTTTGAGTGCCTTCAAACAAACATAGGGGGCTCATCTTCTGGCATTATATAGGATGACATCTTATTTTGATCCATATTTTTCACTTGCTAATTTTCTGAAGTGGATTGTCAATCATTTATTTCTAATCTGTTTTAGTCTGGAAGCTTCACTGAAACGTGTCCACTGTGGTTGACTCTTCTGGTATTTGAAATTCTGGTGCCATAGCTTGGAGCATCACAGCAACATGCAAGCCACCACAGTATGACAAACTGACAGAAGGGTGGTGGGTATGTTCTGATGGATTTGTTAAAAAAACATTTTTATTAATATTTTGCCCTGTGGCTAATGTTTAGCCACAATTAGTATCTAATTGTATTGTGCATGTAGAGAGATGTGTGTACATGTGCAAACACATACACATGCATATTAACATAGCTTTATTTTCTGCCCTGTTGGATATAGAATGGAGAACCTCATTGTTTTCTAGTTGTACTATACCATTGCTTATAATCTCATGTGTGCACGAAAGGACATGGACAAAGATCAGAGCTTGGCAAACTCTGGCCAGTGAGCTAGATTTAGCCTGCTGCCTCTTTTTGTACAACCCACTGGTAAGATTTTTTTTTCAGTATTATAAAGTTGAAAACAATCAAAAGAATGTGTCATTCTAGGACTATGTCTAATCTTGAGGAATATGCTCTAATTTTCTTTCTTGTGCCAAGATCTTCAGAATGTATGTATACATATGTATGTATGTACAGAGTATATATATGTGTGTGATATTTTCATATTACATTTATGTATCTGTATGTCTCTATGATAGTGTCATTTCCATAGCAACATGATGATCATTG
>NW_006922039.1:1555114-1556196 GCF_000298275.1 Orycteropus afer afer
GGCCAAAGCAATTTTCACTGATTACTACTTATTTGAAGGATAGGAGATATGCAGAGCAAGTTAAATAGCAGAAGGAATAGTGTATATTGTGGGCAAGAAAGAGAAATATGACACTTAACTTAGGCTTATTAGATCTTGTATATGATTTAGAAAGAGAAGCATGAAAGTGATACTGTATTGCTCTGTTTTCATTCATCAATGAATATTAGATTTATCAATTATGCTTAGTGGTCAGTGCATGCATGAAAGAGCCATTATGAAACCCATATAATCCTATAAGAGAACTGAGGCAATATTGTTAAATATCTGACACTCTGTCCAATTAACCAAACTGTAATAATCCAGAGAAAGTTGATAACATTCAATGTTTCAGTTAGGTTATAAGATCTAAGTTTTTAATATAAATGTATATGTAACTATTGCAGTGTCATTGGATTGAAGGGTAATTCACTTAACTATATAATTTTCTAAGAAGCTCTGGTGATACAGTGGTTAAGACATTTGGCTGCTAACCAAAAAGGTAGCAGTTCAAACTTACCAGCTGCTCTGTGGGAGAAAGATGTGACATTTTGCTTCCATAAAGATTTATAGCCTTGCAAACCCTATGGGGCAGTTCTACTCTGTTCTATAGGGGTCACTATGAGTAGGAATTGACTCGCTGGCAGTGGATAAATAATTTTCTTCCCATCTGAGTTATGAAAATTTTATTTTATTTTTTAATTAAAGAGACATTTATAGGCCTTTACTTTCTCTCTTACAATTTGTCATGGATGAGTCCTGACTACTTTTTTTCCCCTCATTAAATTTCCATAGTACTTGCACTAGCTTTCCCAACATTCTTCTTTCCCCTCTCTAATCTAGGTTCAGAGTTTCCTAAATATCATTGTTTATCTCACAGTGTCCAGTATAATGCTTTCCACACTGTGCCATTAAAAGCTTATTAATTAATTAGGAGAAACAAGAATAAGTGCTAAAATTTATGTAGAGATTACACATTGAGAGATCAAGAGAACATTCTGAAACCTGGCTAAAGTATACCAACCCAAATTTCTCCAAAGTATAGCCATAGGTTTCATTTAAAA
>NW_006922039.1:1556486-1559506 GCF_000298275.1 Orycteropus afer afer
TTGAACCGACAGCCTTCTGGTTAGCAGTCAAGTGCTTTAGGCACTATGCTACCAGAGTTCCCTGGGTTCCAACTGCTGACGTTTAATTTAGCAGCCAAGCGTTTAACCATTAAGCCACCATGGCTTCTTATGGCTATCATTACATACTTCATGTTCTGTAAAATAGTGACAGTAAAGATTAGGGCATATTTGAAATTTTGATCCTCATTGTTTAGTTTCTTGTGAATTTAAATCGAACTCAGAACTAGTGTTTATTAACCAACTATTTCTTACCAGGGAGCTCTGGTAACTTTTCTTACCAACTTCACTCTCTTTGGGGCTCTGGTAGTCTAGTGGTTAAGGTATTTGGCTGCTAACCAGAAAATTGGTGGTTCAAATCCACCAGCCTCTCTCCAGAAGAAAGAGGAATCAATGTGCTACTGTAAGGATTTACTGCCTTGGAAAGCCAGTGGGGGTTGCTATGAGTTGTAATGGACTCGACATCAGTGAGTTTTGATTTAGTTTTTTCACTCTCTCTACCCTTCTCTGAGCCAGCATTAATCTCCCAATTGAATTATTACAAGTCTATATTATTGTCTCCTTGCTTTCACATTTGCCTTCCCCTGTTCTATTCTCAACAAAGCAGCCAAAGGGAACCTTTTTTTTTTTTTTTTAAAGTAGCCAGTTGATTTCTCTATTCAAATAGTTCCTCCAGTGGTTCCCCTTCTCATTTAGATTAAAAACTCAAGGTTCTTACAATAGTCTACAAGGCCTTAAAATTTTTTTCTCAGGTTACTAATATGACCTCACCCTTCTATTTAATCTCATCTCCTCTACTGTTTTCTTCCTCATTCAAATGAATCTCTTTGCTTTTATCTCTGAGTTTTCATTTATAATTTATTTTTACATTTCCTTTTTAAGATCCTGTGAAGCTGAAATAGTCATAAATCATTTTCTACTTGGTTATCCTAGTTTCACTGGGACTGAACAGGTGTAAACTTTGGTACAAAGGAGGCAAAAATACAGCAATAACACCAGGAAGATGTCTTTGCTCCCCTTCTGAGAGATTCTTAAATTACAAATTATGCCAGGTTGGAATGCAGAATCAATGAGCCATTGTGAGCAACCTACACACACTGTTGGTTTTCACATTTTCTTGTCTTTTTGGTGGGCCAGAGGGGTACCATTGAAAATTACTGCTTCAGTGCCTGAAAGAGTTAATGTAGCTTCCAAAAATGTTATTACACACCCCGGGAGTAGCTCATGCACTGGGAGAATCTGGCTCAATTTATTGGTAAAATGCACATCTGCTACAGGACAGGATAAGGACAATTGCTTATTAAAGAGACCTCAGTGGCTTTGCTCCTTAGAAGAGAATTATCAGAGCAAGTTTACCAATTGGATTGTGCTTAAAGATTATATTCAAAGACCAATGTGCCTTTTATCTTCTTGTGCCACAAATAACTAAATGAACATAAATTAGCATTTTAAAATGCTTTTTTATGTTTGAATTCCTCCACTCCTTACTTGTACCTGCCTTTCAGTCTCAGTTCATTGGGTTACTACCATCTTTTTCAATTTCACTTTGGCCAGTAAAAGGCTGAAATTTCTCCCCTTTTCCAGTTAAAGCCTAAATTAAGTGATATAATCAGAGTTAGAGAAGATCAAGCATTTACAATAAAATTGTGAGGCTGCCAGTGTCATTCAGATTCTTTGTCTTAATTTGTCCAAATTTATCCTATATGGAGGGGAGGATATCGCTTCCTTTAGGTTACCAATTCAATCCTACTTTAGGTGAGTTGTTCCTTAGACTTATTTTGAATCTACTAATTTAGAAATTTTCTTTGCAAAGAAATAGGGAGAGGAAGTATATTTCAAAACTGTTACTGGTCCTAGGGAGCATTAAGTTTTCTCAACATAAAGTGAAGCCTTCTAAATTTAAAAAATAGCCTTTAATGAACATCTGATTAATTATAATTTTCTTCTTATAAAACTCATTATATCACCTATTACTTACAGCCACTCTTCGAAAGGAAGATGGGGCAATCCACTACAGTAAAGATTTGTTGTTGTTATGTGCCGTGGACTCAGACCTCACTCATAGCGATCCCTCCTTAGGTGTCTGAGGCAGTATCACTACAGAAGTAGATTGCCCAACCTTCCTTCTGAGAAGTGGCTGGTGGGTTTGAACCTCCAGCCTTCTGGTCAGCAGTCAAGTGCCTTAGGCACTATGCTACCAGAGCTCCTATGGTAAAGATTTACCACTGTGGAAACCGAATGGGGATGCTATGAGTCAGAATCGAATGGATGGCAGTGACTTTGTTTATTATTATTATTACATACAGCGAAATCTTACCTAACTTGCTTGTCCATTTCAGACTGGCATCCTAAATGATATCGGAAAAACAGCAATAAGATGCAAATAGGTAAAATATGAAAATTTTAGCCTTTCAGTGATGCTCTATTTCTAAATAGTATCTGAAATGTTTTATACCTTTGTACTTTATTCTTTTACAATATTATCTGGTGGGGCAGAGCTTTTACCAAAGAGTTTTTGAAAAGGACAGAAACATTTCCTACTTCAGTAATTTCAGAAACTCCCTCCCCCCCATTAAAATAAAACTATTGCTAAAGCATTATGAATATTTTGGGAATTACAGTAAAACCTGCAAAAGCCAGAACATTTGTAAGGTGGAAATCTGTCAGAGAAGTAAAATTCAAATATTTCCACTAATATAAGGGATTGTTGTTGGGTTTAATCTAATCCAAACAAAAAAACAAACTCACTGCCATCAAGTCGGATCTGAATCATTGTGACCGCTCCTTGGGTTTCCGAGGTGGTATCACTATGGAAGTAGATTGCCCAACCTTCCTTCTGAGGAGTGGATGGTGGGTTTGAATCGCCAGCCTTCTGGTTAACAGTCTGTGGTGGTTATGTTTTTATGTCAACTTGGCTGGGCCTGGTTGAGTGGCTGGGCAGCTGGTGGTAGTTATTCCCCATGATGAGACTGGCAATCAACTCCATGGTGGGATCTACCACA
>NW_006922039.1:1560601-1566411 GCF_000298275.1 Orycteropus afer afer
CTTGCAAAGGCTGTCCTGTTGAGTAAAGGCTCTCACAGGTTTCACTGTACCATTTAACTTATTGCTTATTCCTAAATCCTCAATACATCTACACATGAAAGACAAGAAAAATGGTGGTGCCTAGTTTTAATTCAGTCCTTCCCTTTTAAACAAAACAAATAATGATTGCATTTTTACAATATGATGCTGAAAAGTAATCATGTTTGTATTGTAGACTGAAAATTTATAAAACCTAATTAAAATTGTTTTCTTATAAATGACTAAATTGGTACTGTTTTGTGATAAAAGTATTTGTTTCTTTGGTTCTTGATGCTTTGTCTGATAGTAATCCAGTGCAATGCAGACAACATGAAATAGTTATACAAAAATGCAAGTGTTTGAAATTATATTTAGGATAGCTGATTTTCCCTAAATTTACACATTAAATAATATTATATAAGGTGACATTTTTGGTAGTTTGATCAGAAAGGAGGTAAATAATTCCAGATTATGTTATTTGAATTTCAATTGCCTTTAACATACCATACATATATTTTGCAGTTGCAAAAAGAAGAAAAAGAATACCACATAAATATCCAGTATTACAGTGTAAATCTCTTTACTCATTTTGATTCCACAGTGAGTGGGACATGTGAGCATTAATATGTCTATTTTAATAAATGTGATGAAATTTTAATGAAAATAAGATAACTAAATAGAATTTATCTTAATTACAGTATTTTGTGATAAGAACATGAGTATAAATATTTCCTTCACAATCCATTAAAGCTTAATGTTCAAACTTAGGAAACACCATCTATGAATAGCCTATGATAATTTAAAATTCTGAAGTATTAAATAAAAATAAACTGTGGAGGATGCTATGATGTTCTTTAGTAAACAATCAGAAATATTTTTCTTGAATAAATTATCAACTAAAACATTCACTTATATTAAAGTACACGCATAAATGAAGTGCAGAATTAATCTGCATGGATGTATCTTTCCAAGCATTTCTGTAAATCAAGTATCATATGACAGATTAAAATACACACATAAAAAGATCTATAACTTCTGAGTACAATTGGCATGTTTTTCCTCCTAATGAACACTTACTATGGGCGTTATAGTAACATACATACATCATTTTTTTTTTTCAGTAAACCACAGTTTGTTATTAATTGGCCTTTCCCAAATATGCACAAATGACTTTTTGAAAAAAGACTACAGTGCAGAAAGCCACAAAGTTGTTACTCATTTTTTTTAAGAACACAGTTCAGTGATTTTCACTGTTTACTATATATTGTAGTGACTGTTATTGAAGAATGAATGATACCACAGCATTTTTCTTGTTTATTAATATGTATATGGTTGAAAAGTGAGGGAGAACACTGTTTTTCAGAAATTAAATTTGCCTTTTTTTTTTTTTTTGGTATGCCAGCATGTAATAACACCAGCACTTAAGAATAGCTGTAATTTTTTAAAAATATTTTACTTCTATTGGCTTAAATTCCTTTGAAGTTGCATTACAATTTCTGCAACTAGTAGTTATTGCTCTATTTTTTCCCTGTCAGTGCAATGAGAGTGGTAGGGTAAAATTTAGAAGATTGGGCTGTAAATCATTGAATCTAGCCATAGCTATGGGCCTAAAAAGTCTCTAGCAGATTGTCAGGGTTGTTATCCCATAAGGACCTTAATTTCTAAAATATTTCAAACCTTGTATTTAGAGATGAACATTTTTGCAAAATTGGTATATTGATATTCTCCTAGTCCTCTATCAGAGTACTAAATGATCTTTTGCTTTCAAGCATTCTTGGGCTGTCAGTCAGTCTATTATGATGCAGCTAAAACCTGGAGATAGAAAAGGAACATGAATATATTCAGAAATGATAATCCCTTACTAGCTATGATTTATAAGCAAATGTTCACTGTATACTTATTAAAAAAAAAAATTCACAGAAACAGCAGGTTGTCAATTTATCAGTCAAAATGACTTATAATCCTTACAGAAGTCTCATGGTATACAAATCCTAATAAAATTTTTATTTTGCCTTTGAATGGTTTGAACTTCATTAGTAAACATACTATCATAGGCATTACTTTCTTGAGGTTTAAAGTAGAACCATGAACATATTATTATAATCTTGCATTTATAGATGACTGATATAGTTAATGAGCAAATCCCAACTTCCTTATAATCTTGCAAGGCTGAAATACTCAGTAAACTATTTGTTCAACTTGTCAAATTCATATAACTATATTGTTGAAATTCCTGAGGATATATTCTAGTTGCTTGGCAATGGAACATAGTGAAATCCATATAAAGTGCACTGAGCATGGGAAGGATGTAATTTATTCAAATCCCCCACTTATTAAATCTGGATCTGACTTTTTAAAATACTTATTTTTTTTCCAACTAATGAAATGGACTTAAAAAGAATTAGCAAAATCTCTATAGCATTGTGACAGAATTATTCTGATATTGCCCATTAGTTTTCACTGACAGGAAGGAGCTAAAGGCTAAATTGAGATGAATATATTTACTGTTGTTTAGAGGATTTGCTTTTGTTTTTCCAGAAAGAGATTCTGTTTTAGACGCTTTACAATCATGCCAATACCTCCCTCTCTAGATAAATAATGAGATCATATATCTCACATTTAATGGGTACAAACGCAAAATACAAAGTACCACTGTGGAGTCAGATCCGACTCATAGCGACCCCTCCTTGGGTTTCCCAGGCAGTATCACTACGAAAGTAGATTGCCCAAACTAGTAACCAAAAGTTTTACAAATTGATTCTTGCATTTCTTAACAAATAGTTAATGACATAGGTAATAAACACAAACCAAACCCTCTGCCATCCAGTCGATTCTGACTCATGGAGGCCTCCATTGGGTTTCCAAGGAGGTAAATCTTTACAGAAGTAGATTGTTCCATCTTCCTTCCACAGAGTGGCTGGTGAGTTTGAACCACCAGCCTTCTGGTTAGCAATCAAATGCCTTAGGCACTGCACCACCAGAGCTCCTCCACTTAGGTAATAGAAGGTAGAATTTTTCCATGGACTTATATTGAAATAATTTTGAGTAAGCAAATGTTTTTGAAGCATAAATATATGGCGGTTTTAAATATGTCAAAATTTATTTATTTTTAAACTTTTTATTGTGATTTGGGTGAAATTTTTAAATGCAAATTCATTTTACATTCAACAGTTCATATACATTTTGCTTTGTGACACTAGTTACATTCCTGGCAGTGTAACAGCTCTCTTTCCACTTCCTCCCTGTGGTTACCTTTTCCATGTGTCCTTTTTGCCTATGCATACCTAACTCCCTAGCTTTCTCCATGTGCAAGTGCTGCCCATCTGCTCTCCTATGGTTGATTGCTCTTAGGAGTGAAACTCCCTGATGTAGGTCTTCAGCTTGTAGGCCTGTCTACTGTTTGGCAGATAGTTAAGCAAGGGGAATGAGTTTAATCTCAAGCCTGAAGGGTAACTCAAGACCATAGTCTCAGAGGTTTCATCAGTTTCTATCAGACCAGTAAGTCTAGTCTTTTTATGATTTTAACTTTTGTTCCACATTTTTCTCCCACTCTATGCAATTGGTTGGCTTTGGTAGCTGGGCACCATCTAGTTCGTCTGGTCTCAGGGTCATATAGGCTGAGGTTCTCATGGCCTATCATTCTTTTGGGCTGTTTCCATGTATCTTTGATTTTCTTCACTTTTCTTTGCTCCAGTTGAGGAAAGACCAATAGTTGTCTCTTAAATGGTTGTTTATAAGATTTTTGGTTTTAAGACCCCAGTTGCTACTCACTGAAGAAAGGTATAGAACAATATTTTTGTATATCATGTTGTACTTCTTGAGCTTGGTGTCCCCCGTGACCATGGTCCTCAGTCTGCAGGCCCAGCAACTCACTCCTTCAAGGTACTTAGTTGTGGATAAGAAGTTATCCTAACTTTGCTCCTGTTAGCTTAAAACTGCATATGGATATTTTTATAGTGCATGCAATACTTATATGGGAATATTGTCTGCCAGACCTATGTATGGGTTTGCCTACCCATACCTGATCTCCTTGCCTGTCTACCTATGTATCCACCTGTAGATTAGTGTATGCAATAGTATATGCCTTTATTGTCTATACCTCTTGTGCACCTCTCCGTATCTTCCTTTTCCTTAGTGGTATTGTGCTAGTCACATGCTTTTCTTGCCTTGATTTTCCCTTCACCCATATCAAACCTATCTCTTAACTATCTATTTTCCCTCCCTTCTCCTCCCCTCTCATTCCTGGTAACCAACAATGAAAATCTCCTTCCTTGTGTAAACTTTCATTGACATTTTATAATAAAAGACTCATACAATATTTGTCCTTCTTTGGTTGACTTATTTCACTCAGCAGAATGTTCTCCAAGGTCATCTACCTTGTGAGGTGATTCATAGATTCTTCATCATTCTTTAATGTTGCATAGAAGCTCTGGTAGTATAGTGCCTAAGGAACTTGACTGCTAACCAGAAGGCTGACAGTTCAAACCCACCAGCCACTCCTCAGAAGGAAGGTTGGGCAATCTACTTCCATAGTGATACTGCCTCAGAAACCCAAAAAGAGTCACTATGAGTCGGGTCCGACTCGGTGGCACATAACGACAACAATAGTATTCCACTGTGTGTATGTACCATAGTTTGTTTATCCATTCATCTATTGTTAGGCACTTGGATTGTTTCCATCTCTTTGCTATTGTAAATAATACTCTGATGAACATGAATATGGAAAAATTTATTATGTCATAATTTTTACCTACCTCATACTTTTTGATTCCTCAGGTTCCCCACCCCCTTTTAAATTAGCCACTTGCTCATAGCCATGTTTGCATCTACTCTGAAATTTCAGTTCTTTAGTGTTAGGTGTGATCCTTAACAGTCAATGGTCAAAATCAAACACATGAATTCTTATTGTTAGGAGAAAGGTCTTTGACTTAGTACAGAATTACTACTACATGGTTTTCTGATGAATGGAAATGCAATGGAGCTATAAGTCAAAGCATTTGTTATGAAAATGAGTTATTTGGGGGAACCTTTTATTTGCATCCAGTAATGTGAATTATATGTAACCAAACCTATATAGCCATGCAAGCCCTCTCATATCCATGATTTCTTTTACAGAATTATGGAAGAGATGCTTAGTAAGGAAGCCACATAATTAGTAATTGCCACGGAAAATAAGCTTTAAATTAAATCTTGATAAAAGTGATACGGTTATTTCTAAAATGACAATATAAGCTGTTTTCTCTCTCCTGTGCTAATAAATGAATAAAGCATAAATGTATAGTTTAAGGAATTCAAGGTGTCGTATAAGCTCTGAGATAAAAAGATGAATTACATCTGGTGTGTTCTCTTAGGGAACATATAGTCAAATTAGTACAGACAAAAATATAGTCAGATAACTATTATTCAAGGGAGAAACTGATTGGTTATAGAAACGAAGTACAGAGTCTAAGCCATGGGAAATCAGATGAAGGAGACATCTATAAAGGCAGGAGAATTCTTAGTACAGGTAACACTTGAACAGGTTGTTGAAAGAATTAGACATATGAGTCAGCAGGAAAAGGGTGTCTCAGAGTTAAGATTGGGATAATTAAAGGCATAAACACAGTAAATCTCTGGTATACACTGATGTACAATGAATAGGACCATTTCCTTGGGACAAATATATGAAACAGAGTAGGTAGAAGGAAATTTGAAAGGTTAAGTTTAAATCTTGAATGCCAGATGATTGAGCTCTCAATATATAAATTTGGAAGGATGGAGAGTTCTTTTCTTTCTTTCTTTTTTTTTTTTTT
>NW_006922039.1:1566511-1567452 GCF_000298275.1 Orycteropus afer afer
TTTTTTTTTTTTTGTAGGGTCACTTATAAATAATCTGCCTGTCATATGCTTTGCTATATTTCTAATCATTGATACTGAAGATAAACTGAAAGACACTTCACCAAAGATGACATTCAAGTGGCCAACAAACACATGAAGAAATATTTGTGATCATTAGCCATCACAGAGATGCAAATCAAAACAATAATGAGATATCATCTCACCCTAATATTAATAGTAAAGTTCAAAATAAACAAACAAAACAAATGATGGAGAAGATTTGGAGGGACTGGCATCTTCATACTCTCCTCCTAGTGGGACTGTAAAATGGTGCAACCACTGTGGAAAATGGTATGACACTTCCTTAAAAACTTGGAAATAGAAATATCATATGATCCAGCAATCCCACTACTATGTAGATATCCTAGAGAAATAAGAACCATGACATGAACAGATTTATGTACAACCATATTCACTGTAGCAGTATTCACAATAGCAAAAAGATGGAAACAACCTAAGTTCCCATCAACAGATGAATGGATAGACGAAGTATGGTACATACACTCATTGGAATACTATGCAATGTTAAAGAATAAGGATGAATCCGTGAAACATTTCATAGCATGGATAAACCTAGAAGATATTTTGTTGAGTGAAATTAGTAAATCACAAAAGGACAAATAATACTACAAATACTTTTTACTACTGTAAAAAGTTGAGAAAAGATTTACACACAAAAAGAAATATTCTTTGAAGATTACCTAGGGTGGGAAGGGAAGACAGGGTAAATCTCTAAGTAGAGGGTAGACACATATTAACTTGGGTAAAGGGAAAGGCAATATACAATAAGGGGAGGTCAGTACAAAATGATCAAGGCATTGAAAGACACAGGGAGGAGCACAAGAGTTAAAGGCAACAAAGGTGAATACTATTATATACAGAATCCTGCAAAAATAGTAATA
>NW_006922039.1:1568883-1570095 GCF_000298275.1 Orycteropus afer afer
GTTCACACAATTAAAATAAGATAAAGGAAAACAAAAGGGAAAACTAGAATAATAATCTATACATACACATACATAAACAAACAAAAACAAATTTACTGCCATCAAGTTGATTCTGACTCATAGTGACCTCTCTTAGGTTTCTGAGGTAGTAAATCTTTAAGGAAGTAGATTGTCCCATCTTTCTGTGCAGAGACTGGTGGGTTTGAACTGCCAGCCTACTGGTTAGCAGTCAAAAATGCCTTAGGCACTATGCCACCAGAGCTCCTTTCACATACATAGATGCAAACAAGAAAATTCAAAGGAGACAATAAGGAAAGGAATGTTTCTTCAGAGTAAAAAGATAACTTTGTTATGATTTTTGCATATGAATGTTTCAACACACATTATCTTTTTTGCATGTTATAATGTGAACCATAAGAGTATATAAAAATATGTTAAAATGATTATAATACTAGTACTATTATACACTTCATATCTGAATATAATTTCTTTGGCATTTCAATTTTCTCCTTGTTTCTTATAGTCTTTGAGGAAAAACTAGAATTCTACCTCAGCCTTTCCCTTTTTTTAATTGATTCTATTCTGTAGGCATGAACTGAGTTACTATTGAGCCTCTAAATTTATACAACTTCCTGCTCTTTTTCATAATCAACACATTTAAGATGATTCTGTTTTTTATATACTTTATCTTTTTCACTTTAATGTTCTGGGGTGTGATGCTAGTGTGCTGCATATTAGAAGCTGATATGCGTCATAGTGCTGTTTAAGCAGAGTATATATATGGCTGAAATTTACAGATAAATTATAGAGTGGTGAATATAATTTTCAATTTTTGTTTGTCTGTTTCTAAGATGTCAGAGTAAATAGTTTCCTCCCATCGTCTTGTCTTTCAGACAGAAATTTGAAATTCATTGTGGTAAAAAAAATTAGAGACAGATTTTTAGGAGTCTAATTTAGGAATATGCAAACACTGTATTTTCAAGCAATGAGAAAAAAAAGGATTTTAGCATCCCAGAAAAAAGAAGCATTATCCAGCTCAATGAATTGTCAAAATCGAAGTACTCCCATTATGGATGCACCTTAAGTGCAAGATCTAGTAATTCATTGCATTTAGATGTAAGGGAGGGAAAATAATATTTGCTGACTACCTTCACCAGGTCAAGCTAAAGCAGTGTTATTAGTATCAATACCATAAGTAGATCCTTACCTAGT
>NW_006922039.1:1571410-1572042 GCF_000298275.1 Orycteropus afer afer
CCTCGGAAACCCAAGGAGGGGTCGCTATGAGTCGGGGCTGACTCGACGGCACATAACAACAACAACAAATAAACCTCAATGTCTTAGTTACCTAGTACTGCTATAATACAAATGCCACACATGAGTATCTTTAAAGAACAAAAATTTATTTTCTCACAGTTCTGGATGCTAAAATTTGAAATCTGATTTTTGTCCATATTAAATCCCTCCTAGTCAGTAGCCCCAATTGTCCCTTAGTTCCTTGACATTGGTAGTTTCATAGATTTGGTCTTCTTCTTTGTGTGTGTGTGTGTGTGTGTGCCTGTGTCTATTCTGGTCCTTTATAACTCAGAAAAGATTATGTTTAGGATCTACCCTACTTGATATGGCCTCATTAACATGAAATATAAAACCCTATTTCCAAGCAGGATCATATTGACAGATACAAGGGGAGGAAATAAAAAAAATTATTTGGGAGATACAAATCAAGCCATAATGCCCATTAAATGACTTTTTTTTTGGGAGGGGGTACAAGGAATGTTCAAAATTTTATTCATACAAATTGGTATGGCATGACAATTTACTGTTGTTGTGAAGTGCTCATAATGACCCTCTGTACAACAGAATGAAACACTGCCGAGTCCTACACCATC
>NW_006922039.1:1574082-1581457 GCF_000298275.1 Orycteropus afer afer
AGGAGGAGGCCTTCAATGAGATGGATTGACACGGTGGCTGCGATGATGGGCTCAAGTATAGCAGGATTGTGGGGCTGGTGCGGGATTGGGCAGTGTTTAGTTCTGCTGTGCATGGGGTCGCTATGAGTCAGAAATGACTCGACAGCACTTAACAACAACAACAACTACTACTTTACCAACATGATATCCTTCTCCAGGGAATGGTCCTTCTGACAACATGACCAAAATAAGTGAGACGAAGTCTGGCCATTCTCACTTCTAAGGAGCATCCTGGATGCACTACTTGTAGGACATATGCTAAATGGGCAAGGATCCAGCATCTTCTGACCTTCTCTAACGACACAAGAAGAAAACAGAATCACCATCAGCAGCCCAATGCCTCCTCTTATGAGTCCACACATGCCGCCACCCTCCAGCCCTCTTACTAACCTTGACACCAACCATTCCTCCTGTGGCACCCACCACCTCTCTGCTGTGTTCGATAATTCACTGCAGTATCCTCACAGAACTCACAGATTATGGGGTTTATTAGGCAAGCAACAGGCTACAATTCAAGTTCAGGAACGCATTCAGTGTCTCTCAGCAGGCCATCTTTCAATCTACGATCTCTCTCAGTAGTGTGTCTCTCTCACATCTCTCACCAATGTGTTTTGCTCAGCAGCATGTCTTTCTCAGCTGGAAGTCAGAAAGACTTCTTCTGCCTCTAGGAGGGTTCCTTTTGAACCTGGCAGAGTGGCCAAAAACAACAATCCCAACATCAAAATTCTACACACGTGAGAGAGAGCGAACTTCCCAGAACTTTGCTTTGTGTTGCTCCAGGTGGATGACTTCAACAAGCAGCTACTCAGTTACTCACAGCAAAGTGAGAGTTATAAATACTAAGGATAGAAAACCCTTATCATGTAATTTACTACACCACAGGCCACCGTATGGCTTTTCTAGCCATTATCTCTTTTATACTCCAAAAATTCACATCCCCTTCACCATCAGTTTGAGAATAACCACACCCATGAAAGTGTGTGAGCCAGTCACTCATGCCTTTATCACCCTCCATTTTAGATAGCCAATTTACACTTTGCCCATCCCTATCAAACCAGTACTCTGAGGAGACAAATATGTTCCTTTCTTTCTGGTGAATCTTCTGTTCTGCTTGGGAACTTTGGGCATCTGAATCCACAAATAAGCACAGCCCAGTCCAGCACAAGCCATCAAATTGCAGCAACTTAACACCAGCTCAGTGTCAAACATCTTCCTCTTCTTTTGGTCAGGTCAGCCCTAGCCATCTTAGCTAGGTCATGGGTTCCAGTTGCCGAGTTTGGGTCCAGTTCCCTCCACTTCAGACCAACCCGCACCTTCTCTCTTTCATCCTTAATCCTCAAGGATTAGTTCCACACAACTCCTTGCACTTCAGACCAGCCAGAACTTCCTGTTATCCCTAGACTCCATGGCCTAAGTCAAAGAGTACCAAATTCATCCCTTTTCTTCATTTGCTGCACTTCCACCACTTCCACTCTTCAAGTAGACCCAGGTGGTCACAGGTGAGCAGCAAACAAGCCTACTAGTCACTGGCTTCCTTTAACTTCCAGTCCTGGAAGGAGTTTCTCTCATGGGCCATGACTTTCTTGCTTCGATCCACCCAAAGCCTAACTGCTTGCTTGAAATTCAAAAAGCCAAACTTTTTTTTTTCCCCTTCAAGTCCTTTCTTCAAAGGCAAATCTTCTGTTCTCTCAGTAGTTCTGGGTGGGGTTCGGGTTTCTTAACTAAGCCCACTATGTCCTACACACAGGGTTTGAAACAAAAGCCTGTATTTCTTCTGGACAAATTCTATTTCCCCTTTTAACATATCCAATCAAATTTTGGCTAAAGGTGGCCTTAAATGCTCTATGTTATCCATATCCCATAATAATTCTAATGTGCAAGTAGGTAAGAGAACATTCAATACGTGTAGTACATTCAGATAGACACATAATCCATAATACATAGTCCTTTTTAAGACATTCCAGTTTCATCTCTTCCCATCCTATGTATATGGCCTGGGGCATTTGGCTGGGTATAACCAAAAGCAGTAGCCTCTGTGTCAATTATCTCCTTTAAAGGGTAACACCAACTAAAGGAACCATCTAAGAATCCATAGTTTCACTTCCCAGGCCCCTTCCTTCTTTATTTTACAAAATCCCATGCTTCTATCAGTCTGGACCCACTGCAACGAATCCCAGCAATTCTGACACCAACTGCTAAAGGGGCAAGGGAGCAGCATCTTCTGACCTCCTCTAACTACACAAGAAGACAGAGCCACCATCAGCAGCCCAAGGCCTGTTCCTAGGAGGCCAGACATGCTTCCACCCTCCACCCCTCTTTACTGACCTTGACACCAGCTGTTCCTCCCATGGCACCCACCACTTCTCTACTGAGTTCGATAATTTGCTGCAGTGGCCCCACAGAACTCACAGATTATGAGGTTTATTAGGGAACCAACAGGCTGTAATTCAAATTCAGGAACGTGCTCAGTCTGTCTCAGCCAGCCAATAATCTCTCTAATTCTCTCAGTAACACATCTCTCTCTCAGCAGTGTCTTTCTCTCAGCCAATAATCTCTCTAATTCTCTCAGTAACACATCTCTCTCTCAGCAGTGTGTTTCTCTCAGCAGCACGTCTTTCTGAGCTGGCAGTCAGAGAGATTTCTTCTGCCTCTAGGACGGCTCCTTTTGAGCCTGGCAGGGTGACCAAAAACAACCAATCCCAACATCAGAATTCTACACACCTAAGAGAGAGGGAACTTCCCAGAAGATTGCTTTGTTTTGCTCCAGGTGGATGACTTTAACAAGCAGCTACTCAGTTACTCACTGCAATGTGAGAGTTACAAATACTATGTCTAGAAAAGCCATATCATGTAATTCACTACAGCACAACATATTTATTTGTTCTGGTAGTCCATGATGTTTTTAGCATTCTTCTCCAACACCACAATTCAAAAACATCAATTGTTCTTTGGACTTCCTTATCCATTGTTCAGCTTTCACATTTCACATGTATAGGAGGTGATTGAAAAGACTGTGGCTTGGATTAGGCACACCTTAGTCTTCAAAGAGAGATCTTTTCTTCTTTTACACTTTAAAGAGGTCTTTTCCAGCCTGTTGATGTTGTTATGTGCCATCGAGTCTGACCCAACTCATAACGACCCTTCCTTGGGTTGCCAAGGCAATATCACTATGGATGTAGATTGCCCAACCTTCCTTCTGAGGAGTGGCTGCTGGGTTTGAACCGTTAGCCTTCTGGTTAGCAGTCAATGCCTTAGGCACTATGCTACCAGAGCTCCCTCAGATTTGCCTACTGCAGTACAACATTTGATTTCTTGACTGCTACATCCATGGCTGTTGATTGTGGATCTAAGCAAAATTAAATCCTTGACAGCCACAATCAAAGGAGATGGATGGATGAGTGGACGGGTGGAAGAATGAATCAATAGAAATGTAATATAGAATATAGTTTTGGGAACTTTATTAATCCATTTAATACCAAGCACTAAACCAATAAGATACCTTCTAGTTATTCCCCTTTTGTTCATCAACAAATGATAAAACATTCTATTCTACTATATCTCTCTGCTTTCTGATTCTGTAGTATTGATTTACAAGTGTCACTGCCCCTCTTCATTATGGAAAATAAGATAACAAAAATTGGTCTTAAAGCATTAATGTTATAATGTTTTCGAACCATATCATTAATATCACATGTAAGTAAAATTCTGCTAAAGATAATTAAAAAATGATTGCATTAGTACCTAGATAAGGAATTGCCAGAAATTCAAGATGGATACAGAAGAGGGTGTGGAATGAGGATATCATTGCTGATGTCAGCTGGATCTTTGCTGAAAGTAAACAATACCAGAAAGATGTTTACCTTTGTTTTATTGACTACAAAAAGTCTTTTGACTGTGTGGATCATAACAAATTATGAATAACATTGTAAAGAATGAGAACTGTAGAACATTTAATTGTGCTCATGAGGAACCTGCACATAGGCTAAGAGGCACTTAATCAAACAGAACAATGGGATACTGTGTGATTTAGAATCAGGAAATGTGTCTTTCAGGGTTGTATCATTTCACCATACTGATTCAATTTGTATGCTAAGCAAATAATCCAAGAAGCTGGACAATATGCAGAAATATATGGCATCAGGATTGGAGAAAGACTCATTAACAAAACACAGTACAGAAGACTTCTATTTATCATGATAAATGTAGAAAAGAATGAAGTTGTCAAGGATTTCATTTTACTTGAATCCACAAACAACACTCATGCAAGCAGCAGTCAAGAAATCAAATGACCTATTGCATTGGGCAAATCTTCAGCAAATGACCTCTTTAAAGTGTTTAAATATGTTACTTTGAAGGAGCATCTGTCCCAAGCCATGGTCTTTCAAATAGCCTAATATGCATGTAAAAACTTGACAATTAATAAGGAAGATCACAGAAGAATTGATGTATTTGAATTGTGGTGTTAACAAAGAATATTAAATATAGATAGTATGGACTGCCAGAGAATGAACAAATCTGTCTTGGAAGAAGTACAGCCAGACTGCTTCTTAAAATTAAGGATGATAAGATTTCATTTCACATTTTTTTTGTCTTGTGATCAGGAGGGTCTAGTCCCTGGGAAGGATATCATCCATGGTAAAGTAGATGTCAACAACAACCAAAAAGGGAAAGACCCTCAACAAGATGGATTGAAACAGTGGCTGCAATTATGAGCTTATTGTAATTATAGTAACAATTGTGAGAATGGTACAGGACCAAGCAGTGTTGTCTTCTGTTGTAGACTTGATGGCATTTAACAACAACAAGAAGAATGTTATTAGACAAAAAACAAACTCACTGTCATTGAGTGGATTCCAACTCATAGCCACCCCTATTGAGTTTCTAAGGTGGTAAATGTTTATGGAAGTAGATTGCTCCATCTTCCTTCCACAGAGCAGCTGGCAGATTTGAACCTCCGATCTCTTGGTTAGCAGTCAAATGCTTTAGACACTGAGCCACTAGAGCTCCTTAAGAATGTTATAAAGTATTGTTATTTCAAAGATAAAATATTTCTTTATGTTCGAGTTATAAGGAATGATAAAGCAATGCTTTCAAATCCAATATGCTATAAATTCCAAGCTGATGTAATATGTTAATTACCTATATATTAATTACATTTTTATAGTCAGAGAAATAAACTTTCAGAAATCATTGACACTTTTCTGTATATGAAGATGATATTTTAATTTTTGCTCTACTAGAAACAATACAATTGAAAGCATACAGATCCACTTTCTTTATTTGCATAAAATATATTAGGGTTTATGGGATTTAATTTCTAATATTGTACTATATTAGTCCCCCAAAATCACTAAAGCATCAGTTGGCTGTTAAGGTAAGATTTTCTGAAGTTGAAGGATGTTAAAATTTGATAAAATGTAGAAATCTTAGGTTAATAATTCTAGGCATTCAGGTTAATAAAGAGAAGAACATGTTTAACAGTGGTGATGGTTGCAGTTATGTGAATATACTAAAAAACATATTTTAAAAGGGTAAACTTTATAGCATGTGAACTATATCTCAATAAAGCTGGTAAACCACTCATACAAACAATATAAAATTGTAAACACAATTCTGAACTTTTTCAATGCAACTATCATGCAGTGAAAATCTTAGAAACAGCAGTGAAACACTTTTTGATATATTACTGGACAACATTATGAATAGCCCTGAAACACAGTTTGATACAGTGCTAGCAGGTGAACTCCTCAGTTTGGAAGGTACTCAAAACACGACTAGGAAAGAGTTGCCTCGTCAGAGTAGAACCAACCTTAATGATATGGATATAGTAGAGCTTTGGGGACCTCCATTTGTTGATCTGGCATGACTCAAAGTGAGAAAAAACAGCTGCAAACATCCATTAATAATCAGAACATGGAATGCATGAAGTATGAATCTAGGAAAATTGGAAGTTGTCAAAAATAAAATGGGAGTTTGATATCCTATGCATTGTTGTTATGTGCCGTCGAGTCGGACCCGACTCTTAGCGACCCCTCCTTGGGTTTCTGAGGCAGTATCACTATGGAAGTAGATTGCCCCATCTTCCTTCCAAGGAGTGGCTGGTGGATTTGAATCGCCAGCCTTCTGGTTAGAAGTCAAGTGCCTTAGCCTATGCGTTAGTGAGCTGAAATGGACTGGTTTTGGACATTCTGAATCAGACAACCCTATGATCTACTATGCCGGGAATGACAAATTGAAGAAGATGATGATGACATTCATCATCACAAAGAATGTTTCAAGATTGAAGTGCAATGCTATCAGTGATAGGATAATATCCATACGCCTACGAGGAAGACCAGTTAATACTACTACTTTTCAAATTTACGCACTAACCACCAAAACCAAAGATGAAGCAATTGAAGATTTTTACCAACATCTGCATTTTGAAATTGACCAAACGTGCAATCAAGATGTGCTGATTATCACTGGTGATTGTAATACAAAAGTTGGAAACAAATAAGAATCACCAGTAGTTGAAAAATTTGGCCCTGGTGATAGAAATAATGCTGGAGATCACATGATACAATTTTGCAAGACCAACGACTCATTCGCTGCAATTACCTTTTTTTCAACAACACAAATGGCCGCTATAAACGTGGATGTCACCAGATGGAGTACACAGGAATCAGATTGACTACATTTGTAGCAAGAGGCAATGGAAAAGCTCAATATCTTCAGCCAAAACTAGGCTAGGAGCTGACTGTGGAACAGACCATCAACTGTTCATATGCACATTCAAGTTAAAGTTGAAGACAACTAAAAGAAGTCCACGAGAGCCAAAATATGACCTTGACTATATTCTTCCTGAAATTAGTCTAAAGAATAGATTTAATGCATTGAACATCAATGAATGAAAACCAGAGGAATCATGGGATGAAATCAAGAATATCATCCATGAAGAAAGCAAAAGGTCATTAAAAAGAGAGGAAAGGAAGAAACGACCAAAATGGATAACAGAAGATACTCTAAACTTGTCCTTGAGCAGAGAGTAGCCAAAGCAAATGGAAGAAATGACAAGATAAAAGAGCTAAACAGAAGATTTCAAAGAGTAGTTCCAGAAGACAAAGTCAATTATTATAATGAAATGTGCAAAGTTATGGAGTTGGAAAGCCAAAAGGGAAGCACATGCTTGGAATTTCTCAAGCTGAAAGAACTGAAGAAAAAATTTAAGCCTTGAGTTGCAATATTGGTGGCATAGTGTTTAAGGCATTTGACTGCTAACCGGAAGACTGGTGGTTCAAACCCACCAGCCACTCCTCAGAAGAAAGATTGGGCAATCTACTTCCATAGAGACACC
>NW_006922039.1:1582692-1584330 GCF_000298275.1 Orycteropus afer afer
GAAAGTATCATGGACTGCTAAAAGAATTAACAAATCTGTCCTGGAAGAAGTGCAGCTGGAATGCTCCTTGGAAGCGAAAATGGCCAGACTTTGTCTCACCCACTTTGGTCATGTTGTCAGAAGGGACCATTCCCTGGAGAAGAGTATCATGCTTGGCAAAGTGGAAGGTCAACGAAAAAGGGGAAGGCCCTCAACAAGATGGATTGACACAGTGGCTATAACGATGGATCAGGTATAGTGAAGATCGTGGGGCTGGCACGGGACCGGGCAGTGTCTCGTCGGCGACGATGACTCGTCGGTACCTAACAACAATCATGCAGTATATTCTGTCTTAGTCTCTCCACCTAGCTCCAATGAAAGACACTGCATAAACATCGAGGAATAATACAATAGTGATATGCTGTTACGATTCTCTCCCATTTGCTGATTAAATCATTATTATTCCCTTAGTAAACCGGAGGAATTAGAATGGATGCCCCAGTCTCAATTTCTCCTGCCTTAGTAAACCTGCATGTTTGATTAGTGTAATTCTACACTTGGGTTGGAATTTAGTTTCCAGATGGCTAAAGAAATTAAGTAAGCATATTGTTTTTCAAAACTATTGAATATGGCAGGAAAAATGAAAAGTTAATCCTTTTGTGCTCCACTATTAAATTATCTTTATATTTAAGTTTTGTAAGAATGGGATAGGGATTGGTGGTATTAATCACTGAAATGATTTATAAAGGATATATAAAATTGTGGTAATTTTCAAGTCTGTATTGAATGATTTATTCTTCTTAAGGTATTATAGAGCAGCAAGGAATAAAAATCATGTAAAAGATATTATTAAATTCTGAAAAAGTATTTTTTAAAAACAGTATAATATACAGCCTAGTAATAATTCTCTCTCTCTCTCTCTCTCATTTTAATTCTAGATTTATGCTAAGGCTAGTTATGCAGAATAGAAACTAAATTCACAGACATACACATTCCACAAAATTCCAATAAACCTGGTAGGTGTAGATTTGTATGGATTTTAATTAATTCACATTTTTACTTCAATATCATAGAAAAATACATTTTAACAGAGTTTTTCCAGATATACTGTATATACTTGTGATGTATTTGAACATCATTAAAATTATGATTTTGATTTTCTAAATATGTATCATTTTCCTTGAAATATCTATCTTTATTTTCTCTGTTCCAATTTCCTAAGGTATGTGCAATTAAAGCTTTATGAAGTAAGAAAATTTTATTCTTTACTACTGAATTTCAGTTTGAATTAAATTCAGAAAATGAATTTTTAAAATAAAGTCATTATATTTTTACTGCTGGAATTAGATGTAGAAACATTTTTCCACTGGGAAAAAAAATCTGTAAACATTTATTTTACTAAAATATATTCTTAGTAAAATAAGTAAATATAGTTTAGTAAGCTAAATATTTACAGATTTTTCTCCCAATTGAGAAATGTTTCTACAACTAATTCCAGCAGTAAAAACACTGTGTACGTGGTTTTTATTGACTATGCAAAAGCGGTGAATTGTGTGGATGATAACAAATTATGGATAACTTTGAGAATAATGGGAGCTCTGGTAGCATATAGTGCCTAAGGCACCTGACTGCTAACCAGAAGGCTGGTGGTTCAAACCC
>NW_006922039.1:1597205-1597724 GCF_000298275.1 Orycteropus afer afer
TATGTATAACACAAAACACAGTCTGGTCCTGTGCTATTCTCACAATTGTTTCTGTGTTTGAATCCATTGTTGCAGCCACTGTATCAATACAACTCATTGGAAGTCTTCCTCTTTTTCACTGACCCTCTGCTTTATGATGTACTTCTCCATGGACTACTCCCTCCTGATAAAACCTCCAAAGAACAAGAGACAATGTCTCACCATCTTCACTGTTAAGGAACATTCTAGTTTTACTTCTTCCAGGAGAGATTTGTTTTGTTATTCTGGCAGTCTGTGGCATATTCAATATTTTTTGCCAACACCATACATAATTCAATGTATCAGGTCTTCTGGGGTCTTCTTTATTCATTGCCCATCTTTTCCATGCATATGAGGCAAGTGGAAATAACCTGTCGAGTCAGGTGCACCTTTGTTCTCAATGTGATATCTTTGCTTTAAAGAAGTCTTTTGAAGCAGATTTGCCCAATGCAATACATTGTTTGTTTTCTTAACTGCTGCTTCCATGGATGTTGATTGTGG
>NW_006922039.1:1598144-1600672 GCF_000298275.1 Orycteropus afer afer
CATAGTAAATAAAACACAGGTAAACATCTTTCTGGTATTCTTTGCTCTCAGCCAAGATTCATCTGACATCAGCAATGATATCCTTCATTCCACATCCTTCTTTTGGATTCAGCTTGAATTTCTGGAAGTTCTCTGTCAATATACTGCTGCAACTGTTTTTGAATTATCTTCAGCAAAAATTTCCTTGCGCATAATATCATTTGAAAATTTCTACATTCTGTTGGATCACTTTTCTTTGGAATGGGCACAAATATACATTTCTTCCATTTGGTTGGCCAGGTGGCTTTCTTCCAAATTTCTTGGGGTAGGATAATGGGTGCTTCTAATATTGCATCCTTTTGTTGCAACATCTCAGTTGGTATTCTGTCAATTCCTGAAACCTTGTTTTTCGGCAATGCCTCCAGTACAGCTTGGACTTCTTCCTTCATTGCCATTAGTTCTTGATCAGATGCTTCCTCCTGAAATGGTTGAATATTTACCAATTCTTTTTGGTACAGTGACTCTGTGTATTCCTTCCATCTTCTTTTGGTTCTTTCCTGTATTGTTCAACATTTTGCCCATAGAATCCTTCAATATTGCAACACAGGGGTTGAATTTTTCTTCAGTTCTTTAAGCTTGAGAAATGCTAAATGTGTTCTTCCATTTTGATTTTCTAATTCCATGTCTTTGCACATTTCATTATAATACTTTACTTTGTCTTCTCAAGCCATCCTTTGAAATCTTATGTTCACCTCTATTGCTTCATCATTTGTACAATTTGTTATAGCAATTCTACTGCAAGAAAAAGTTTCAGAGTCTCTTCTCCCATCCACTTTGGCCTTTTCTTTCTTTTTATTGACTTTTTTTGCTTTCTTCATGTATGATGCTGTTTTGTCACCTACAACTCACTTGGTGTTGGGTCATTAGTGTTCTGTGTGTCAAATCTATTCTTCAAATGGTCTCTAAATTCTGGTAGGACATACTCAATGTTGTACTTTGGCTTTTGTGGACTTGTTTTAATTTTCTTCAGCTTCAACTTGAGCTTGCATATGAGCAATTGATGGTCTGTTTCAAAGCTGGCCCCTGGCTTGTTCCAATTGATGATATTGGGCTTCTCCATTGTCTCCTTCCACAGATGTAGTAGATTTGACTTATATGTATTCAGCCTGGCAAGGTCCGTGTGTATATTAGCTGTTTATCATGTTGAATGAAGGTATTTCCAGTTAATACATCACTGGTCTTGCAAAACTCCATCATTTCATCTCTAGCATCGTTTCTGTCACCAAGGCCATATTTTCCAATTTCTGATCCCTCTTCTTTGTTTTCAATTATCACATTCCAATCACCAGTAATTATCAATGCATTTTAATTACATGATTGGTCAATTTCCAACTGCAGAAATTGGTAAAAATCTTCAATTCCTTCATCTTTGGCATTAGTGGTTAGTGTGTAAATATGGGTGCTAACCATATTAACTGACCTTCCTTGTAGGCATATGGTTATTATCCTATCACTGAAAGTGTTTCCTTCAGGCTAGATCTTGAAATATTATTTTTGAAGATAAATATAACACCATTCCTCTTCAATTTGTCATTTCCAGCACAGCAGACCAGATAATTGTTTGATTCACAAGGGAAGGGATAATAGTAAATTATTTAAAATCTACCCCAGTGGTGTTGAGATCTTGACCTTATTCTCTATGACAAGATTCTGTGTCACTTAGTGGTGATATAAACTGACCATAAACTATGGCTCTCATTTACCTAGGACAAAAAAGAAGCTTCATTACGAAGAACAGAGATCAGCCCTTAAATCTGATTTAGAAAAGATCATTTCTATTATTATGGGTGCCTACATATCCCCATATAATTCCCCAGGTAGATAGATATTCATCTTTTCTGTTAATGCTGAAAGATTTCTTAAATTAAATAATTTTCATATAGCATAATATTCTCATGCTTTTTTGGTGAGTTTTCTTCATAATGTGATTTAAGAGACCATATAATGTTCCAAAATACTATAGTACATTGGATAGCCTTTAGCACTGGAAATGAAATTAAAGCAAATTTTACTCTGACAGTTGGAAAATGTGCTAACTTAATGTCTAACAGATATTTTAAGATATCTTTGAATTTATACCATGTATCATTTTATCTTTGAATTGGGATGAAAAATTCCCAAAATACAACTAAGACAAATAAAATAAAGAATATTAATGGTGCTTAGCTGACTTATCAAAATATCAACATAGCACAACACACTGCAAATTGATTTCTCAGTTCTGAATTTTCTTCCTGTTCATCATGTATTCAACTTGATTTTACATATGCTAGCTCATTTTTATATAGTTATACCATCCATAGATCATGAGAATATGATTTATTACTTACCTCTCTAGGTAAGTGAACTTGATGAGCATACTGGTAATCTTAGCACATAGATATTTTGCTTATTATATTGTGGGTTCAATTCTGAAACCAGGTCTTTTGTCATTGCAGTTGAAATTGTTTATTTTAATCATGCTAGTAGTAGATGATTTCTTAAGTACA
>NW_006922039.1:1600772-1603564 GCF_000298275.1 Orycteropus afer afer
TGTCAGTCTTGAATATTCAAGTCTTGGGACATGACTTTCCAGTGATTTCTATCTGCTTTTTTTAGGCCTACTCATTGCAACAGTCCTCTATAGCTTCATGGCCTCTGTTTTTATCAGATGGGAGGGGTGGGTGGTAGGAGACTACATGTGTTCTTTAAACCGTTTCCGGAAAATATTTTGTAAAGCCATATATGTATATGGGTCCTTGGATTTTGCAAACACTATGAGGAAAATTGGTTATGTATCCATAAACACATGTGTGTGTGTATGTCTGTTTGTGTGTTTAATCCTTGAATAAAGTCTGCCTAATTAGTTTCTACATATGATTAGAGGTCACAATGCTTGCACTGTGAGAACAGCTTAAATTGTAATATGCTCATAAGACATACATTTATAATGCATTTTGAACCACATAAAAGAGATGGTATACTTTATCATTGATATTTCATAATTTAAGTACATTGATACATGTGTGTTTATGCTTTTAAACTCTGGTCATAAATCAGATTTGAAGTAAAAAAACACATCATAATATACGTCAGACTAAAAATACTGGTTTATTTTTCATGCTATATTTTTCTATGATTTATAATGTTCAGAAATCATGTTGTTTAATTTAATTTGATATTACAGTTTAAGGTGCATACATTCTTCTGTCTGTGTTATTTACATTCTTCATTACCAGTGGCAGGCTCTTGGAGGGGTAAGGGTTCCTACATGTTTCTAAGAAATACAGATCCAAATGGTTGAATTAGATCTTGAATCTAAGTTAAAGTAAAGCTTGTAATATGGTGTTGCTATAGAGTTATGAAAAGCTATTAAAATGTTGATTCCATATGGCTAATAATTATTTGGCCATATCACATCAATGTAATAGTTCTTGTACTTAAAAACAAAATGGCTGAGTTAAAGGCACATAATTTATAAACACAGTAGAAACTCAATATATACTTCTTCACAACAAATATTATGTACCAGAAAACCCAAGTGTAATAATTATATTATCTCATGTTTATATAGGACTTTCCCATATATTATTTGATTCTCATAATCAGCTTGTGAGGCAGGTAAGAGGCAGGATTTTTTTGAGTTTCATTAATAAACATGTGACAAATTCAAGGAGGTATTTGAGTTTTATAGCACACAAATATAGGTCCAGTGATATTGCCATTATACTACGTTGTTTCTGAGTATTCAGAATCTCATTTTCACCTTGTAGATAGATGGTAAAGAACACTTGTAAAATTAGACTGGAATTAGACTGGCCTTTAGGCCTAGATATCCTTATACTACATGAGCAGACATGAAGTCTCAATAGTAAAAAAGAGGCTAGTATTTATCAAAATTAATTTGAAGCCAAAGAAATTCTAGTAACCAAATGTTCTACCTCAATTTCTTAGTGCTCTAAACAAGGGGCACGATAGGAAAATTACACCTTCTTTGTAACTGCATGATAAGGATCAGCAGGAATCCAATTTCCAAAATATGAATATAGTGCTTACCTTCCCACATCTCCATCCTCATCACTAGCCAGTCATGCAGGACTCTCTGTTTCTCAGCCCTAGACACCCAAAGCTGGATCAGATCACACAAGTTAGAGGGACGTCTTCTCTCAGACTTCCAAATAGGAAGACATCAGCACCTGTTGGCTCTCACTACCCCTCTGGATTTCTTAATTCACTTGAACAACACACAGAATCTAAGGAGCTCCAGTGGTGTAGTGGTTAAGGCATTTGGCTGCTAACCAAAAAATCCCTGGTTTCAACCCACCAGCCACTCCGTAGAAGAAAGATGAGGCAGTCTACTTCTGTAAAGATTTACAGCCTTGGAAATCCAATAGTTGCTACTATGGTGAGAATAGACTCCATGGCAGTGAGTTTAGTTTGGTTTTGAGTTTGCATTGTATTTACCCCACTGATTTAATATAAGTAGAAAGGATACAAATGAAGAGAAACATAGAGTGAGATATGGGAGGGGTCACAGCATGGAACTTCCATGTCCCAAAGAGGGGCATGCTACCCTCTCCCATGCATGGACACTAACCTGGAAGCCGCTAGAGTCTCTGTCTTCCAGCGCTTTTATTGGCATCACCATTTGCCCATCATAAAGTACACTGTGCCTCCTAAGGCTTGGTTAGCATCAGGGCCCCAGATGTTCCCTCTTGGTCTCAT
Source organism: Orycteropus afer afer (assembly GCF_000298275.1). Lineage (NCBI taxonomy): Eukaryota > Metazoa > Chordata > Mammalia > Tubulidentata > Orycteropodidae > Orycteropus > Orycteropus afer. The sequence goes on from NW_006922039.1 coordinate 1,602,944, forward strand.
CATTTCCCATTCATTAACCTTAAGTTTTGGTATAACTAGCTTGAAAGAACAAAAACAAAGGCCAAATGGCTTTCTGTATAATAATTCCACCCCTTGCACTTTCCTATGTTCAAAATGCAAGTATTATGTAAGTATCACATTTGGAAAATGTCTAAAACTATATCATATCTTGTGGAAGAAGGTATGACACATACATATTCATGATGAGGAAAAAAGGCAAACTTTGTGTCCTAGAATTACAATTCTGAAATTTAGATCTAATCAATATGATTATTTCATGATACCTCTACAAGCCTGAGAATAAGTACTTTGCCCTTTTACTTACCAATTGCACAAGTATTTAATGTTGATTTGCTCATCACTTGAAAAGCATTATATGTATGTGTATGTGTGTGTGTGTGTGTGTGTGTATGAGCTCTGGTGGTATAGTGCGTAAGGCATTTGACTGCTAACCAGAAGACTGGCGATTACAACCCACCAGCCCCTCCTCAGAAGAAAGATTGGGCAATCTATGTCCGTAGTGACACTGCCTGAGAAACCCAAGGAGAGGTCATTGTGAGTCAGATACAACTCCATGGCAGTGAGTTTACACACACACACACACACACACACACACACATA
>NW_006922039.1:1607109-1608367 GCF_000298275.1 Orycteropus afer afer
TTTCAAGGAGTGGCTGGTGGGTTTTAACTGCCAGCCTTCTGGTTAGCAGTCAAGTGCGTTAGGCACTATGCTACCAGAGCGCTCTCTCTCTCTCTCTCTCTCTCTATATATATATATACACACACACACACACACACACACACACATGTTTGGGTACATATACATATGTGTGTGTGTGTAATTATATAGAGAGAGAGAGACAGAGACAGAGACAGAGAGATTCTAGCCATAGCTAAATGCATCTACTCTGAACCTGTACATAGACTATCAATCAGACAAAACAAGGAGATACTGCATGGTTTCCAATCAGGAAAGATGTGCATCAGGTTTGTATCCTTCCATTATACTTATTCAATCTGTATCCTGAACAAATCAGACAATCTGGACTATATGAAGAAGAACATAGCAACAGGATGGGAGGAAGGCTCATTAACTCCTGTGATATGCAGATGACACGACCTTGCTTGCTGAAAGTGAAGAAGACTTGTAGCACTTACTAATGAAGTTCAAAGACTACCGCCTTTAGTATGGAATACAGGTCAGCATAAAGAAAACAAAAATACAACTGGTCAGGAACATGGTCATGGGGGACATCAAGCTCAACTCGCGTAACATACTACACACACACACAAAAAAAAACATTATTCTACATCCTACTTTGAGGACTAACAACTGAGGTCTTAAAAGCTGGCAAGTGGCCATCTAAGATCCAACATTTGGTCTCTTCTCATTTGGAGCAAAGAAGAATGAAGAAAACCAAAGATGCATGGAAAAAATTAGTCCCAGGGACTAGTGGACCATGTGAACTTCAATCTTCAGGAGACTGAGACCAGAAGAATTAGATGCTGCCCAGCTACCACTGTCAACCACCCAGAAAGCGATCGTTATAGGATATCCTGGATGGAGTGGGAGAAGAATGTAGAACAAAACTCAAAATAATACAAAAGACCAGGCTTACTTGTCTGATAGAAATTGATGAAACTCCTGAGACTATGGCCCCTAATCACTCTTTGGGCCTGGAATTGAACTCACTCCCATGCCTTCCAGCCAAACAGTAGACAAGTGTATAAGATGACATTTATACCAGGTAGACATACTCCTCAACACAATCAGCATGGGAGATCAGAAGGGCAATATTTGCATGGGGAGAGAGCTCAGAGGGCAGGAATGTATAGAAAAGAAGGATGCAGGGAAAAGGTAACAACAGGAAGGAACTGGGAAGAGAGCTGTTATATTTTGGGGATTGCTATCAATATTG
>NW_006922039.1:1609767-1612818 GCF_000298275.1 Orycteropus afer afer
ATACCAATTTAAATTGCCCTGTTTAATGTTTTTTGACAAATGTACATAGTGTGCAACTATCAGAACAATTGAGTTATGGAACATTTCCTTTACAGCAAATAATTCCTTCATGCCTCTTTGTACTCAATCTTCTCTCTTTCCTATCCCAGGAAATTATTGATCTGTTTTCTGTCAGTATAGGTTAGCTTTACCTAGTCAAGAATTTCATATAAGTGAAATCACATAGTAATTATAGTTTTGTATTTGCGTGATAATTAAGGAAATTATTCATTCTAAATTGAACTGTGCAGCAATGTTTATAGAGGCAAATTACTCCTGAGGTTTAGTAATAATGTGAAATGCTAATAGTTGGTAATGTTTGACATTTTAAATTGCATTTTTTAGGCAGTGTATGGAATTCTAGTCCCACTATTCTACAATAAAGACTGAGGATTTCATGTAAAGTAAATGTCTGTTTAAACTTCCAAACTGAGTAATCCTTATTTTGCACTAAAGGCTCTGTAGAATAAACACATTTATTGTAAATATCCACGTAGCAATTCATGGCCCTAAAGGACAGATGTTATTTTTAGAGCTTCTGTGTCTGTTGTTATACTTAAGTTCTAAAATTGAAGAATTATGAATGTATTATGTGTTCAGAGAAAAATGTTGATATGCTTTCTATTTTAAGGAGCTATTTCATATATTTATTTAAAGATTGATATAAGCATACGTATTAACAAATGAGCATGATTTGATGGGAGATGTGGAGGAGAATTGTTGCTGTGGTTTAGGTGCTATTGAATTGAATCCAACAGAATGAAAATTGCCTGGTCCTGTGCGATCTTTACAACTATTACTACGTTTAAGCAAATTGTTACAGTCACTGTCTCAAAACATTTAATTGAAGGTCTTCTTCTTTTTCACTGACTCTCTACTAAGCATGATGTCCTTCTCCAGGGACTAGTCCCTTGTGATAACAAGTCCAAAGTACATGAGACAAAGTTCCATCATCCTCACTTCTGAGGAGCTTTCTGGATGTACTTCTTCCAAGACAACTTTGTTGTTGTTGTTGTTGTTCTTCTAGCAGTCCATACTCAAAATTCACTGCCGCTGTGTCTGATCCGACCCACAGCGACCTCTCTTTGTGTTTCTGAGGCAGTACCACTACAGAAATAGATTGCCCAATCTTCCTTCCGAGGAGTGGCTGGTGGGTTTGAACTGCCAGCCTTCTGGCTAGCAGTCAAATGCCTTCCTCCACAAACACCATAATTCATTAGCATCAATTCTTATTCAGTCTTCCTTATTCATCATCTGACTTTCCCATGTAGATGAGGCAATTGAAAATATCATGGCTTGAGTCAGGCTTAGTTTTGTCCTCAAAGTGATACCTTTGCTTTTGAACGTTTTAAAGAGTTTTTTGCAACAGATTTGCCCAGGGCAATGTGTTGCTTGATTTCTTGACTGCTGCTTCCGTGGGGGTTGATGGTGGATCAAAGTAAAATGAAATCCTTGACAATTTCAATCTTTTCTCCATTTATCATGATGTTGCTTATTGGGGCAGTTGTGAGGATTTTGGTTTTCTTTATGTTGAGGTGTAATCCATTACTGAAGGCTGTAGACTTTGATCTTCATCAGTAAGTACTTCAAGTATTCTTTGCTTTCAGTAAGCAAAGTTGTGTTATCTGCATGTTGTAAGTGGTTAATGAGTCTTCCTCCAATCATTATGCCACTTTTTACTTCAGATAGTCCAGCATACAGATTGAATAAATATGGTGAAAGAATGCAACCCTGATGCACACCTTCCCTGATTTTAAACCATACACTATCCTCTTGTTCTGTTCAAATGACTTCTCTTAGTCTATGTATAGGTTCTGCATGAGCACAATTAAGTGATTGGAATTCCCATTCTTCCAAATGTTATCCATAATTTCTTATGATCCACACAGTTGAATGTCTTTGCATAGTCAATAAAGCACAGGTAAACATCTTTCTGGTATTCTCTGCTTTCAGCCAAGATCCATCTGACAGCAACAATGATATCCCTAGTTGCAAGTTCTCTTCTGAATCTGGTTTGAATTTCTGACATTTCCTTGTTGATACTCTTGCAACCATTTTTGAATTATCTTCAGCATAGTTTCATTTACATTTGATACTAATGACGTTGTTTGATAATTACCTCATTCTGTTGGATCACCTTTCTTTGGAATTGGCACAGATATGAATCTCTTACAGTTTATTGGCCAGGTAACTGTCTTCCAAATTTCTTGGCATACAAGAGTAAGTACTTTCAGCATTGCATCCTTTTGCTGAAACATCTCAATCAGTATTCTGTCAATTCCTGGAGTCTTGTTTTTCACCAATGTCTTCAGTGCAATTTTGACTTCTTTCTTTTCTCCCTAAATGAATTAATAGTATCATCATATTATGCAAAAAATCATCTTCAAACTATCTTTTTTTTGATTCCATGGATGTATCAGAAGTGGAAATACTGAAAGTTTAAAATATTGAAATATTGTATAGTAACTAAATTGCCTTTTGTGGAAGTATAGTAGCATTTTAAATGAAAATGCTATTAATTCAGTCCACCTAAGTCAGCTTTGCCTTCCCAGAGCAAATAGCTTTATGTCTCTAAGTATGCTTTCTTGAGCAGCTCATTTAATGGTTTTCAAGCTTGGCTGTATATTAGAATCACAAGACCAGTTTTTAGAAAATACTGATGCCCAGCTCTCACAGCCAGATATTCTGATTTATAGACCTGAAGTGGGCCTGAGCATTCATACTTTGGAAAAGTTCCCTAGGTGATTCAAATGTGTAGCTGGAATTGAGGACCAATATACTAGCTTATCTTTAACCAAAAAACAAAAGTCACTGCTATCTACTCAATTCTGATTCATAATGACACTAGAGAACTGCCCCATAGTATAACTGCCCCATAGGATTTCCAAGCCTGTAAATCTTCGCCCAAGCAGACTGTCACAGCTTTCTTCCACAGAGTAGCTGGTGAGTTTGAACTGCAGATCTTATAGCTTTCAGCCAGGTGCTTAATGGCTGTGCCAACAGGATTCCTTA
>NW_006922039.1:1612993-1617727 GCF_000298275.1 Orycteropus afer afer
GGTTAGCAGTCAAGTGCCTTAGCCACTATGCTACCAGAGCTCCTAGATTATCTTTAGGTCCCTTCAAGTTTTGTGATCTTGAGTTTGTTCTTCAGTTACTTGCCAGAAAAAAAAAAAAAAAAAAGTCTTGGTCTCTTATATAATAAAAAAATGTTGAGGAAGGAAGAGACTATATTTGAGACCATTGCCCTTATACCTAAAACAATGGTCCTCAACTTTAGCTGCACATTGGAATCTTCTGGAAAATACTGAAAAGATAACTGATGGTCTCCAGGAGGTTCTAGTATGTAGCCACAGTTGGAAAATCACTGAGCTAGTCACTAACCCCCATAACCTTTCTATTGTCACTTGGTGCGTTTAGAGTAAAACCCAGAGAACATAATTCATATTCATTCATGTCTTTTTATCTCTATTTCTATGATTTTATAGGAAGAGTAGCAGAGAAAAACAGAAGACTTGGAGCTACCTTATCTTAGAAAATTTATTTAGGTTTCCTGAGCCTCATTTTCTTAATTTTTTTTTTCTTTCAGTATCAAGAAGAAATAACCTTGATGTGGTAGAAAAATGAAAATATTTCCTGAAATGGTGCTGAAATATTTAATATTATCTGATTACATATTGCTCAGTAATTTTAAATATGCATTAATATCTCTCTAATGCTATTGTCCTAGCCCTGACTCTATTATTTGCCATACCCATGAACAACTCATTTAACATCTTTCAACTTCTGTTTAAGAGTTAAAGTAATTAGCTATTCTGACTTCTTCAGGGGTTTGTACTTAGCATTCAATTCAATTAAGTATATGAAGGTGCATCCCTGTATCTTTGTTATTATTATTATTACTGAATAAAATCCTGAACATTCTACAAACTATTTTTCTTCTCCCTCATATTCACAAATGTATCTGAACATTTATTCAAAAATAGAAAATTTCTTTCTTTTTTTTATTGTGCTTTGGGTGCAAATTTACAAAGCAAATTTGATTTACAAAGAAAATTTGATTTACATTCAACAGTTCATGCACATTTGATTTCAGGGCCCTGATTACCATCCCCAAGCATACAACACTCTCCTCCCCTCTCATCCCTGTGATTACCCTCTCCCTGTGTCCTTCTCATCTATGCGTTCTTGTCTGTCCAGCTTTCCCTCTATATGAAGGCTGCCTCTCTGGTGCCTCATGGCTGATTGATCGAAGGGGTGCATCTTCCAAGAGTAGATGGGTGCATCACTCTGGAGTAGGGGTTCTGCATGTAGGTCTTTCTACTGTTGGGCTGAGAGCCAATCCATGGAAGTGAGTCCATTTCTAGGCCTGAAGGATAACCTGGGGTCATAGTATTAGGGGTTCCACCAGTCTGTATCTGACCAGTAATTCTGGCCATTTTTGTGTTTTTGAATTTTGTTTCACATTTTATCTCCCACTCTATCCAGGATCTCCAGTTTTGATCCCTTTCCAAGTGGTTGGCATTGGTAGCCGGGCACCATCTAGTTCTGGTCTCAGAGTTATGAAAGCTGAGGTCCCCATGGTCTACCTTATCTTTGGACTAATTGTTTCCAGATGACTTTGATTTTCTTTATTCCTTTTTGTTCCAGATGAGAGGAGACCAATAGTTGCATCTTAGATGGCTGCTTGAAAGCTTTTAAGACCCCAGTTGCTACTTACTAAAGTAGGCTGTAGAACAAGATTTTTATGTACTATGTTGTGCCAATTGAGTATGATGTCTGCTGAGACTATGGTCTTGAGTCTGCAGGTCTGATGATTCTAAGAGAAAACTTCTTAGTTGTCTTTAAATTGCTGATTGTGAACTCAACCTCATAATGGATAAATTTAATTTAGTATACACATGCACTGAAAAAAGTGTAATCAGTAGAAACTAATGTCAGCTTATTGTTTTTAGAGAAATACATTGAACTCCATTTATTCTAATATCATCTCTGTGATTACCTGTATTACTCATTCTCTGATGGGATAGAAGTTATTTTTTTCTCATGCTAATCAGTACAATTGCTACTGCAAAGATGACTGCTACCGATGTGAATCAAATTTGTTTGCTTTTCCAAGCATTGTAAAAGTAGTAATGGTTACTATAAGGAGCTCTGGTGGCATAGTGGGTAAGGCATTTTGTTTATAACACCAAGGTCAGTGGTTCAAATGCACCAGGTGCTCTGTGGGTGGAAGATGAGGCAATCTCCTTCTATAAAGATTTATAGCCTTGGAAACTCAATGGGAATTTAAATCAACTTGATGGCAGTGTTTTTGTTTGTTTGTTTGTTTGTTTGTTTTTTTAAATGGTTACTTTACCCATGATTTATATGTTAAGATTTTGAAACCATAAAGGCATATTAAAATTATAGCTCTTTAAACTGCCATGCTTCCTTTATAATCACTTTATACACACACACACACACACATACATACATACATACATATATATGAGCTCTGGTGGCATAGTGCCTAAGGCATTTAACTGCTAACCAGAAGGCTGGCAGTTCAAACCCATCAGCCACTCCTCAGAAGGAAGATTGGATGATCTACTTCTGTAGAGATACCACATCGGAAACCCAAGGAGGGGCTGCTATGAGTCAAATTGACTCGAAGGCAGTGAGCTGTAAATATTAGAGTGGCATAAAGAATTGTCTTATACACAGTCAGAGTGCTTAAGGGCAATGGTTTATAAAATTTATATAACTCAGTTTACTGCAAATTTTCACGTCTCAAATGTCCTTAGACTTTTTAAAATATCATTAGTGATGTGCAATAAATCACCAGAAATAAAGTTTAAGCCAAACTGGAGTAGTGATATAGGACTCTGTGTTTCTGACATAAGTAATGCTAGCAATATTTTTCTTTAAAAAAGTTGTGTGAAGTCATTCTTTTAATTTGATACAGTGCTAAAAATTAGACAGATTTTTTGTTTCATATCTAATACAATGAATGAAAAACCAACTGGTAAAAATGTAGATGATAAAATAGACTATATTAACCACGTTACACCCACTTTAACAACTTCTTATTTTCTTTGTATCTGTAGAGCAATTATAGAGAAATCGAGAGGTGATGAAAGGTCAATCAATTTGTCTTTATGAACAAATGCATGACAGATTATGAAACCATCAAGCGTTTGATAGTTATTCTCAGGATCTTCAGGGCATCATTTTTTTTTTTTTTCAGATGACCTAACCAGCTCCATTAGTGATGGGACAGTTAAACAAAATATTTCAAGTCATGTATATGTGGATTGTTTTGTACAGAAAAAAAATATTTCTAAGACTATAGTACTAGGGGAGCTCTGGTAGCATAGTGCCTAAGGCACTTGACTGCTAACCAGAAGGTTGGCGGTTCAAACCCACCAGCCACTCCTTGGAAGGAAGGATGGGCAATCCTACTTCCGTAATGATACTGCCTCGGAAACCCAAGGAGGGGTCGCTATGAATTGGGTCCAACTCGGGGGCACCCAACAACAGTAACAACAACATAGTACTAGGAGGTTATACCGAGTTTGAAATTGTGGCAGTTGAGTGTAATGTGAGTCATGCAGCTGGAATAAAAGCAAGCTTTAAATATTGTGGGACAACTTGAAGGTGCTGTCCAACTATTTAATTTGTCTATAATAGGGTACAATTTGATGTCCACTGGGTTTAATTAATAAATTAATTTTCCTTTTGATGAATCATTTACACCTACTCAATGAAAACTTCTTTATTTCCATTAAGTATGTTTTGCAAAACATGGTCTTATAATAACCTGGTTTATAATCACTTGTAGAGCACATTAAAAGTAAAATATTGATTCAGGTAGTTCTTGGATCCACATCAATAAACACTTATCTATGCTTCCTTTTCACAGTAGTGCTACTTTGTACAACTCATATTGTCTTGTTTCAATTAGGTGTAATACTTCTGTAATGAAATGTGTTTTAAAAGCAAACATTGACATTGGACATTGGAAGAGAACATAAATGATGCCAATTTTTCTGTGTTTGCATAAAATGAAGTCAAACTGATGTCAGATTAAAATATATAATTTTGTTTCAGATAGAAAGTAGAAACTTGTAATAATAAAATTTGATTTCTTTTCAGGAAATTTAAACTAATATATTTATATCTAAAATTGAAGAGCAAAAACAAACCTCTATGTTTTGTATTGTACACTTTAGATCAGTTTTAAAAACTATAAATATATTACTGTACATTTAATAACAGGTTTTTTTTTCAGTATGTTTCAGTCCCCATTCCCAATACTTGCATATATTTCAGGTAATCTGAATACAATCATTCTATTTATTCATCTATTGATGACTCCATTTCGTTTATTGGAAAACATCTCTTTGGGTGAAATTGCAGTTATAGAGTCATAAATCAGAGACTGAAACAAAACAATAGATCATCCATTCTAACAATCCATTTTTTTTTCTTATAATGCTCCAGATTTTTTCCTATCCAATATTTAATTTCATAAGTAACCAATTCTCTATTAATTTGAAAGTGTATTAATTTCAGCTAAAATCGTTTTATTTTCTGTTGCAAAAAGGACAGGGAGGCAGCATCTTCTGACCTCCTCTAACTTCATAAAAAGAAGACAAAATCAGCAGCCTATGGGGCCAGACATGCAACCACCCTCCAGTCTTTTATCAATTTTGACCTCAACTGCCCCTCCCATGGTACTCACTACTACTCTGCTGGATTCGATAATTCATTGTAATGGCCACAAAAAACTCACAGACTATACACATGAT
>NW_006922039.1:1618297-1624902 GCF_000298275.1 Orycteropus afer afer
AAAAGTTACTTTTATTACCTCTGGTGGTGTAGTGGTCGAGGGATTCAGCTGCTCACCAAAAGGTCAGTGGTTCAAACCCAACAGTTAGTTGGTCCACAGAAGAAAGATGAGGTAGTCTGCTTCCATAAGATTTATAGCTTTGGAAACCCAATGAGGTTGCTATGAGTCAGAATTGACTCCATGGCAGTGAGTTTTGAGTTTTCTTGTTTTGTTTTCTTAATACCATTCTATAACTGTTGATTATGTCTACTGTAGGGTTAAAATCAATGCATGTATGATATCATAGTGGTAAAACTTACCCAGGTTAGCAGTTTTTCTAAATACTGTCTTTGTAACTATCCACCCAAAGAATGTAGGACACATAGGTGAAAAAATAAATAAGTAATGAAGTAAAAACATGTTACCCACTATATGCATGAGGATAATTCCATTGTAGATAATAATTATATTGAGGGATATTTTCTTTTCTTTCAAACAATAATGGACTCCAAATTTAAGAACCCTTGAAATGCTTTCTGCTATTTGTATTTAGGTATCATAGAAGCCTAAGTTGGAATTATATAATAACTAGACATTTTATTTCCCTAGGTAGATGGGTCTCAAAGTTTAATGTTCAGAAAAGTCAGCTAGAAAACTTGATAATGTGAAGATTCCAAGGCTCCACATGCAGCTACAGAAATTTGGTAGATCAGAGGTATAGCTCAGAAGCCACATTTTTAACCAGTATCTTAAGACCTTTGGGTGCAGATAGGTCTTAGACTGTGCTTTGAGAAGCACTGACTTAGGTTATGCCTACCCTTGGCAAACACTCTGCATAAAATCTCTGTTCGAATGAGTAAATCACACAACACACACACACACACACACACACACATCGTCAGTGTGTTTCACTGATGATAAAGTGGGATATCAGTATGGAAACAAAGCAACGGAATAAACCTTTGTTTCACTTAAGCGAAGGCGTTCTAGTGACATAGTGGTTAAAGCATTTGGCTGCTAACCAAATGTTAGTGGTTCAAACCCAGAAGCCACTCTGTGGAAAACAGATGAGGCAATCTGCTTCCATAAAGATTTACAGCCTTAGAGACCCTATAGGGCAGTTCTGCTCTGTCCTATAGGGTTGCTATGAGTCAGAATTGACTCACTGGCAGTGGGTTTGGTTTGGTCATTCAAGGGTATATTGGCTTTTTGTGACTATATTAAAGCTTCTGTTCCAGGGTCATTTTGATTTTATTGTTGTTTAATTCCCCCAGATCCATAAAACGAAGTTATAGGAATTGGAAAATCCAACCACATTTTAAATTTTATTTAATATTCACAAAAATTTGTGAGAGTAGCCATCATTTTCTTACTTCACAAATGAATAAATTGAGCTTGAGAATTATCAATTTATCCAAGATGTGCATTTAATAAGTATGAACCAATGCTTCAAATATACCCACTTTGGACCATGCCTCCCTTTCTTTCCATTGTACTAAGCAGTAGTGTACAAAGACATAGATGATAAGCTATTTATAATCAGAGGCTGTTGGAAGGTGTGAGATGTTTCTTATTGTATGCCATGCCTTGTTATGGAAATGAAGAAATAGCAAAACTTTAATGAAATTAATTCAGTTGCAAGACATGCATGCACTATTCTTTGACTGCAATTATTTATCTGAACGAGCATAGGAGATGTTAGAAAGACTTGGTGATAAAAGATGAAAAGGAAGAGAAAGAATCTTATGCAAGGAAATATGTTAGCCTCTAGCTTAAACATTATTACAGTGACAGCACGTTTATGGTTTCTAAAAAAGTCATGCATCATTATCCTTGAATTCTTTTCCTAACATTTTGCCTGTGTCCAAGAGAAAACCAATGAGAGACCACAGCAATTGTTTGTAATTGTCATGATCAAGTGAGGATGAGCCAAACTTAGAAATCATTCCTAGTGTAATGTAGTGAGAAGTCAATGTTTATCACTCAGAAAGGGACGCAAAAAACTCAGCTGTAGTTTGTTCGGTATTGTTTCCAGGAAGATCTGTGATGGATTAAGTGATTGCTGTGTTAGATTTTACCAAGATCAGACTTTGATGCTCACATTGTGGAATAGATGTGTTAAAAGGGTTGGAAAAGAATCGCTGTGATAAAGGCAGAATAACAGCAAAAGGGAAAAATAACGGAAGCTTCATAGCCTGTGTGAGGCTGAGTTCCCTCATCAAATATGCAAAATCCTCAAATTACATTATCTCAGTAAAACCCAATTTGAGTCATTTATTTTTATCGACATTTGGCTTTTTGTTCCCTGCCAGCTAACATAATATTCTTAGCTAAATACATAAATACAATAAAATTGACATCTGCCCAACTGGGTCTCCTCAAAATTTCTAGATCTTCAATTTTTTAATTTTCTGGCACACACAAGAATACACAAAAACTTGTGCACATTCAAATAATCTCCTAGACCCTAAGTTACACGTAGTATACTAGAACTGTATGGTAAAGGTTATTTAGGAGGAATGTACTTATTTAATAAGCAACGTTCTTTTCACTTGAAATATTAGAAATAGTGCCATAAAATCCCTCTGAGTTCCATAACACTGAAGTTCAAAATAATAGGCCTATCATCTTTCAAGCTTCTTGCTAATTTGCATTTTTATACCTACATTCATATAGTAAAACTATTTTGCATCTGCCACGGGTCAAGCATTGTGTTAGGTGCAGAGGAACAATGGTGAACAAGACAAAAACAGTAGTAGGCCTCATTAAGGCGCTCTAGTGGCACAGTCCCTATGGCATTTTACTTGCTAACCAGAAGGTTGGCAGTTCAAACCCACCAGCCACTCTGCAGAAGGAAGATGGGGCAATCTACTTCTGTAAAGATTTACTGCCTTATAAACCCAATGGGGGTTGCTGTGTGTTGGAATTGACTTAATGGCAGTGGGTTTGGCTTTTTTGTTTGTTTGTTTTAGCACTCATAAAGTTTATATTCTTTTTAGGCAATTTTTCAGAAATATCCATGGTCAATAAGAGCTCTCATCTTTTACTTTTCATTGTTTATGTTGTAATATGGATAATATAATGCAATATTGCAACACGAGTCTTTTTCTGACATTTATGACTAGTCACATTTGGCTTGCAGTATGGCCAGAAAAAAAAAAAAAAAAAACTATTGTCATGCAACACTGGTTGGTGAATACATACATGTATACCTTAAGATATATCAACATTTCTTCCACGTGTCTAAAATTAAATTCTAGATATTATTTGAAATCACAATCTGGGTCCACTGAAGACAAGGAGGTGAGCTAGCCTCAGGATCACTAAACTGAATTTTTTTCATAACCTTCACATGGTGACTGTGGTAGTTATGTTTGTGTGCCAACCTGGCTAGGCCTGGTTGAGTGGCTGGGCAGCTGGTGGTAATTAATCCCCACGAGGAGACTGGCAATCAGCTCCATGGTGGGATCTACTGCAAGCAGCTGAGTAGCTGCTTTGGGTATGTGGTTTGCTTCCTATATATAAGAAGCAGCTTTGGGAATGGTCTCTAGCCTATGGCATGCTTGGACCCTGCATGTAGCCATGTCATTGCTCTGCAGCCTGCTATGCTCTGCCGACCTTGGGACTTACCATGGACTTCAGTTAATGGCCTGCCATGTGGATTGGTAACATCGGGACTGTGTCTTTTTACTTGTCAACCTTGGGGCTTCTCAGCCTCAGCAGCCAGCAGCTGTCTGAGTGAAGAAATGCCTCTTGCTCCAGTGGGCTGGGAGCAGGAGGCAAAGCTGGACCCCAAGGTTGAGGGGCTTTCACTCAGTCCCTAGAGCCTGACACTTTGAACTTGGACTTAAAGCCTCCAAATGGTAAGAATAAACTCCTGGTTGTTAAGGCCATCCCATTTGTGGTATATTCGTGTTAATGCGGCACTAGGTAACCAGAACAGTGACTTAGATGTAGGCAATCAGTGCATATCTGTAAACATAAACAGGAGTCAGAACAGTGCAATTGAAGGAACATCTGAGCAGAAATAAAATATTAATTCTAGCTTTAATTCTATTGCTGAGTCACCATGCAGTATTTGCAACTTGTTTCCAATTCATGGGCTTCAGTTTCCTTAACTGTGATTTTAGAGTTATCCATTGTATGAAATTTATTACCCTTTAGCTCCACCAATATATAATACTAACAATATCCCTTTGAAAATATTTGAATTAAAGTATTTGATTGCTTCTATACTAAAACTAAACCAAACTCACTGCCCTCAAGTTGGTCCCGACTCATAGCGACCCCTCCTTGGGTTTCCAAGGTGGTATTACTACGGAAGTAAATTGCCCAACCTTCCTTGCAAGGAGTGGCTGGTGGGTTTGAACTGCCAGTCTTCTGGTTAGCAGTCAAGTGCCTTAGACACTACACCAGCAGAGCTCTATAGCACAACTGTATTCCTTTTAGCTGTTGTTCTGGTTGCCTAGTGCCGCTCTGACAGAAATATATACACCACAAATGGCATGACCTTACCAAACAGGAGTTTATTCTTACAGTTTGGAAGCTTTAAGTCCAAGTTCAAAGTGCCAGGCTCTAGGGGCTGGGTAAAAGCCCCTCAACCTTAGGGTTCAGCTCTGCCTCCTGCTTCCGGCCCACTGGAGCTAGAGGCTTTTCTTCACTCAGACAGCTGCTGGCTACTGAGACCGACAAACCCAAGGTTGACAAGCAAAAAGGCACAGTCCCAATCTCACCAAACCACACAGCAGGCCTTTAATTTAAGTCCATTGAAAGTCCCAAGTTCAGCAGAGCATAGCAGGCTGCTGAACAACGACACGGCTGCATGCAAGGCTCAAGCGTGCCATAAGCTAGAGACCACTCCCAAAGCTGTTTCTTATATATGGGAAGCAGACCACATACCCAAAGGCTGCTACTCAGCTGATCCCAGTAGATTCCACCATGGAGTTGATTGTTATTCTCATCATGGGGTATACTACATCCAGCTGCCTAGCTACTCAAACAGGCCTGGCCAAGCTGACACACAAACTTAACCACCACAGCTGTTTATAGTAAATGTCTCAAAATGAAAGGAAGGAAGGAAAGGTGGGAGGGAGGGAAGGATGGAGGGAAGGAGGAAGGCAAAGAGGAAAGGAAGGGATAGAAAGGAGGCACAAATCTCACTTTAGTGTATAGTACATAAACTCATAACAAGTAAGAAACAGGGGTATTTCTGTGCTAGTTTCTTGAGGGAACTTAAACTAAAAGTTGGAGTTGAATGCCTCCGGTTTAACAAATTCTGGAATAACTTTATTTCTCTTAGAATTTTGGACCTCCAAAAACCTAACTGATGATTGTACAATTTGTTCTTTATTGTGATAAAGAAGATTAAATTGTTATTTATGATCATATATAAATTACTATATGTTGAATGTCTCAGTGGGAAAATGAGTGATTTATAAATGCTATTATTACTGTTAGCATTAGCACTATTCTTGTTCCTGGAAATAAACTAGAGTATGATTCTCTGTGGACTCAATAAATTATTAAAACTATATTGGCCCTCTACTGCACATGTTTTTAATTTTTTTCTTTTAAATTCTCATCTAATTCTTGAGTAGAAATACACACACACACATACACACATTGCTATGTGTTCTTCTTAATTCATTTTAATGTTTGTGATAATTATAGTCACTTATGAATAAATTTGTCTACTTATTTCCTGAAAATTGAACTGCAGGGTCTTTTTATCGTTTCAAAATGAAGATACTGGAAGATTTGGCATCTTTACAGTATTTCAGTTTAAGCATTCCAAAAGATCTGCTCATGTTGCAAAATATTTTACAAAGGTTTTATCTAATATAATTAAATCCCAATAGAAAGCTTAGATTCTTCATTTTCCTTCTTCTATTTTCATTTGTTCAAGTATTATGTGTATATTGGACAACTTTTGCTCTACTTTTTGAAATTCAACATTAGATATGTGTTTATAAGTATTGTTTATTAGGTAAATAGTTATGAGACATGTTTGCAATATTTTTCAAGGGGTACTAGTTTAAAATTGATTTAAGGGTACTAATGAATGATTCTTAGGAATTTTGGCAGAATAAGGGCAGTTATAAAAAGGAACAGCAACACTGTCCGTGTAGCGTGGTACCACTCTCCCAATTAACAATACTGTACATTAAAACTTTTGCTCAGCTGAGCAGCTGACTATGCTAATTCTTCAGGGTTGTGTTAAGGCTTACTAATTTTTTTTTTTTCCTTAAGCCTACTTGCCAGGAATAGAATGGGAAAATAAAATTTTTCAAGGTCAGGGGAAATGCAATTGCATGGTTGTTTCATTGGTATAGTCCCTAAGTATATTCTTGCATGTTTACATTTCTGGAGATTTTGGTCTGATTGTAGCTCTTTCACAATCATGCATAGACACACACACAAAGAAAGAACTTTCATGGATATCTTTTTATTTATCTAACATTTAAATACTTGCTTATAGTCTGACTTACCTCCTAAGTTATTGCAAAAACGGCAAGGAGGCCACATGTTCTGACCTCCTCTAATCTCACAAGAGGAAGACAGGATTACCAGCAGTAACCCAAGGCCTATTACTGAAAGGCCAAACATGCTGCCTCCCTCCAGCCCTT
>NW_006922039.1:1625566-1627454 GCF_000298275.1 Orycteropus afer afer
ATCACTGACTCAGAAACTAAAACTCAGATTATTGTCAGACTACCTTTGAGATGCAGAAAGCAATTTGGCTCTTTGATCTGATCCCCGAGAACTACAAAGACAGAGGTTCACCTGGGGGCCTGATACAGACTAAGCCTCATGAGGCATGATATAATTTGTCATGGCCGCATAGTGAGGCCAATAAAGGCTTTGGAAGATGAAGGCTCAGTGGAGCTTCTGGGTTGGTGACCATGCACAGCAGAGTGTAATGCATTCCTTCCTGAGATCTAGTAGCTCTGCACTGGGGCCCACACACCTGGCCCTATATATCTTATCATTTATATTCTTTTTTTATATTAAAGTTATTACTACAGAGGGAGCTGGCCAGTCTGAAGTGGAAGGAGTCATTTGGATTCCTGGGATTGTGGATGGTACTCTGAGGTAGTAGAGGAAAACCCCAGGTTTGGGCCAGCTGGTCTGAAGTGGACTAAGTCATATGGACCCCTGAGCTTATGACCAGTACTCACTGACCTAGACCTGAGTGCCTGGGGATGAGAGAGAGAAGGGTTATGCAAGCAGCTGGGGTCTGAACTAAGCAGGGAAGAGAAGCTGAGCTTTCCATAGGACACAGCTGGCTTGTGTAGTGGGATTTGGTATCCATCACACAATTTGGCATCAGAAGCAGGTACACAATGGAATACTATGCTACATTAAAGAACAATGAAGGATACATGAATCATTTCACAATGTGGATGAACCTGGAGGACATTATGCTGAGTGAAATAAGAAAATTGCAGAAAGGCAAGTACTGTATGAGCACATTACTGTAAAAAACAAAGAAAGGTTTGCTTGGGAAACGGAACTCACTTTGTAGGTTACCGGGATGGTCAGGGAAGGGGAGGGATTAATTTTGGGCTAGTTGGGGCCCACACACTGACATGGGTAAGGGGGGTGATATACAGAAAGGATCTGGGACCACCATGATAAAATTAGGAAATGGAAGCACACCGAATTGGGCACATAAGAGATAGAAGATAGATGCCAATATCAACCAATGTGTCCACAGTACTGCATTACCATTAACACCAAACACCAGGCTACAGATAAACACATCAACACCTGAGAGGATCAGATGGGGGTCAGTGAACAGGAGTATTTTCTAGATCAAGGATAGATTCAGTTGAGGCTAATCTTGGACAGATATCAGTGATGCAAAATAACTGCAATCATTACAGAAAAAATAGAAGACAGACACAGAGTAATCCCTAAGAGACACAGTCTCAGGACCGTAGTACTGGGGTACACCAGACTCAATTGGCACAACAAAATACATAAAAGCCTTGTTCCTCATCCTACATTGCTGAGTAGTGACTGGGGTCTTAAAAGCTTTCAAGTGGCCATCTAAGAAAAAAAGGAAGAAAGAAACAAGGACATTTGGAAGCAATCAGCCATAGGACATGATGGCCCTCGAGACAAGAAGAACTACATGGTGCCCGGCTACCAATGTCAACCACTCAGGAAAGAATCAAATCTGGAGATCCTGGATAGAGTGGGAGGAGAAATGTGGAACAAAATCCAGAAATTCAATAATGACCAGAATTACTGGTCTGATGAAGTCTAATGAGAGTCCTAATACTATGGCCCTGGAATACATTCTGTGTCTGGAATAAAACTCACTCCAGGGGCTGGCTCTCAGCCCAAGAGTTAACAAGATGTTCATGCAGACAACTCAACTCAGGATGACTCACCCACATACTCTATGGCAATGCATCCATTAGAGCAATGGACCATGGGGCACCAGAGGACAAACATTCAAGCTGCGGAAATGCAGGACAAACAGGAGTACATAAATATGAGGAGCACAGGGGAAGGGTTGCAGAGTAAGGAGAGGAGACTGGGTTAGGGTTGG
>NW_006922039.1:1627554-1628104 GCF_000298275.1 Orycteropus afer afer
GGACAGGGCAGGGCACCCAGGTTCCATCTGAGCACACAGACTGTGATGGAGTTGTGGGCCCAGAAGGTAGGTGGGTGTGAGGGATGGCCGCGCCTCCATTCACCAAGTGGGTGTGGGGTATAAGAGTAATAAGAGGAATGTGGTACTTTTTCAGTCTTGCACGTCTGGAGTGTCTTTGGGTTTGCCGGAAAGCAAAACATGTTCTTAAGCCCCAGGAAACTGTGGGAGTGCTGCCTCTTTAAATATCCAAAATAGTCAAGCCCCTTTTAAAGCTTCAAAATGGCGGTGCCCTCCAGATTGGCAAAAGTCCTCAGCTCAGTCCCCCTTTTTTTTCATCCTCTCCGTTTATTCCCCAGCCACCAGAGCAGTCCTATGTGCAGTCCCTGGCTAGCAGGGTGATTTTTAGGTTAATTCTTAGGTCCTACCACAACTCAGGAATCTCCAAGCTGTCTGTGCCTTGCCGTCAGGATCGCTGCCAGACAGCAGCTCAGTCTGTCTCCTTATTGGTATTTTCACGCAAATTTTTTACTAGTTGGGGTTTAGTCCACTT
>NW_006922039.1:1628204-1629674 GCF_000298275.1 Orycteropus afer afer
AATAAAAAAAAATAGTAAGAAATAAAAAATAGGATATCTTTGTCTCCCTGGGCTGGTTTGCATAATTGGCATAGTGAGCAAGGGCCCTGATAGTGCAAAACATTTTTCATGGATGAACACTATTCATTGCTCAATGAATGCTGCCCTGAAAATGTCTGCATTCTACTGTATGCAATCTGAATTTGATAGATAACATATCAAAGTAAAAGTATGATTAAAGATTGCATATGGAATTAAGGCTATCATTCATCTGACCTTAAAACAGGGAAAACATCATGAGTTATCTGAGTGGATCTAATGAAATCACAAAGGTCCTTAATAGTGGAAAATGGAAATGGAAGAAGGGAAACAAAACTGCAGCTTGAGAAGGGCTTGAGCCAATGCTGCTAGGTTTTAAGATGGAAGAAGGCCACAAGCCAAGGAATACAGGTGGCCTCTAGAAGCTGAAAAAAGGAAAGAAATTGGATTCTCCCCTAGAGTGTCCAGAAAGGAATGTAATGCTATCGATACCTTGATTTTATTCCAGTAAGACCCATTTCAAATTTATGACCTCTAGAATTTAAATATATTTTAAAAAATGTGCTATCTCAAACCCCTAAATTTGTAGTAATTTTTTGTAGAGGTCTTTTGTGTCCCTGGTAAGATTTATTCCCCAAGTATTTTGTCTTTTTGTAAATGATATTGATTTCCTTATTTCTTTTTCAGCAATTTCTTTGCTGGTGTAGAGAATCCAACTGATTTTTGAATGTTGATCTTATATCCTGCCACGATGCTGAATCTCTCAATTAGTTCCAGTAAATTTTTGACTGAGTCTCTTGGGCTTTGTAGGTATAGGATCATATTGTCAGCAAATAGGGATAGTTTGACTTCTTCCTTACTGATTTGGATGCCTTTGATTTCCCTTTCTTGCCTTATGGCCCTGGCTAGGACTTCCAGTACAATGTTGAATAGAAGTGGTGATAGTGTTCCTTGTCTGGTTCCTGTTCTCAAGAGGAATGGTTTCAGTCTTTCTCCATTGAGAATAATGTTGGCTGCTGGTTTTGCATAAATGTCCTTTATTATGTTGAGGAATGTCCCTTTTATTCCTATTTTGCTGAGAGTTTTGATCAGAACTAGGTGTTGGATTTTATAAAATGCTTTTTCTGCATCAATTGATATGATCATGTGGTTCTTCTCTTTTGTTTTATTTCATGTGGTGGATGACGTCGATTGTTTTTCTAATGTTGAACCATCCCTGCATAGCTGATATGAACCCCAGTTGATCATGATGAATGATTTTCTTGATATGTTGTTGCAGCCTATTGGCTAGGATTTTATTGAAGATTTTTACATCAATATTCATGAGGGATATTGTTCTGTAGTTTTCCTTTTGAGTGATGTCTTTGCCTGGTTTTTGTATCAAGGTTATGCTTGCTTCATAAAATGAGTTAGGGAGGATTCCATCCTTTTCTATGTTTTGGAATAGTTTGA
>NW_006922039.1:1633681-1644241 GCF_000298275.1 Orycteropus afer afer
TGGTTTCCCTTTTCTTTGTTGAAGAGGGTCTGTGCAGTCTTTCTGCCTAGTCTGCTATCTTCAGTTTGTAGTAATTTTTTAAATAAACTATAGGAAATGAATATATCTGCCTTCAAATCATGACTTGTTATTTTTGCAGTCATTGATGTTATTTTAGTCAAATTTTTAATAATTAACCTGGTATTAAAAGAGTCAAATTAGAACAACATTTTAGTTGAAAAAAAATGTTCCTGTTCAATGCCATTTGTCATCATGGGGTAAAATGAGACACTAAAGAGTGTCTCTCAAATAATATAACTTCCAGGTTTCAGAAACATATATTAAATGCCTTATCAGGTAATGTCTCTAGATACATAGAGCAAGATTGACTGATTCTGACTGAAAAACTGTCAGTAGAATGAAACATCTGTGTCCCAAGTACTTGTTCTCCTCCCAAGACATACTTGCTATTTTGTGAATATGCAAAATAATGATATATGAGGAATGAGATAAAGATAGGTAACTGGTATCAAATACATAATTTATTTAGTGTTAATCAATCAAGCACTTACTATGTGGCATGGGTTATAAGACAGATCTATGACTAACTCCAAGTTCACTAGTAACTTACAGCCTAATGGAGAAGATAAAACATACACTAACTAGTCATCACCAGTATGATATAGTTAAGTGCTAATATGTACGGTATTGGAAATTAGAGAATTACATAATAACTTCCAGCTTTATCTGAGCCAATAAAATACATACAAACACAATTGAATAGTGGATTCATAGAAGACAAGCAACCTGCCCTTGGACTGAAGGGATTACTTAAGGGATGACTATTATTTAATTATTATTTAATTGATAGTTATTTAATTTGAGGAAGTAGTTCAAATAATAGCACAAGACATGAAAAACATAAGTTGTTTTCTTAACAGTAAAGGTTGACTAAACCAGCCAAAACCAAACTCATGCCATCAAGGTGATTCTGAGTCATAGCAAGGCCCTTTGGGTTTCCAAAGAGGTAAATCTTTACGGAAGTAGATTGCCCCAACTTCCTTCCATGAAGCAACCAGTGGATTTGAACTGCCACCCTTCTGGTTAGCAGTCAAATGCCTTAGGCACTGCACCACCAGAGCTCAAAGGTTGACTACAAAAAGTAAAAATTCCTGATAGGCTGACTACCTTTGAGACTGACAGTATTATCTTTGCGGAAACAGAATGGTTTAACACTTTTCCTATGGTAACAGATCTGTTGTGTGGTGAGGCCAGGACTAAAAGTCTGGCCTGTCTGGCCCAGTCTCTACTGTCATGCACTTGAAAAGTTGGGGTGTCGAGGAAAAATGAGATTGGATAGGTTTCAAACACTTATCAAAAACTTCTTTCAACTTTTAGTTAAGCATACTTCCAAGTGAAGAATATATTTGCATATATACATACCTAACCTTTGAAAAGTAATTATTTCTTCAACCAGTTAATCTGTCCATACCCAGTAAGCTTCTATACAGTCATGCATCATTTAATGTCCATTAGGGCAATGTCTGACCACATATACATCTGCCTTCCTATAAGATGTCTTTTGTTTTTTAAATTTCCCGTAAACCAAAAAACAAACCAAACCCACTGCCAAAGTGTTGATTTTGACTCATAGCTACCCCCACTGGGTTTCCGAGGCAGTAAATCTTTATGAAAGTAGATTGCCCAGTCTTCTTTCTGAGGAGTGGCTGGTGGGTTTAAATTGCCAACCTTCTGGTCAGCAGTCAAATTCCTTAGGCACTGCACTACCAGAGCTCCTTAAAATTTCCCCTAATACTTAAAAAAAAAAACCCAAAAAACCCTCAGAAGGAATGAGCAGCAGGGCTGCAGCAGGGCTCAGTGTGTATCGCAATTCCCACAGCTTCCTTTTACTTTGCCTCCTCCTTCCATTCTCCTAGCTTCATTCACCCACCCAACAGCAATGCAGACTTTCATTTTCAGGCTCAGGGCAGCGCCTGCCGTGGATCCTCTGTTGCCGCCAAGGGCACTAGCTTCACTAGGCAGGCCTGGGATGTTTGTAGGCTCCCAGCTTCTGGTCCTGACAGTGGCAGCTGCACATGATTAGTCCCCATGGACACCTCTTCTCGCCCCTGCCCTGCCCTGTGCTCAGAAGTGCATGAAGTCCTGATAGAGCTGCCAGTGCAGCCCCAGTCTGGCTCAGCTGCACGCTCAATAAGGTCAGCCTCCTGTATCCAGTGGATATAGCACTGGGACTTTGTCCACCAGGCTTCCATAAGGTTTTAATATATTAGGCTTTATGGGGATTTAACTATGGATTGTATGAGAACTGCCTGTGTATAATAATGTGGTGTTCATCACATAATGTTCTATTTCATAGAACATATTTAGGAGCTCTGGTGGTTCAGTGGCTAAGGTATTTGGCTGCTAACCAAAGGGCCGGCAATTTGAAACAACCACCTGTTCTATCGGAGAAAGATAAGGCAGTCTGCTTCTGTAAAGATTTACAGCCTTAGAAACTCCTGGGACAATTCTACCTTGTCTTATAGGGTCGCCAGGAATCTGAATTAACTGGATGACAGTAGGTTTGGTTTTTTATTTTATCATGATGTTAAGCAATGCACACTTGTATTTCTTTGACATATGAATGTAGATTGCTGAAGCACCTGTTAACATCTACAGTGATTTGTCTCAATGTTATGAGAATGAATTTAATAGTGTGATAGGCTTTGCTCTTGTCACAAGAAAAATATGGAGTTCTTTAAAAACATGATATTACAGGTTAGCTGTATTAAATACTTCATAAGTCATACTTATGAAAAGATACTTATGCAAAAAGATGTTAAGTAGGCTTTGGGGTATTGCTTTTTTAAGAAATTAAGAAATGTCAATCAGAGATGCTTAAGTAAATGGTCAAGTGACGAATTGGAATCATTTTTGCTGCATTTAAAATCTAGTACATGATTAAAAGCCTATAAAATTCTGAATTATTATTTATAAATTAATATGACATTCTTCAGAACAGGATAGCAAGTATCATTAAGCCTATTAATGAGTACAGAGGTCTTAACAGGTGACAGGGTGTACTATCAATCTCAGGTTGAAAATAAGTTGAAGAAAACATATTTTGATAACAGCTTTTTTTTACAGTAAATTTTAAGTATGGCTTTCTGAATTTTGTTCCACTCATTGTAAACAAAATGACTATTAATTTAACAGCTATTCAAGTTTCATGAACATACTTGTAGGATTTAAAGAAAACACAGTTGGGATATTATAAGATACTATATATATACTCCATATATATATATGGAGTTTTATGTGTGATATGAATTGGAACATGTGAATAATAAAGGATTGGAATGATTTCAACTCATAACAACTCCCTTTGGGTTTCCAAGGCAGTAAATCTTTATGGAAGTAGATTTCCCAGTCTTCCTTCCACAGAGTAGCTGGTGGGTTTGAACCGCCAGCCTTCTGGTTAGCAATCAAATGCCTTAGGCACTATGGCACCCCAATGAAAAACACAACCACTGCCTGGAGTCAGGTCTGACTCATAGCAACACCTCTTTGGGTTTCTGAAGCAGTATCACTACAGAAGTAGATTGCCCAACCTTCCTTCTGAGGAGTGGCTGGTGGGTTTGAACCATCAGCCTTCTGGATAACAGTCAAATGCCTTAGGCACTACACCACCAGAGCTCCTACTATGCCACCAGAGCATCTCTATTAGGTGTTAGAAGTTCCATTAATTGTTTGGGAGCACTAGTGTTAATTTGTAAATGAAAATCAACCTACCACCAATTTTCTCTACGTATTTCTGGGCAATAGCAAATCACTCTGCAAAATGAGGCCTGATAGTTAAAAGGTTTGTTTAAAATCAATGTGTTTTGTACTCAAAGTAAGGAAATACAATTACTATATTTATAGTAAGGTAATTGATACTCACCATCAAGACTTGCTAATTTCAGAATAATCTAAACAGCCAGTGTTGTGTCTTGATTTCGGAATGAGGACACTTGTTCACTAATAAAGTCATGGTTTCTAACTAGCACAGGAAAAAAAAAATTCATTGCCCTTGAATCTGACCCAAAGTGACCCCTCCTTGGGTTTCCCAGGTGGTATTACTACTGCAATAGATTGCCCAACCTTCGTTCTGGGGAGTGGCTGGTAGATTTGAACCACCAGCCTTCTGGTTAGCAGTCAAATGCCTTAGATACTATGCCACCAGTACAGCCTTGGGGAATGGACTTCACAATTCAAGTAATTTCATTTCTTCATCTATAGAGTGAAGCAATTCCTAGATTTTTATCTAGTGTATTTATTCCTCTAAAATTCTTTGACATTGTTGACATTGGCTGATATCAAGTTACTACACATTTTCAAGAGAACTATAAAATACAGTTGTTTGTATTTCAAAAGTAAAATGGGCTCATCCATTTCTTTTGTGTTAATAAAAATTGATACTTTTCTGAGTTTTAATGTTAACTGATATTGTGAACTAGAAATACTTGGAAGACTAAATTAGGGGAAAATAAGACAGCCATAGCTATTTAAAATACTCAGTTTCACATGCTAAGATATAAGCCTTTATATTACCAAGTAATTTTAAAGGAATGCAGATTTAAAATGTACATCATGTTAGAACCACAGCAGTGCTTGAATGACAGGATCGTAGTTATGGTTGAAGGCCTAAATCATATTAATACTGCAAATGATCTTAGTTAACACTGCAATACTGCAATATTAGAAATGGATATCTTGGCAGGAATAATACATTTATCTAGCAAATATATGGTTTGATGTAACTGTGTCAGAGCTGGCAAGGGTGACCAGAAATTTATGCAAAATGTGGAAATCTGTCTTTACTATATTTTATTTTATTTATTATTTAATTTTACTAAGTGCTGACAGTGTGTCTCATAAAGAGCCTGCTGAATTGGTATCTTGGCTCACCCTACTGGTTAAGAGATGTGTATTCAAATGTAAAAATCTGCATCTAAACATAAATTGTTTCCCCATTTCAAAACAGGAGCTCTGGTAGCATAGTGCCTAAAGCACTTGACGGCTAACCAGAAGGCTAGCGGTTCAAACCCACCAGCCACTCCTCGGAAGGAAGGTTGGGCAATCCTACTTCCGTAGTGATACTGCCTCGGAAACCCAAGGAGGGGTCGCTATGAGTCGGGCCGACTCGACGGCAAACAACAACAACAACATTTCAAAACAGTACAAACTAAACCCAAGCAATGAATTGAAATGAACCTACAAAATTTCTGCATGAAGGAATTCTTAGCTTTGCAAATGAAAATAAATAATACTTTCTCTGCATTGCTTTAGATTTCAGAAAAATACAGCATTTGTTTGTTTTAAACATGAAAAGAACTTTTAAGTATACATTTTCCTTTCCCAATGCTGTTTCTTCTATCTACTACAAGAAAGATTTTTTTTTTTTAACAAGAACAAAAACCTCTAAAAGTTTGTCTTAACATTATTTTGGATTGTGTTAGGCATTACATCCTTTTTAAACTTCTAAGACTTCCTTCTCAAAAACCAAATTAAATTATGTTTTACTTAATGAGCTCTGGTGTCCTAGTGCCTGAGGCATTTGACTGTTAATCAGAAGGCTGGTGGTTCAAACGCACCTGCCACTCCTCGGAAGGCAGCTGGGTGATATACTTCCGTAGAGATACCACCTCAGAAACCAAAGGAAGAAGGTTGGGTAATCTACTTCCATAGAGATACTGCCTTGGAAACCCAAGGAGGGATCATTATGAGTCAGAAAACGACTCGATGGCAGTGAATTTAACGAATAAACCAGATGCTGTCAAGTCAACTTGGACTCATGGCAACCTCATGCACACCACTGGGTTTTCAATGGCTGATGTTTTTGGAAGTAGATCACCAGGTCTTTTTCTGATGCCGCTCTGGGACTTGCATCTCCAAACTTTTGGTTGGTAGCTTAGTGCCTTTACCGTTTGCACCACACAGGGATTGAACTTAATGAATTGGCTAATTAAAAAGTCTAAATATGTAACAACCACTAGGAGATCTGGTGGTGTAGTGCCTAAGGCATTTGACTGCTAACCAGAAGGCTGGTGGTTCAAACCCACCAGCCACTTCCTGGAAGGCAGGTTGGGCAATCTACTTCCTTAGTGATATTGCCTCGGAAACCCAAGGAGGGGTCGCTATGAGTTGGATTCGACTCCATGGCAGTGAGTTTGGTTTGGTTTGGTAATAACCACTGCTTTACAAAGTAGTGTTCCTACAATTTTCACAGAGAACAAAAAATATTTGACAGAAAAATCTACCATTTGAATAACTTTATTCATATGGCTTACTACAACACTCAGTAAGCTATCTTTTTTTAAAAAAAATCAAATGGTCTAGAGTTTTGGAGAATTTAGAAGAATTCAGTTAACAGAGATTGAATTAATTTTGGAAGAACTCTGTTCACTGAAATACTCTAATATTAAGTAACATCCAAGAGACCAAAGGGTTTGACTTAAATAATTTATTTACATATAAATTTAAAAGATATTTGATAACAGTAATAGGAAAACTCTGGGAGTATAGCAAACAGGCAGTAATTGTACCACTAGAGGATCCCAAGCACTTGGTTGTACTAGCCAAGCTGGCCTACCTCTTGACCTTAGAAGGCATTTAAAAGAGTGGCTATTATATAATGACTCAAAGGTGGAATTAGTTAAATAATTGCTTGCATCTGTAGTTCTGATTTTAAATGACCTTAGACTGTTTCTTTAAACTCATTTAAGACAAATTTTCATTGGGTCATAGGCTTCCTTTTTGATACAAGATAAATGTCATTTGCTATATGTAGCTCTAATTGGTTGGAGTTAAAAATAGCATTTCCCTACATACTGCAAATTCAATTTTAAAATCCCTCCCCCAGTCAACCTCTTCTTGTGCTAGAAATTCATTCTCTAAAAGATTCTTCTACTTGGTTGTCAAAAAAAAAAAAAAAAAAGCCACCCACATGCCATGGCTGCCTTGTTCTTACTCTGGAATTCTGCCATTACTTAACAGTATGTGCTCAGCCACGTTAAATCTCTTACAATTCCCACCCTCGTGTTGTAGATGAGGGAAAAAATAGCCCAAAGAACTTCCACCATCTGTCATATTGAGAATGTGGAAATTAAAGGAGGGATGTTAAGTTATGGTCAAGTGTGTTTTCTTCCCAAATGGAACTTATGCATAAAAAGAAAGAAAAAAGAACATGACAGCAATAGAGCTAGAACTTCATAGGTTTAACTCAGTTGGATCTGTCAAAAGTAAAATACTATTGCAGGGGATATTCAATTTTTGTGCTGTAAGATAGCTAGTAACCATATGTAGATATTGGACACCTAAAACACAGCTAGTCTGAATTGATATGTGCTGTCAGTGCAAAATACATACCAGATTTTGATCACTTGGAAAAAGGAATGTAAAACTCAATGATAATTTTTGTATTGATTGCTTACTGAAATATGAATAGTTTGGAAATATTAGATTAAATAAAATGTATTATTAAAATTAATTTCACCTGTTATTTTGGCTCCATTTAATGTGGCTACTAGAAATTGCAGATTTCTTGCCTTATATTTTTGTTGAATAGGACACTTCTATAGCAAAAATGGTAAAGATGTTGTGTGAAGATTGCTTAATACTAATACATTTAACTTTCTTGTTTCTTATACTATAGGTGGTCAAAAATATAATTGCAAAGGCATGTACCATCTATAAATCTTCATATTAAATATTAGTATGAATTTACTAGTATTTTGAATAATGTAAACTAACATTAAAAAAACAACAAACAAAACAAACCTCTCTGCTGTTAAGTTGATTCTGAGTCATAGCGACCTCCATTGAGTTTCCATGGCTGTAAATCTTTGCCGATCACCTCATCTTTCTTCCTTGAAGCAGCTGGTGAATTCAAACCACTGACCTCTTGGTTTCACATCCAAATGCTTAGTCACTACACCGTCAGAGCTCCTTAAATTAACATTAGATTTGTTTTTAACAGTCTAAACACTTGAAACTTAATTGGAGTCTCCTCTACTCTTCAGAGTATCTTTAAAGTAGGATTATTCTTTGAACCACAAGAAGGGTAATCATATTGCCCAATTGAAAATAGTGTTTATGCAAAGTTTATCAGTTGATGATAAGAAACTATTTAAACCTCAATGTAAATCTGAAGCAAAACTCAAAATAGCAATAATAATAATAATAATAAAATACCAGGCTTCTTACTGGTCTGATAGAGATTGCTGACACTCTTGAAGTAATGGCCCTGAGTCACCTTTCAGACCTGAAATTGAAATTACCCCCTTGGCTTAACTCTCAGCCAAACAATTGACAAGCCTACAAGCTGAACACCTACACCAGGGAGATGCACTCCTTAGAACAATCAACAGTAGGAGATCAGAAGGGCAGAATTAGCACCGGGAGAAAAGCAGGGAGACAGAAATGCACAGGCAAAGGACACATGGAAAGGCTAATCACAGGGAGGAAGAGGGGGGAGAGCTGTTACACTGCAGAGAATGTAACCATTGTCACAAAGCAAAATGTGTATGATCTGTTGAGTGTAAAACATCTGCTTTGTAAAATTTCACCCAAATCACAGTAAAAAGTTTTTTTTTTCCTTTAAAGAAACTATCTGAACCTCAAAGTGGTAAGTAAACTGTACAATATAATTTATATCAACAAACAAAGTTAAATGGAGAATAGATGTACTTTCCAGAGCAGAAAGAAGAAATAATAAAGTAAAAGAGCCAAATAGAAAATTTCCAAAGGCAGCACTAGAATATAAAGTAAATTATTATAAAGAAATGTGGAAAGACCTGGAGTTAGAAAAACAAAAGCAAAAAAGCTCAGCATCTCTCAAGCTGAAGAACTGAAGTAAAAATCAAGCTTTGAGTTGCAATATTGAAAAATTCTGTGGGAAAAATATTAAATGACTCAGCAATCATCAAAAGAGCATGGAAAGAATATACAGAGTCAATATACCAAAAAGAATTGGTCAACATTCAACCATTTCAGGAGGTAGCATATAATAAACAACCAGTGTTATTGAAGAAGAAGTCTAAGCTCCACTGAAGGCACTGAAGAAGAAAGAAAAAGACTCTGGGAATTGACAGAATACCAATTAAATGCTTAAACAAACATGCAACACAGAAGGTGCTTACTTGTCTATTCCGGGAAATTTGGAAAATAGCTATCTGGCAACTAACTGGAAGAGATATGTATTTGTGCCAATTCCCAAGAAAGGTGATCCAAAAGAATGTGCAAATTATCCAACAATATAACTAATATCACATGGAAGTGAAATTTTGCTGAAGATGTGTCAAAAACAGTTCCAGCACTACATTGATAGGGAACTGTTTGAAATTCCAGATGGATTGAGAAGAGGACATGGAATGAGGGATATCATTGCTGATGTCAGATGGATCTTGAATGAAAACAGAGAATACCAGAAAGATGTTTACCTAGGTTTTATTGACTATGCAAGGACATTCAACTATATGTATCATAACAAATTATGGATAGCATTGCAAAGAATGGGAATTCCAGAACACTAAATTGTGCTCATGTGGAACCTATACAAAGATCAAGAGGTAGTCATTAGAACAGAACAAGAGAATACTGCTTGGTTTAAAATCAGGAAAGTTGTGTGTCATGGTTGCATCCTTTCACCATACTTATTCTATCTGTATGCTGAGGAAATAATTTGAGAACCTGGACAATATAAAGAAGAACATCACATCAGGATTGGAGAAAGACTCATTAACAATCTGCAATATGCAGATGACACAATCTTCCTTTCTGACAGCAAGGTGGACTTGAAGCACTTACTAATGAAGATCAAAAACTACGGTCTTCAGTATGGACTACACCTCAACATAAACAAAAAGGAAAAATCCTCACAACTAGACTGGTAAGCATCATCATGATAAAGAGAAAAGACTGAAGTTGTCAAGAATTTCATTTTGCTTGGATCCACAATCAATGCCTATTGAAGCTGCAGTCAAGAAATCAAAAGATGGATGTAGTGCATTGGACATATATGCTGCAAAACATCTCTTTAAACTGGAAAAGAGACCTTGGATAAGCAAAGCACTATCAGAGAAGAGGAGCAAAGAAGGAGGCCTCACATTCTCAGATCTCAAAACCTACTATACAGCCACAGTTGTCAAAACAGACTGGTATTCATACGACTACAGATACATAGACCAGTGGAATAGAATTGAGAACCCAGAAACAGATACCTCGACCTATGGCCAACTGATATTTGACAAAGGGCTAAAAACGATTAAATGGGTGAGAGATAGTCTCTTCAACAAACGATGCTGGCAAAACTGGTTATCCATTTGCAGAAAAATGAAACAAGATCCATACCTCACAGTATACACAAAAACTAACTCCAGATAGATCAAAGACTTAAAAGTGAAATCTAAAAATATAAAGTTTCTGAAGGAAAAAATAGGGGCAAATTTAAGGACCCTGTTCAGGTGGCGTAGTGCCTAAGGCATTTGACTGCTAACCAGAAGGCTGACGGTTCAAACCTAACAGCCATTCTGTGGAAGG
>NW_006922039.1:1644481-1646896 GCF_000298275.1 Orycteropus afer afer
AGGATATTCAGGCAGACAACAAACACATGAAGAAATGTTCACGACCATTAGCCATTAGAGAGCTGCAAATCAAAACATGATACTATCTTCTTCTAACAGTAGTAGCAAAGTTCAACAAGGCAGAAAATAACAAATGCTGGCAAGGCTGTGGAGAGATTGATTGAGATTTTCATATACTGCTGGTGGGACTGTCAAATGATACAACCACTGTGGAAATCAGCTGGTGATTCCTTAAAAAGTTGGAATTATATATAGTATTTGATCCAGCAATCCCATTGCTAGGTATATGTCCCAAAGAAGTGAGAGCCAGGACAAGAACAGATGTGTACACACCCATGTTCATTGCAGCACTATTCAGAATAGCAAAGACATGGAAACAACCTAAGTACCCATCAACAGAAGAATGGATAACCAAACCATGGTATATGCATAAAATGGAATACTGTGCAACACTGAAGAATAATATAGAATCTGCAAAACACTGCATAATGTGGATGGACTTGGAGGACATTATGCTGAGTGAAATAATTAAATCACGGAAGGAGAAATATTAGTTTGCTATTGTAAAATGTCAAGGAAAGGTTTATATATGGAAGGAAACTTTCTTTGTTGGTTACCAGGGCTTTGAGGGGAGGGGAAAGGACACTGCTAGATAGGTGGAGACAAGTAGTGATTTGGGTGAAGGGAAGAGCAATTTACCATAAGTGAGTGATCAGCATGGTGGCACTGAGGAAGAAGACATAGATAGGTATACAGGAAGTACAGACAACACAGAGTAACCCTTTTGCATATACATTACTGCATTGTCAGTGATGGCAAACATTGATCTACGGGGTGCATAGATGGGTGGACAGGCTGAATGATTAGATATGTCTAGGCAGGGAGCACTGTGGCCATGACCATGTATAGGGTTAGCAGACAATGTTTGTACATGCATTTTTGTATGTGCTATAAGAATGTCCAGCTGACAAGGGACAAGGTTGTGGTGGCTTCTTGGCCACAGCCAGGTACCTGGAAGGAGTGAGTATTTGGACTTGTTGGCTCGGGACCATGGTCACAGGGGATATCAGGTTCAGCTGGCATAACATACTACACAAAAACATTGATCCACATCCTACTTTGGTGAGTAGTGACTGCGGTCTTAAAAGCTTGATCATGGCCATCTAGATGCAATGATGGGTCTCTCCTCATCCAGAGCAAAGAAGAATGCAGAAAACCAAAGACACATGGAAACAATTAGTCCAAGAGACTGATAGACCATGTGATCCTCAGCCTATGTGACCAGGAGTCCAGAAGAACTAGATGGTGGTTCTCAGCTACCACTGTCAACCACTTGGAGGGGGATCGATACAGGAAATCCTGGATAGAGTGGGAGAACAATGTGGAGCAAAACTCAAAATCATAAATAAGCAAACAAACAAACAAAAAAGACCAGGTTTTCTGGTCTGTTGGAGACTGATGAGATCCCTGAAACTATGGCCCCCAGTTACCCTTCAGGTCTGGAACTGAACTCACTCCTATGGCTTCCAGATAAACAATGGACAGGCATACGGGGTGAACATTTACATTAGGTAGATACACTCCTTGGAGTGATCAATCATGGGAAAAGAGAATGGCAAAATTTGCATAGGGAGATAGTTCGGGATAAAGAATGCATGGGAGGGAAGGACCTGGGGAAGAGGTAAGTACAGGGAGGAAGTGGGAAGAGAGCTGTTACATTGTGGGAAATTACAGTCAATGTTTTGAAACAAATGTGCATGCATTGCTGTATGGAAAATGCATTTGGTCTGTAAATTTTCACCCAAATCACAATAAAAAATAAAATAAAACAAAAGCTCTTGAAAGTGTTAAAAAGCAAAGGTGTCGCCTTGATGACTAACGTGTGACTGACTCAAGTAATGATATTTTCAATCACCTCATAAACGTGTGAAAGCTGGATAATGAATAAGTAAGACTGAGGAGCAATTGGCAACTTTGAATTATGATGTTAGTAAAGAATATTAAAGATATGGAAGCCAGAAGAATCAACAAATCTGTCTTGGAAGAAGTACAGCATGAGTTCTCCTTCGAAGCTTTGAGGGTGAGACTTCGTCTCAAGTACTTTGGACTTCTTGTCAGGAGGGATCAGGCCGTGGAGAAGAACATCATGTTTGGTAAAGTAGAAGGTGAGCGAAAAATAGGAAGACCCTCAAGTAGATAGATTGACAGCGGCTGCAACAATGGACTTAAACATAGTAATGATTATGAGGATGGCACAGGACTGGGCAGTGTTTCTTTGTGTTGTTCTGGGTCACTATTACTTGGAACTTACTCAATGGCACCTTACAACATGTAGTTTTAACTAGAGGAAATTTTCATTTCACTTTCCTGTATTTCATGTTTTCCTCCATTTGAAAGCACTTTTTTTTTTTTTTT
>NW_006922039.1:1647570-1649499 GCF_000298275.1 Orycteropus afer afer
TCTCCTCCCATCCCTGCCCAGTAACCCTCCCCTGTGCCTCTCATACTTATGCACTCCTATGTGTCTTGCATTTCCTCCATGAGAATGTTGCCCCTCTGGTGCCCCATGGTCGATTGCTCCAAGGGATGTATTTCCATAGAGTATGTGGGTTCATCACATTGGGTTGAGTGGTTTGCATGTGCATCTTGTTTACTATTGGGCTGAGAGCCAGCCCCTGGGAGTGAGCTTTACTCTAGGCTCAGAACGTATCCCAGAACCATAGTATTGGGGTCTCACTGGACCCCATCCAACCAGTAATTCTGGTCATTATTGAGTTTTTGGATTTTGTTGCACATTTTCCTTCACCCTCTACCCAGGACCTCCAGATTTGTTCCTTTCCAGAGTGCTTGACATTGGTAGCCAGACACCATCTAATTCTTCTAGTCTTGAGGGCCATTGTGTCCTAGGGCCGATTGCTTCCAAATGCCCTTGTTTTTTTGCACTCTGCTTCCGATGATAGGAAACCATTAGTTGTATCTTAGATGGCAGCTTGAAAGCTTTTAAGACCCCAGTCACTACTCACCAATGTAGGATGAGGAAGAAGACTTTTATGTATTTTGTTGTGCCAATTGAATCTGGTGTCCCCCAATACTATGGTCCTGAGTTGGTAGATCCATTGGCTCTCTCTCCCACAGTGTCTGGCTGTCTGTGAGGGATTTTACTCTATGTCTGTCTTCTGTTGTTTCTGTAAGGATTGCGGTTATTTTGTATCACTGGTATCTGTGTAAGATTAGCCTCAGGTGAATCTATCCTTGGTCTAGAGTATAATCCTGTTCACTGACCCCCCATGTGATCTTCTCAGATGTTTATGTGTTTATCTGTAGCCTGGTGTTTTCTGTTAATGGTAATGCAATATTGTGGATATACTGGTTGGTATTAGCATCTGTTGTCTATATATTATGTACACAATTTGGTGTCTTCCCTTTTCACAAGGAAAGCCTCACTAATTTTGAGTGTGAGATTTCCAGTTTGACTACATTCTTGGAAATTTGAAGTTATTTAGCTATGTTAAATATAAGTAAATAAGGGAATGCATATCATATAAGCTGCATTCAAAATGAAGAAATTACATGAATTTGATAAACTTACATAATTATAGAATCTTTCAGCTTTGTGATTATGAGTAATATGTTTTTCTTTTGAAATGTTTTTCAGTTTTCTTGTTATAGCTGTTTGTTCTAATTTTTATTATCAATAATTAAAAAAACTGTGATAATTATGTCAGTTCTTAAGATCAAGTACAAATATTCTTCCTTCAAGGAATTCTCCTTTTTTTATACTTTGATCCCATATCCTGGAAAATCATTAGGGACTCATATGCACAACTGTTCATTTAGTTAGTCCTTGAATTATCTGACAAATCTCATTTTAAATAAGTAGAAAATAGGTTATAAGAAAAGAAATTACTTTTGCTTATTACAGTTCCCAGAAATTATGTTCTAAAGCTCAAAGACACTTTTGATTTATTAACTAGTGTGTGATTGGAGGAGCCCACATACGTCTGGGAAATATCTTATAGATTCAGATCAGAATGCGAGAGTAGAGAGATAGTAACTGACTGGATTTCCCCAGTGCCAAAGTATGTTTCTCAATGTGAAAAGAGTAGAAATTCCCCCAACAGCTTTTTATATTATTTCCTCGAATCTACCAGAAGTGAGTTTCCTTCCCCTCTCCTATCTTAGAACTGTTTACGTTGGGGAGATGCTCATCAATTTTGCAGATCTTTGTAGTGTCCTAAAAGGTTCTATCACCTTAAAGTATTGAATTTATATATTAGTCTCCTAATAATATAGTGGCTAAGGCACCTGACTGCTAACCAGAAGGCTGGCGGTTCAAACCCACCAGCCACTCCTCGGAAGGAAGATGGGGCAATCTACTTCCGTAGTGACA
>NW_006922039.1:1650513-1654166 GCF_000298275.1 Orycteropus afer afer
ACAACAACAACAAAAATTGATGATCGCAAACAATTTCTCATGTGTTTGTTGGCAGCCTGTGTATCCTCTTTGGTGAAGTGCCTATTCAAGTCTTTTGCCCATTTATGAATTGGGTTACTTGCCTTTTTGGTGTTGAGGTGTTGAAGTTTTCTATAGATTTTGGAGGTAAATCCTTTATCAGATATGTCACAGGCAAAAATTTTCTCCCAATCTGTAGGTTCTCTTTTTGCCCTTTTGACTAAGTCTTTTGATGCGCATAAGAATTTAATTTTTAAAAGGTCCCAGTCATCTAGCTTCTTTTTTATCTCCCGCACATTCTGGGTTATGCTTGACAGTCTATTTATGACATAAATTAGGACTCCCAGATTTTCCTCTATTTTATCTTTGATGAATTTTATAGTTTTGGGTTTTACATTTAAATCTTTGATCCAGCTTGAGTTGTTTTTTGTGTATGGGATGAGGTTGTGGCCTTGTTTCATTTTTGTATAGGTGGATATCCAGTTTTGCCAGCACCATTTGTTAAAGAGGCTGTCTCTTCTCCATTTAATGGGTTTTGGACCTTTGTCAAAAATCAGTTGTCCATAGATGGATGGGTCTATATCTGGACTTTCAATTCTGTTCCATTGGTCTATCTGTCTATCATTGTACCAATACCATGCTGTTTTGACTACTGTGGCTGTATAGTAGTTCTTAAGATCTGGGAGTGTGAGACCTCCCACTTTGGTTTTCTTCTTGAGAAGTGCTCTGCTTATCCGAGGTCTCTTTCCTTTCCATATGAAATTAGTAATTAGTTTTTCCAAGTCCTTAAAAAATTCTGTTGAAATCTGGATCGGGATTGTGTTAAATATATAGATTGCTTTAGGTAGTATTGACATTTTCACAATATTTAGTCTACCTGTCCATGAACAAGATAGGTTCTTGAATTTATGTAGTACCCTTGTTGTCTCTTATAGCAGTGTTTTATAGTTTTCTCTGTATAGGTTTTTTGTGTCTCTGGTGAGACTATCTTTTTAGTAGCTATAGTAAATGGTATTGTTTCCTTTATTTCTTTATCAGAGGACTCTTTGTTCGTGTAGAGGAATCCAACTGATTTTTGTATGTTGACCTTGTATCCTGCCACTTTGCTGAACCTCTCTATTAGTTTCAGTAGTTTTTTTTTTTTTTTTTAAATTGATTCCCTTGGATTTTCTACATACAGGATTATATCATCCACAAATAGAGAGAGTTTTAGTTCCACTTTACCAATTTGTATGTCTTTTATTTCTCTTTCTTGCCTTATTGCCCTGGCCAGGACTTCCAATACATGTTAAATAGAAGTGGTGATAGAGGGCATCCCTGTCTGGTTCCCAGTTGTAAGGGGAATGCCTTGAGTCTTTCTCCATTAATAATGATGTTGGCCGTTGGCTTTGCATATATACTCTTTATTATGTTTAGGAATTTCCCTTCTATCCCTATTTTGCTGAGAGTTCTGAACAGGAATGGATTTTGGATTTTATCAAATGCCTTTTCTGAATTGATTGATATAAGCATATGGTTCTTTTGTTTTGTTTATGTGGTGGATTACATTGTTTGGTTTTCTTATGTTGAACCACTTTTGTAAACCTGGTATGAATCCCACTTGGTCCGAGTTTATTAATTTTTTGATATGTTGTTGGATTCTGTTGGCTAGGATTTTGTTAAAGATTTTCGCATCTATGTTCATGAGGGATATTGGTCTGTAGTATCCTTTCTAGTAGTGTCTTTCCCTGGTTTTGGTGTTAGAGTTATGCTTGCTTCAAAAAATGAGTTTGGGAGTATTCCATCTTTTTCTATGTTCTGGAATAGCTTGAGTAAGCGTAGGTATCAACTCTTCTCTGAATATTTGATAGAATTCTCCAATGATGCCAACAGGGCCAGGGCTTTTCTTTGTGGGAAGTTTTTTTATGACCTGCTCAATTTCTTTGTTTGATATGGGGCTGTTCAAGCTTTTAATCTCTGAGTTGGATAATTTAGGTAGGTCTTGTGATTCTAGAAACTTGTCCATCTCTTCTAGGTTTTCAAATCTATTGGAGTATAGTTTTTCATAATATTCTGTCAGTATCTTTTTTTATTTCAGTTGGTTCTGTTGTGATGACACCATTTTTGTTTACAATTCTTGTGAATTTGATCTTCTCTTTCTTTTCTTTTGTTAGATCTGCCAGTGGTTTATAGATATTATTAATCATTTCAAAGAACCAGCTTTTGGTTTTGTTGATTTTGTTTTCTGTTTCATTTATTTCTGCTCTGATCTTTATTATTTCCTTGCTTCTAGATACTGTAGGATTCTTTGTTATTCTATTTCTAGTTGGTGGAGTTGTTAAGTTAGAATGTTGATTTTGTTTCTTTTCTCTTTTTTGATGTATGCACTTATTGATATAAAATGTCCTCTGAGTACTGCTTTTGCTGTGTCCCGTAGGTTTTGGTATGATGTGTCTTCATTCTCACTTGTTTCTAAGAATTTTTTTTTTTAATTTCAATTTTTATCTGTTCTGTTACGCAGTAGTTTTTGAGCAAGAGTTGTTCACCTTCCATATGTTTGATGCTTTTTCCTCACTCTTCCTGCTATTAATTTCTAATTTTATAGCATTGTGGTCCGAGAAGATGCTTTGCAGTATTTCAATGCTTTTGAATTTATTGAGGCTTGTTTTATGTGCTAACATATGGTCTATTCTGGAGAAGGATCCACGTGCACTGGAGAAGAATGTGAATTGTGCTATTGTTGGGTGAAATGCTCTATATATGTATATGAGGTCAAGTTGGTTGATTGTATTGTTGAGTTCTTCTGTATCTTTGTTGAGTTTTTTTCTAGTTGACTTGTCCCTCTTTGAAAGTGGTATGTTAAAGTGTCCTACTGCTATTGTAGAGTTGTCTATTATCCCTTTTAATTCAGTTAATATTTGCTTCATGCATTTTGGAGAACTTCCATTGGGTGCATAAATATTTATTATTGTAACGTCTTCTGTCAATTGACCCTTTCAGCATCATATAATATCTTTGTTTATTTCTTCTGATATTTTCAGCTTAATGTCTATTTTGTCAGAAATTAATATTGCCACTTCTGGTCTTTTTAGTTTCCATTGGCTTGGTATATTTTTTTACATCCCTTAACTCTTAATTTGTTTTTATCTTTGTGTCTAAGGTGGGTCTCTTGTAGGCAGCATATAAATGGGTCTTCTTTTCTTATTCAGTCTGCCACTTTCTTTCTCTTGATAGGTGCATTTAGTCCATTCACATTGAGTGTAATTAGTGATAGGTATGAACTGATTGCTGTTGTTCTATTGTGTTGTTTTTGTCATGTTGTTGGTGTTTCCTTGGTCCATGTACTTTCCTGTGCTGAGTTTTGTTTGTTGGCTAATGCACTTTCCCTTTTCTTCTTTATTGTTGGTTTTGTGCTTATTTAACCCATGTTTTTCTTCCTTCTGGATTTGCTTAGGGGGATTGTTACTTTTCTCTGTGGTTATCTTGGGGTATATTCTTGTCTCTACATTTTTAGAACAGTGCTTACTATGAAGACATTGTCCTGTTTTCCTCTCCATTTGAAAGTTTGTACCTAGAAGTTTTATTTCCTCTGATAGGTTAGTTGCTGTTGTTGTGTGCTGATTGACTTCCTTGGTTTTTAGAGTACAATGTTTTAT
>NW_006922039.1:1654925-1659913 GCF_000298275.1 Orycteropus afer afer
AGGTTCTCTTCATTTCTCTTAAATATTTGTTCTGTTTTTTCTCCACGCAGGCTGGTGTCCAGGGATTTGTCTTCTAGTTGGAATATGTGTTCTTCAGCCGGTTCTAACGTACACTTTCGTGCTTCTACTGTGTTGTGTAATTTTGTAATTTTGGTATTCATCTTCTGGATTTCTAACTGCTGTTTTTGTATGAGATCTGATTGTGCATTAATCTTATTATTTGTTCTTGAAAGATTTTCATGAGTACTTCCAGGGAAATGTCTGTGTTCTCCTTGTTTCTGTTTGGGGTTTCCTTAGGCTCTTGTATAGCTCTATAAACATATCTTCTACATTCCTTCTCAGATATTCTATTGCCTCCTCTTCCTCCATGTTTAAAGAGACCTTTGTTTGTGGTTTTTCTTTTAATGCCTTGTCCTGTTTTTTTGTTTGATTTGAGGTTGCCTGTTGTTTCCTAGTTATTTTGAGGTTGTCTTTAACTGTTGGTTATGTATTGATTTGTTTTGTCTTGGTTTTATGGTTTAATATTTTGAAAAGCTGAAGCTGGTGTATTTTATTTATTTATTTATTTATTTATTTATTTATTTATTTATGCTTATTAATTCAGGTATGCTGGTTGCTCTGTATTTTTCTTTGTGATGATGGAATCATTGTGTGGAATGTGGATATGGGTTTCTCTTTGTTGTAAAGAGTATTTAGAGTTTGAACTGGGAGATTTTTATGGTGTCTGAATGTGATTTCTTCTATTGGATGAGTGAAGTTATTGGTGGAGAAGGTGGGAGCAGAAAAAGGAAAGCTCGCTGTTGCCAGGGGTGGTTTCTAGGTCTTTGAGCATCATACTGTTATTTACAGGCCCATAGCTCAAATTCAGCAAAGACTCCAGTTGTTAGGAGGTTGCCACTTTCCACCAGGCTCAGAGACACAGAAAAACTCTGCTCCCGAGCCCCCTCAGCACCAAAAAAACAACCCTAGACAACTTCCTGGCTCCATTATCTGCCATGTGGGTTTCTCTCTCTGGCCCCGCCCACTTCTGGCACTGGCCCAAATGGCCCAGATTGCGATCTGCATCAGTAGTTCCTTTGTGGGTCTGCCCACATACGGTGCCAAAGATATGCTTGGTTTCAGTGGCACTAGAGTCAGTAGAGTGCCTGCTAGTAATCTGTGGTCCCAATATTACTGATAAAGTCAAGTGCAAGCCTCTAGTGCCACTAAGCTGATCCAAGCCTGCTCAATGGCCCACTGTGGAGAGAGTGGATCTACCCTCCTGCAGTACCAATGGACTCTGTGCTCAGGTTTCAGCGGTGCTGGATGTGCCCATTTGCACCTAGCTGACCCAAGTTACTGATAAAATCATCTGCTGAAGGTAGATCCTTGGGGGTGATTGCTGGCATGCTGGTGTGGTCGCTGGTGTGGTGTGTCTTCTGCCTTAAACCAGGGAGCTCTCAGATGGCTGTTCTCACCTGCCAGTTGCTGCCTTATGGAAGTCTCCAATGGCCTTTCTCAGGTGCCTGTCAGCACTCCACAGGATAGACCTTCTTTTTTTTTTTTCCCTTGTACCTTTCGCCTCTCTAATTCTACTCCTCTGAGTTTGGTGCACTCTGACTCAGTGAGTTGTTCAGAGCATCAGAATCCCTAACTCAAACTGCTGTACCTAGTTTTTCAAGTACTCAGATGCTAGAGGGAAATACCATGGTGATTACTGATGAGACTCCATTTTGAATTCCTTAAGGATTTCCTGAAGATAATTTCTTGTTACTAGGCAAGTGTGACAATCCTTTTATATATTTAGAAGTACATTGTAAATAATGTTCATAAGAAGCATAAGCACATTGATTTTCTAATTTTACTCCTTGAATATATAGCATTTGCAACACAATTTTAAGCTGTGATATAACTATATACAAGACATAGGCAAAAACAACATGCTTTAACATAAAGAGGATTATGACATCCATTCATTAAACCAGAAGACATGTACTTTCCCTAAATAATGAACACTTTAAGTATTGTATATTGATTTGATTTATGAACAGACTAATCTGAGAGATGTTAAATCATTTTTGCATCATGTAGTCATATACAATTATATGCCACTAGTGCCATGAACTGTTTTCAATCATTGATTTATGGTCTTTTGATTTTAGCTTATTCAAGACATCTAAAAAATCAAATAAAGCCCACATTCTCTACTACATTTGGGAATGGGGCCATAGCTACCCTAAGTAAATTTTCTTAAGCCTTTTTTTTATTTGTTCAGAAGATCTCTGTAGTACTGGATATTTGAGCTTTGATTAAATGTACAGCAACAGACTGCACAGAGAATGAATCATCACTTTAATGATAGTGAAATAAATCTGTTAAAATTTACTCAATTTATTTCTATTTTTAAGATGTGCATCTCCATTAACTTCATTGCATTCAGCCTTTCAATTTTTGAGAGAGTGTAGACCAATGACCTATTAATTGAAAATACCTTTTTCCAACAACATAAACTATGAATATACATGTGGACCTCATCAGCTGGAATACAAAGGAATCAAATCGAGTATGTCTGTGGAAAGAGATGATGGAGAAGTTCAAAATCATCAGTGAGAACAATGCCAGGGACTGTTGTTTTCATGTGCCATTGAGTCGGACCCGACTCATAGCAACCCTCCTTGGGTTTCCGAGGCAGTATCACTATGGAAGTAGATTGCTCAACATTCCTTCTGAGGAGTGGCTGGTGGGTTTGAACCGCCAGGCTTCTGGTTAGCAGTCAAGTGCCTTAGGCACTATGCTACCAGAGCTCCTAACCTGAATTTAGAGACCATCTCAAGAATAGATTAGACACATTGAGTCATGGGATGACAAAACAACATCACATATGAAGAAAACACAAGGTCATTAAAAACTCAGGAAAGAAAGAAAAGACCAAAATTGATTTCAGAAGAGATTCTGGACTTGATCTTGAATGTAGAATAGCTAAAATGAATGGAAGAAATGAAGCAAAAGTGCTAAACAGAAGATTTAAAAAGGCAGCTCAAGAAGACAAAGTTTAATAAAATATGCAAAGACTTGCAGTTAGAAAACCAAGAAGGAAGAATAAACTCAGAATTATTTAAGATGAAAGAACTGAGAAAAAAATTCAAGCCTTGAGTTTCAAATATTAAATGATTCTATGGGAAAAATGTTCATCAAAGCAGGAAACATTGAAAGAACATGGAAGGAATACACATAGTTATTGTACCAAAAAGAGTTGGCTGATGTTCAACAATTTCAGGAAGTAGCATATGATTGAGGACCAATGACACTGAAAGAAGAAGTCCAAGTTGAACTGAAGGTACTGGTAAAAAACAAGGCTCCAGGAATTAATAAAATACCTGTTGAGATATTTCAACAAAAGGATGCAATGTTAGAAGTGCCTATTTTTCTATGCCAAGAAATTTGGAAGATACAACTACTTGGTCAACTACCTAGCTAATCAACTGGAGAAGATTCATATATGTGCCTATGCAAAAGAAAGGTGATCCAACAGAATGTGGGAATTATTTAATATCGTTGTTATCACAGTTAAGCAAAATTTTGCTGAAGATAATTAAAAAACAGTTGCAGCAGTACATTTACAAGGAACTACCAGAAATTCAAGCAGGATTCAGAAGAGGATGTGGACTAAGGGATATCACTGCTGATGTCAGATGGATCTTGACTGAAAACAGAGATTACCAGAAAGATGTTTACCTGTATTTTATTGACTATGCAAATGCATTTGACTGTGTGGATCATAACAAATAATGAAAGCATTGCAAAAAATGGGAATTCCAGAACTCTAAATTGTGCTCAAGTGGAACCTGTACATGGACCAAGAGGCAGTCATTCAAACAAAACAAGGGGATTCCATGTGGTTTAAAATCAGGAAAAATATACATCAGTATTGTACTATTCAATCATACTTAGTCATTCTGTATGCTGAGCAAATAATCTGAAAACCTGCAACTGTATGAAGAGGATATAACATCAAGATTGGAAGAAAACTCATTAACAACTTGTTATATCCACATGGCACAACCTTGCTTGCTGAAACTGAAAATTTGAAGCACTTTGTAGATCAAAGACTATATAGCCTGCAGTATGGATTACACCTCAACATACAGAAAACAAAAATCCTTACAACAGGCTCAATAAACAACATGAGAAAATATCACACTTGTCAAAGATTTCATTTTACTTGGATCCACAATCAATGCTCATGGAAGCAGCAGTCAGAAAATCAAACAACATATTGCACTGGGCAGATCTGCTGCAAAAGACCTCTTTAAAATGTTCAAAAGTAAAGATGGCATTTTGAGGACTAAGGAGTGCCTGACCCAAGCCTTGTTTTCAATCGCCACATATGAATGGGAAAGCTGGATAAAGAATAAGAAAGACCAGAGAAGAAGAACTGATGCCTGTGAATTATGGTGTTTGTGGAGAATATTGAATATATCATGGGCTGCCAGAAGAACGAAATCTGTCTTGGAAGAAATACACCCAAATGCTCCTTAAAAGCAAGGATTGTGTAACTTTGTCTCATAAACTTCAGGCATGTAATCAGGAAAGACCAGTTCCTGGAGAAAAATACCATGTGTGGTAATGTAGAGGGTCAGCCAAGAAGTGGAAAACCCTCCGTGAGATTGATTGAAACAGGTACTTCAACAATGGGCTCAAAAATGACAATTCTGAGTATGGCACAGGATCTAACCGGTTGGCTACAAATCAGAACAAAGTGGGCAACATCTAACAACAACCACACCATAACTGATGCTAATGTTGGTTGGTGACGTCACTGCATTTCATTGATCTCTCCTCTATTTCAAACCACAGTTCAAAAGAATAAGCTTTGATCATGAGATATTATGATTGTATGACATTGCTAATACCTATGTTGTTGTTGTTGTTGTTATGTGCCGTCGAGTCAGCCCTGACTCATAGCGACCCCTCCTTGGGTTTCCGAGGCAGTATCACTACGGAAGTAG
>NW_006922039.1:1660153-1662473 GCF_000298275.1 Orycteropus afer afer
AAGTGGTTTCCAAATGGTCTTAGAGTTAATTGATTAAGTCCTGAACTTCATCAGTAGTGTAGACAGCCTTTTATAAACACTTAGACAAATGTTGGCTTTGATTTATTTGTATTCCAACTTTCTCTTCAAAGGTAAGTGTCCTATAATTTAAAATGATAGCGTAGAGGAATACTGACATGCATTTTAATAAAAAT
Organism: Orycteropus afer afer; assembly: GCF_000298275.1. Classification (NCBI taxonomy): domain Eukaryota; kingdom Metazoa; phylum Chordata; class Mammalia; order Tubulidentata; family Orycteropodidae; genus Orycteropus; species Orycteropus afer. The sequence goes on from NW_006922039.1 coordinate 1,660,348, forward strand.
TGGAGAAATGGTTACATGAATGAAGCACACGTAGGAAAGTGGATGCTATGCCTTTAAATTTTTCAAAGTATTACTGAAAAATGGAGATAGCCTTGAGGCAAGCTTGAGAACCCTGAAGTAGGAAATACATAAAAAGTTGTTTTAATTGCTAATGCATTTGTATTAACAGGGCAATCTATGACAATTGCGCTATCAATAATTACTGAGACATGGTTAAAGAATAGACATAGCAACAAGAGATGATATTGGCAGCCAAATGGAAGTCCGGTAATTGTCTGCAGTATCAAACTCTCAAGTATAATGCATTTTGAAGGTTGAGGTTTTTGAGAGCAGTTCATTATGTATTTCAAACAAAGCTCTATTTTGCTATTGTGCTTCCATCGACTGGAGTAGTAAGCACTGAAATTGTGCCCAAGGGAACTTATGTCTACCAGTTGGTTAACCTTGTGACACTCCACTAAAAAGTACCAGGTTCTTTTGAAATACATAATTCATGAACCTCTCTGATTGTTTAGCATTGATCAGCACTTGAATAAATTGAGTTGCTATCATATTAATATAAGTAGTAATGCTTTTGTGAGCTTTTCTTTTCTTTTCTTTTCTGTATTCCATCAAGTGGTTCAGGTATTTCTAGTACTTAAGACAGAAGTCAGTTTAGAAGACTGAAAAATTATGAATCCAACTACAAAGATAGCAGAATTCTGGGAACTATATCCTTCTAAATGTTTGCACATCATATTTTAACTGCAAGGTTAGGCTGCCATAAAGGATTTGTTCTCAGACTTTTTGTCTTCTGTGTTGTCAGATATGTCTATCTTTGCAATTTTTTTAAACTCTATATAAAATTATTCTTAAATCTAGGTATATTAGTGTGGTTATATACTTGCACAATATGTCAGCAGGCAAGGAGATGTAATTTACATCCTCCTGTACCTGACAAGGTAATGAACTGAAGACATCAGTTTTCTCTGAGGAGGAAAAATGGGTATAATAGTGATCTCCATGAATATAGAAACAAATGTTACTATTGTGTGGCAAAGGGATAGATTTTCATCCTTACAGGGAAAAAGTGAGAAGAGGAATCCATTTGAGAACGTGCTTGGTTACACACATAATAATTTCACTGCTTTGTCTTTTGGTATAATTTGTACATTTTAAACAAGGCAAGTTCTGGTGGTGTAGTGGGTAAGGCATTTGTTTGCTAACCAGGTCAGTGGTTAAAACCCACCAACTGCTCTGTGGGAGGATGATGAGGCAGTCTATTCAGTAAAGATTTATAGCCTTGGAAACCCAATCAACTTGATGGCAATGGGTTTTTTGGTTTTAAGCATGTTAGCAAGAGAGAAAACATCATTATTTTTTAGGGTAATTTTATCTACAGTTTGAATTATAAAATAAATTTAATACTACACAAATGAGAAATGGATCATATTTAAATAGATCATTTAACATATGGACAAGTGGTTTTCCCAATAGTGGTTGGAATCCCACATATGAAACTATCCTTATTTTTGGGAGAAAAGTCCCCTTGTTAAGAATGAAATGGCACAAATGTCTCATGTTTTCATACCTAATCACTGTTCTCTCTAGAGTGTTGTTCAAGATCTCTCAGCCATTCTACCATCAATTTGTTAGGAATACAGGCAATCTCTGAGTTAAAAGTGAGATCCATCCCTAAGTGTGTCTTAAAGTTTCGAACAGGTACATATCAGTACTTATTTACTTACTTTAGTGGAAGAAAAGACTTGAAGACTTTTCAATGATTTAAAAGCTGCATGTGTAGCAAGTGAAAGTGATTGTGATGAAGAATTTGTTGTGTGTAGGGGTTGGTTCAGTCATTTCAAACTGAGGGAAAATTTACATAACATTAAAGGGGAAGCAGGACTTACTGTATATCTGCATGAAAAGCAGCAGACTTGGAGAATTAGTTGCAGATTTACCACCAAGAAAGGAAATGTCTAGTACAGCTGAAGGGAGGTACAGGACATTCTCCAATTAGTCAGAGAAAGTGATTCAATTTTCCAGTGTATTAGCATTTGCAGGTCAAATATATAGTGATATGCAAGAGATGACCTTTTTAAAAATTTTTAAAAATAATTTTGATTCAGTAGAAGTTCACACTTCAT
>NW_006922039.1:1662928-1666419 GCF_000298275.1 Orycteropus afer afer
ATTTAATTTAATTTTCATTCTAGAATCTGTGTCAGAGATATTTGAAATAAAATTTAATTTGGAACCATAATGTCTTGTAAAAATTGTTTTCATGCCCTATGATATGCATGTGGTACTCAGCTTTGTTTATTTCAAAGGTTTATATCTTTGAGGATATAGTAAGTATGACTGAATATAAGTCCACTGTTTTCTCTTTCTTAAGGAATATTAAAAAAGATTTGAGGTGTGACAGTGTATCTTATTTCTCTCTTATTTTACACTCTAATACAATGTGAGAGTCCTGTTCTAGCATCCAACTGCTCTATCGTCTCCATTACTAGGCTGCCTGACAATTCTCCTAGTTCCTAGTAATTCTGCATTTAGAGCAGTTTGATTTTTGCCAGTAGAATACACCAGGAGTTTCCATGTTTATGAATACCTCCTGGCATGGGAGGAAAAAAGTGTAATGCTTTTAAAACATATTTGGAGAATATTTGAAAAGATTATTATAGTAATTTCTAAAATCTAGAGATTCATGAAGTAATATAATCCCCTTTTGCTTTAAGTTGAATGCTTAAAATGTCATACACACAAACATACATTGTGATCAATATGTAAATTACATTGAAAATACTACGTCTAAGAGCAAAGTGTTTTCATTGCAGTATATGTGGTAACATTTTCAGTCCTACCTAATGAACATAGAGAGAACTGAGTTTTGTGGGGATTTCATACAAATGAAAATTCAAGGTCAAATTCTAAGTCTGTGCTTAAAAGTAGTTGACAGTTTTCCAATTTTTTTTTTTAACCCACAGAAATATCTAGGTTGTCATTCATGTTTTGATAAAAGCTAATGCATTTGCTCTTCCATTGCCTACCATGTGTCAGGCTTTTTCTGTGTTCCATGTCCTCTCTTTACTTCCTTGCTGACTTTTCTATTCTCAAGTTACTTTTATGAAAGTTTGAACTATATGTATTCAGAATTCTGTTCCTAAATACAAATACAAATATTCTTAAATACTATTTTTTCTCATTTTCTTCAGAATATTCTGGGTTGCTGTTCAGAATTGTATACCCCTGGATAACTTATATTTTTAATGCATATTTAATAAAAAATAAATATTTCATCCTGACATTGTAGCACATCCAAAGGCTATTGCAGTTTATATATAAATGTGTTTTATATATGTCTTTTAATATTGATTGGATAATGCAAATTACCAGTGCTTTGTTTACCTTGATAAATCTATGTAATATTGAAAAACTATATAAGGGCAATCTATTCACATTTCACCTTCACACTGAAATTTTTCATCTAGAACTAGATTGTGAGTGATCTCTATAAGCCCAAACTAAATTTAATTCAAAGCTTAAAATGATGAAAAGTTTGAATCAAGTGATTACTTGGCACTTCTTCATATCTAAGTTTGAAATTTAAATGGTCCATAATATAAAAATATGTGCCAGTTAAAGCTCCTGCCCTACACATCACTGGTAATGACCTTGTGTTTTTAACAATTTAATTTGCAGACATAGTGAAAATGCCTCATGGATATTGAGAAGCCAGAATTCTTTGCATTGGGAAATGTCCCTTTTCCAGTAAATCTTAGAAATGTTCTTCAAATTACAATGGATTTGACTTAAAATTACTTTTTGTTATTCAATTTCCTGGGCAAGGAGTTTCATTTAGACTGACCATTCTGCATAATTCTTTTTTATTTAAAAAATAGATTTGGGTGTTCCACCATTTTTGACAAGTTCTTGAAAGAGATATTACAGTTAAAATGATTATAAAATCACAAATAATAGAATTAGTCACCTACATGTATTATCACAAAGGGCATCAAGGATGAGAAATTGTCTTTACATATATTTTGAAAGAATAATAAAGTAGAATAGAATTGCCTTTAATATTTCCTTATAGTGCAAATCATTAGCTAGAAAATCAACCTCCATTAGAAATTAAGATATCAAAGAAGTATCCACCTTATTGATGGGCTGAAAAAGTGGATGTCCATTCTGAATGATATTTGAAGATCCCTTTCACCTTTATGAGCTTATAGAGGAGGTACTTTGAACAGATGGGACGTGCTAACCACATGTTCTCACGGAGGCTATTGAGGGAACTGAAGGAGCAGCTGAGTTTACACATTACATAGAGGGCACTGAGTGTAAGATTGTGACATTTGGAAAAATGTATAGAAGAAGTTGGAATTAATGCAGGAACTGAACCTAATGGATCTGGCAAACACATTTCCAATCTCCAGTATACAGAGATGTTTGCATTCTGGTAATATTTTTGTTAATAAGAAGGTGTAAAATATTGATAGCTTTGCTCACACCTTTCAATAAATTTATTTTCTACTCTCAGATTAGAAAACATTTTTTTTCCACTGACTGCTTCTCTCAACACCAATAGATTTTTGTTTTTCTTTTCATTTCCTCTCTAAACCTTCATATATCTAATGATGGTGTGCTTTCACGACAATGAAAATTTATTATTTATAAAAAAAGATACTCATTTAACATAGAAAGCTAGAGTTTATAATTATTGACTGCCATCGACTCGGGCCGACTCATAGAAACACCTCCTTGGGTTTCCGAGGCGGTATCACTACAGAAGTAGATTGCCCAACCTTCCTTCCAAGGAGTGGCTGGTGGGTTTGAACCACCAGCCTTCTGGTTAGCAGTCAAATGCCTTAGGCACTACGCCACCAGAACTCCTCAAGTTTGTAATTAGATAACTAAAATTTAGATAGATGAAAATCCACAAATTTCATGAATGTTCACTTTATTTCCTTATATGAAAACATATACATGTGCTGTTCTTAGGTGCTGTCTAGTTAATTATCTCTCACAGTGACCCCATGTACAACAGAACAAAAGGCTGCATGGTCTTACATCATCATCATAATCATTGTTATGTTTGAGCCCATTTTTTAAGCCTCTGTGTCAATCCATCTTGTTGAGGGACTTCCTATTTTTTACTTGCCCTCTACTTTACCAAGAATGATGTCCTTTTCCAGGGAGTAGTTCCTCCTGATAACATACCTAAAGCATTTGGCAGGAAGTCTCTTCATTCTCAGTTTTAAGGAGCATTCTAGTTATACTTCTTCCAAAACAGATTTAATCATTTTTCTGGCAGTCCATAATGCATCAATTCTTCTTTGGTCTTCCTTATTTATTATTCAGCTTTCCCATACATATAAGGAGTTTGATAACACCATGGCATGGGTCAGGCGCACCTTTGTGCCTCCAAGTGACATCTTTGCTTTTGAACACTTTAAAGAGGTCCTTTGCAGCAGATTTGTCCAGTGCAATATGTTGTTTGATTTCTTGACTGCTGCTTCCATGGGCATTGATTGGGGGTCTAAGAAAAGGAAATCTTTGACTATTTTAATCTTTTTCCATTTATCATGATGTTAATTACTGATTCTGTTGTGAGGATTTCTGTTTTCTTTACAATGAAGTGTAATCCATACTGCAGGCTGTAGTTTTTTTTTTTTTTTTTT